>NC_050463.1:29814619-30114619 GCF_903995425.1 Onychomys torridus
AAAGGGTCCAAGCATACACAATCTTTTGGTATTTGATAAAGCTAGCATAATAACTCATTGAAGGAAAATACTCGAATCTATACAGTGTGTATATACCAGAAGAGAGTCCAAAATGAAAATCTTGAGATGGAGAAACCAAACCAGAGAAGTTCTAGAAGAAAACAGAGAAGGCCCTCCTCAACAAAACTCAAATCCTCAGTCTCAAAGGGAAAAAAAAAGTTAGATGGAAAAAATGGAGAAAATCTGAGTAGCAAAAGGGATGTATATAGATAAACTTAATGCCAGTTGGCAAAGGATTGATCACCTTAATAGGTGTGCTTTCTAGTTTTACATCAACTTGACATAAGCTAGAGTCATCTGCAAGAAGGGACCCTCCACTGAGAAGTGCCTGCATAAGATCTGGCTATAGGCAGGCTGTAGGGCATTTTCTTAATTAGTGATAGATGGGGGAGGATCCAGCCCATTGTGGGTGGGGCCATCCCTGAGCTAGTGGTCCTGTAAGAAAGAGACTGAGCAAGCCATGAGGAACAAGCCAGTAAGCAGCTCCCCTCCATGGCCTCTGCATCGGCTCCTGTCTCCAGGATCCTACCCTGTTTGCGTTCCTGTCCTCACTTCCTCTGTAGTTAACAGTGATGTAGAAGTATAAGTAAATAAACCTCTTCCTCCCCAAGGTGCTTTTGGTCATGGTGTTCCAGCACAGTAATAGTGACCCTAACTAAGACAATAGATGATGATTTCTAAAAAAGGCAAAAAGAAAGAACAAAAACAAATACTGTATGATAGTAATGAAGTAATAATAAAAATCTTTAATAAGAAATAAGAAAAATAGATAAAAGATAACCAGAAACTCCCTGAAATAAAATATATATTATCATAAATGTGCTACAAGATATATTCAATCCACTTATCAAATTAAAACTATGTAGAAATATTATTTATAGATAATTTTATCAACCAGGCTGATTAATGAACAGAATAAAACCACAATACTGTACAGTATGTTTTTTTAAAAAAATGTATATAATGTTGATACATTGTCGTGTGCTTTTTTTGAATTCACTGAGAAGCTGACTCAAAGTGGGGTAGGGACTCTGGAAGTGGGGTGCCTTCTCCTTTCGGACCGAAGCGTGTTTCGCAAAGATGCTCCGTTCTGAGTCAGGCTGTCTTCCCCTGGCTCTGTGAGGGGGAAAGGTGAAAACAGCAAGCAGCGAAGGACAGAGATGACCCCTCTCAGTTGGGACTTCCTACTGTCTGGCCCAACGGAGCTTCCCAGATGGGTTTCTGCTACATGTTTGTAAGCTCCTAAGTTGATGATGTGCTGCCTACTACTTCTCGCTATCATCTACAACTTGCTATTTCTTCTTCTGCTTACTCTACATCTAATAAACTCAAACCATAGCTGTCATAGACTATTTTCTCTAGACAAACAGAGCAATTCCACACCAACTTTTCTATGAAAGGAGGTGAAGGGTGTGTGGGGTTGCAGAATGAGAGTAAGTGTTTACATTTGTGTCCACATACATAAGCAATTTAGGACGGTAGAGACCACAGTATGACAGTAGATGGCCTCTGGGAGAGATGATGTGAACTGCGGATGAAGAAGGATAGATGAGAATCTTTGCCATGCTCATGTTTGAAAAGCCGTATGACGTATTATCAATAGAGTTCTCACATATTTACTGATATATTTGTTTTGTGAGGCACACCCCGTTTCATCCACCTATGAGAAAGTTTGAAGGCGCCATTTGTTCCAGCCAAGTGTCATTTTTTCAAAGCCTTCCTTGTCCCTAACAGCCATGGAGGACAGAGGCAGAGCTCCTCCGAGTGCATGGCAAGTTTTTCCAGGTAAAATCAGCATCCTCTCGAATCACTAACTTTTATTAGGCAGTGGAGTATTTGTCTGCAGGATGGCAGTGCATTCATTCGCTGAGTGTGCAGCTCGCATATCCCCCGAGGATACTGGATGGATCTGGATCAAGCATTAGTTGCTTGTTTTGCAGGTTTTTAAATAGAGACACACAATGTGATTGATACCAGCTCGGGATTACACAGTTCCCAGTTAAATTTTTCTGAGAGGTTCTGGTCTTATGGAGCCTAGGACATGCAGTGTTAGAGATGGAAAACATCATGGAGAACAGTGGTGAGGTTCCCTCATTTCACCAGCCAGGAAACCCTGCAGATCAGGTAGATTCTTGGCTAGTTCATGTTGGATTCAAATTACAAACTGAAGTTTTGAGTACCAGTTCTGGGTTCTTTGCTAGCTGCCGTTTCCCCTATATCAAAAGTCTTGGCCTACTGCGCGGTGGTGGCGCATGCCTTTAATCCTAGTACTTGGGAGGCAGAGGCAGGCAGATCTCTGTGAGTTTGAGGCCAGCCTGGTCTACAGAATGAGATCCAGGACAGGCACCAAAACTACACAGAGAAACCCTGTCTTGAAAAACCAAAATAAAATAATAATAATAAAAAAGTCTTGTCCCAATCATTGCTCTATGGACAAGATGATGTTAGAGATATTCAGCATTAGGAGTGTAAAGGTCACCTGGGCTAGGCTGTGAACACAGGAAACCTGACTCAACCATCCTAAAACAAAAACATTAGGTAATGGAACTAAAAGGTCTAGATAGTAGCTTTGCTGCATTTGCAATAGCTACTTTTTATTCTTTCATAGTCTATCACATTCTCAAAAAGTATCTTGTTCCTTTTCTTTTTCTCATATATTTGATAGCTTCATGGCAGCAGGAACTTATTTGGCTTGTCTAGGAATATCCCAAGCAAATATGTATACTAAGTTCAGCAAAAATCATGGAGGGAGTCAATTCTCTACCCTGGGAGTGCAGGGTAGGGGACAGAGCTAGCACATTGCTTGTAAGAGGGGCTCCTCCTAAGACGGTACTGAGGTGTGGCAATGGATGCCAGTGGCTGGAGGTCAGCAAACGTCCTCATGGACTGCCAGGCTTCCAGATAACTAGCCTGCCTGCCCACAGGTCCTCTTACTTCCTTCTTTCCTATTTTTGAGATGAGGTCTCCCTAGTTTGCTGACCTTGAACTTGTCAGCCTCCTGCCTCAGCATCCTCTGCTGGAATTGCAGGTGTGTGGTACCACACCCAGTTTAGGGAATCTACTTCTTTTTTTTTTTCTCTGTAGAAAATCTCTTCACTCTCATCTTTCCTCTTTTGCTGAATTTGACCTCAGAGCTAGGAAGACACTTCCATACCTGTAATTAGTTGCCCAATCTTAGCTGAGCAGTAGAACTGAAGACCAGCAGGTACCATACAGAGACCACGAGCCTCTCCCACGTCCTTTCCCATGGCTATTTCTTCCGGGTTTGCAGCCAGAAGTATGCTGGTGGTATCTCAGCAATAAGGATGGAGTACAGTTTTTGGAAGTTATTTTCAATGATATACAGCCAGCCTGATGTTTGGACATGGATCCAGTGTGGTGACTCAGGGTGCTGGGCCCCCACCTAGATCAAACTGTGATCTGGCTGAATGTGGTTGGGGTGATATGTTGGTAGATGTATTTTCCCTGTGTTGACATTTCCGTGGTATTCAGGAAAGGGGTCTGTGCAGGGCATGTTTTATCAGGAGACTTCAGTGGAGAGTAGGACTGTTACATTGTAATGGTGGGATCTTGAACAAGTCATTTATCAGACTGTCAAGTTACACTTCTGTAAAGTGGATATATATAAATAGGAACATATTTCTTGCGTATCCTTCATGACTGATAGGGGATCAAATGTGACAGCATGGGCAAGATTGTAATGAGCAAGACCAAAGCTAATCTCTTAATGCTTACTAATCTTAAGGTCATAAAATTATGGGGCTTAAAGATCTCTGTAGACAAAAGTTCTCAATTTTAGAGGAGGAAACCAAAGTGGCAGGAGCACTGGGCAAGGATGGATGCTTAGCAAGCCAAGGAAACTGTCTCTGCTATTCCAAGAGAGATGCTATGCTATGGGTTAGGCAGCAAGGATGCTGTCCAACGTCATAGGGTCACATTCTTGGTTCTAGAAACTGTGAAGGAGGTCATTTGCTAGAGGAATCTCGAGCTTCTCGATGGGATTGAGCTGCTGAGCTGCTAATCTTAAAATACGGAGAGTATCCTGGGCCAGCCAGGTGAGTCTACTGTGGTCCCAAGAGTTCTAAGGCAGAAGGAAGAGGCAGGAGGGGAGTTTGGAGATTTGATTCGAGAAAGACTCGGCTCATTGTTGCTGGGTTTGGAGATGGGGTTTGGAAAGAAGCCGTAAGTTGAAGGAAGGGGCAGCCTTCTGGACAGTGGGAAAGGGGAAGAGAGATCCTTCATTACAGCCTCAGAAAGCAGGTGGTCTTTGTCCTGGCTTAATGGGGCTCACTGAATACTTCTAGCCTTTGGATCTCCAGGCTAATATATCTGTGATCATGGGTTTAAGTAGTGAGGGAAGATGAATACAGGAGATATTTCCCTAATAGACCTGAAGTCTAGGCACAGGCAGGTAGAGGGCCTCTTCCTCAGTTACAAGTCTTTCGGCTGCTTTGGGAACCTTTCCCTAGGGCAGTGGTTCTCAACCTGTGGATTGCTCTTGACCCCTTTGGGAGTTGAATGGCCCTTTCACAGAGATTGCCTGTGGCCATTGGAGAACAGATATTTATATGATTTTTAAAGATTTACTTATTCATTATGAACACAGAAGAGGTCACAGATCTCATTACAGATGGTTGTGAGCCACCATGTGGTTGCTGGGAATTGAACTCAGGACCTCTGGAAGAACAATTGGTGCTCTTAACCTCTGAGCCATCTCTCCAGCCCTTATATTATGATTTTTAACAGCAGCAAAATTACAGCTATGAAGGAACAACAAAATAATTTTATGGTTAGAGAGTCCCCATCACATGAGGAACTGTATTAAAGGATCACAGCATTTGGAAGTCTACGAACCACTGAATTTAGGGGAAGGAATGTGTGTAGTGAAAGATCTCAATAACTGTTATTTAGCTTGGGAAAGATTAGTATATAAATTAACTGGTCTTAAAAATACAATTTTCCTTTAAAAAAAAATCTACTCTGCACTCTCTCTATGGAGGCCAAGAACTTTACATTTTTCATTGACCTGATGTCATCATTACTGGCCCTGATGAACAGGCAAGTGGCATTTTTGGGCCCAGGAACGTGCTAAGGAGAAGCAGAAAGAGTGAGGTCGAAGCAGAGGTTATTTTTGTATGAGTGAGAATGGAGACCGGGTCACACACCCTTCTTTGGGATGACTTCCTTTTGCCAAGCACCAGAATGGTAAGGAACAGCACAGTAGTGAAACCATAGGGACTCAGATAATCAGCTTGCAGCCCTCCAGAGCTGGAATACATTTATGTGCGTGGTTGGAACAAGGCTGAAATGAATAGACTCTAAGAGCTGCCTGTGACCCTGTGATCCTACAGTGACTCTCTACCAAGGTCTCTTCCTTTTGCTTGGGTTGTCCACTCTGGGTCTTCGTCACCTTTCTTACTTTGCCTACTCTTATTGTGCTTCTGTGACCTGACTCTACCTCTGGTACCTCTTTGACTTGATGCATCATTTGTACTCTGTGATACAGCTGGAGTACTATGAGTTCATTAATTCTTCTGCCTGTATGACATTGACTGGTGGTTTTTTGGTATAGATCGATGCAACCTCTTTTTGATATTGATCTGGCTGCCCTCACACTGTGGCCCTGATCTGGTATCTGACCTATGTGCTTATTGGATAGAGGAGTCCCTGCTAGGAAGGATGATCTGGATGGCTCCCTGTGTCCCTGAAGCAATGATGCAGCCAGATCTCAATTCCTCCTACACTTTCTCTTGCCCCAACCTGATTGCCCTTTCTAGTGAGTCTCTCTAGGGGCATTAATGTTAGACCAGGGACAGCTCATGTCTTCCGGTCTCAAGATGAGATTCATGTCCCTTAGCACTATTTATTTAGTCATGTACTTTCTTTCTTCCTTTACAAGAAAGCAGAGAAGAAGCTGAGAGACACCTGGTGACCGGGATGTCTCACATATGGAATAGACCAAATCAAGGGTGGGGCCCAAGGCCATCTATTTGGTGCAGTGAAGAGAGTGATGGAGAACATCTGGCCACATATTGCTCACGCTCAGTTTCTATGGTTTTGATCTCACAAACAGCTGTGGTCTCCCAGTGGGGCCAGGTTCAATCTGCAGCCAGAGTAGATCTTACTGTACTTAAAACACACAACTGACCTAGATTCGGTTGCTTTCTGGTGAGTCACGTGCTTGAACGAGCCCGCTCAAATCCTATTCAGGTTAGTGAGCAGGACTTGGAAGAGCCTAGCAGTGATCCCAAACTCAAGGATGTTTTTCCTTAGAGGAGGCAGCCAGTCTGTGAAAGTATTTCTCGGTCCATTTGCATTCCGCACCTGCTGGAAGCTTCAGAAACAAAGTGATGTGTACATGATAGATAATAATAAGGAACGTAGCGCTTGTCATTTGTTAACAGTGCTATTCATTACACTTCAGTACAACATGGCACGATAGATTCCTGTTATGCTTTTCCTAAAAAGGAGAGAAAGATGCAATCAGGATATATGCACAGGACATACCATGTCTATGGTCTCTGCTTGGGAGGTACAGCCTCAGAATCCCAGGACACCATTTCTAGAGGGGCTGGGACCTCCCATGAGGTAGGCGAACAGAATCCTAGACTCCCAGGGTTGGAGGACACTAAGGCCAATGCTGAACTGTCAAGATTTGAGCCCCTTCCTCCAAAATAATATTACCTGAAAGGCTCTGAACTACAAGCAGGGGCACTCATCTTAAGCTAGCTACCTATCATTGCACCAATGTGATACTATATTGTAGTAATCCTTGAACCCAAGCCTCATGAAGAGTTTGGAGCTAGGGACTGCAAGGCTGGTAGCAGTCCAGAAGGAATGCTTTCCATCTTTTTCATCATGTATCTGCTTTGTTTCTCTTTTCTAGCATAGACCCTTCCTCTGCTCCTCAGCCCACATGCTGGGCAGAAATATAATCCAGCCGTCGCAAGTGGAGCACCCTTCTCTCTCCTCGTTTTTCTCCCTGACTTTGCAGGATCTTGGATGAAGAACCTCCTTAGATACAGCCCGAGACCGAGAATCTTTTTGGTCTAATGAACTGTTGTTGAAGTTGTACAAACATGGCATCCAGGAGCCTACCATTTTAGGTGCTTATGAAGGTCTTTGTAAGTGGTCACCTGATCTCTGCTTCTACATTGTGCGTTCATGTCCCTAGCAAGGTGCTTTCCTCCTTTGAATATACATAATGGCAGGCAACACCTGTCCTGTGACAACTTGGACAGCCATGGTGTTTCTCTGGATTGAGGCGAATATTTAGTGCTAAGGGCATGTTTTTTATTTATAGTTGTGAGGAAGCATCCTTACCCCTCTCTATTATCGTAGGTATGGATAATCACAGACACCTTCTGGTTATCTGCCTGACCATTCTCTCTGTGACGACTGAGTCCTGACACAGTTCCCATTGCCTTTGACTCATTTTTCCTATGTCTGTCCACTGCATGTTGAATGTTGGTACCCCCCCCCCCCCCCCAAATTCATAAATTGGAACCCTGGCTCCCGGTGTAATATAGTATTTGAAGGTGAGGCCTTCTCGGTGATTAGGTCATGAGGGTGGATCCCTTAGAAATGGGTTCATACCCTTCCTTATAAAGGCCCAGAGAGTCCCCTCACCCTTTCATTTAGAGGTTATAGCTATAGGAGGGCTGTGTGTCTACTAGGAGGCCTGTGAAGTCCAGAATTATGACAAGTACATTTCTATTGTTCATCAGCTACCTCCTTGGGTTGTCCCAGCATAGCAGGCCAGGCAGATGAAGGGACTCTCTTAAAAGGAGTGAACAGAAAATAGAAGTGGTCTTGGGCAAGTGAAGAGATGATCTGTAGCAGAGGTTGACAGTTCTTGTTTTTTATTAAAGAACCAATTAGTAAACGTTTTTGGCTTCCTAGGCCATATGGTCTCTGCTGCAGCTGCTTAGCTCTGCTGATACTGCACCAAAGAAGCCATAGTCAGTGTGTGAAAAAGTGAGCATGGCCATGTTCCAATAAAGCTTTATTTATGGACACCCTGATTTGAATTTCATATAATTATATGTGTCAAAATACTTATCTTTTTATTTTTTTCTAACCAATTAAAATGTTAAAAAACTACCCCTTCTGCTCATCTGTTGCATAAAAACAGGTGGTGGAGAGGATTTGGGCTCCAGGCCATGGTTTACCAAGCCCTTATCTGTCTTCTGTAACTAAGGGCCCTGAGAACCTGCCATAGTCCACATACATGACTTCCTTCTTCCAGGCCTGAAACATCCCTACTGCTGAAGGTGGAAGACATTTCTTTTATGGAAGAGGAAAGGGGAAAACTTAGAGGGTCTGTATGAAATATGAATAGGACTTTTGGGAGTGATACCATAGCCATTAAAATGTAGAATGAGCACATACTTTCTAACCCTTTTGAAACACTTGCCAGTTTATAAAGCATTCATGCTTTCATTCCATCCTTATACCACTCGGAGGTTGCTGTCTTCATTGGTGAGGAAACCATTCCTGCAAGATGACTGAGGCTCCATTGCTTGGCCAGAGCTGGGTTCTTCACTGATGTGTTTAATGCTCTCTCTACCTACACCGTTGGAAACTAGGACCATTTATTGGGCATCTACATATACATAGCATTCTGCTGGAGAAGAAATGCAGAGATTAAAATATAGCCTCAAATTCAGGGAGCTTAGATGTCAGTGGGGAAAAGACACAGTGTGTGTGTGTGTGTGTGTGTGTGTGTGTGTGTGTGTGTGTGTGTGCATTTTACTATAATGGGAAAGTATGGTGCTTCTAGGAAATTACATGAGGACCCTCATTCAGCCTTCCCCTGAACTATCAGGCCTCTCATGGGACACTCAGAGGAACAGGAACAGGTTTGATAATTCTAGTGTCTGGAAATGATAAGAAATTTGGACAGTGTACCATAGCCCTCGAGGGATGAGGAAGGGATTAATCTCATCCCATATGTCTACCTGCTGTGCCCCAGTTGCCAAGCAGTAGCATTCTCTGGACCAATCCTGCTTCCTCCACTCAGAACTTTGTTGAGTGTTAAAGATGGTGACACAGGACCTTCTGAAACTGTTAACTAAATCTGAAAGTACATTCAGCTACCTGCTTCAGGCTAGCAGGGCCCTTGACAAGTTTTCTTTGCTCGCTCAGCCGTAAATGAGATCTGCAGAATTGGGATAGAGTGAGGACCCAGTTGCTTGTTATTTCTGGGACCCCTTGCATGAAATACAGGCTGTGTAGCATCACTGTCAGATAGGGTGCTTTTTGGTTCCATTAAAAATAAAACAGAAAACCCTTTGAGCAATGGTGTTGAAGAAAATCTGAGGAGCAGCCCTCCTCCTTCTCCAGGGAAGATGTCAGGATGTCCAAGGCAGAATTGATGAAAGAATTTTGAAGCAGTCAAGAAGAGCAAATGGACTAGGCTTCAGGGATGTTGGCACAAGAAGTGAGGGGAAAAATAAGCTAACCCCCAAATATGTCTGTTCCCAGAAGCAGTAGTTCTGGTGGCTAACTTTTAACGGCTGGTCTTGCTTGAATTGTTTTGGTCCAAAGTAGCTATTCTGTAAGAGGAAACAGTGACAGATAAATACCTAGTCAGTTAATAAATGACAATGAAGCATCCTCTGTGAGATCATCACCATATCATTGTTGTGTGCATGGGGGTGGGACTGGGAGGGGGCATCTAAAGAAGTGAATGACAAGCCAATGACTCCCATGTCTCTCAAGCTCAAGTCCAGCAGAAGGGGCAGCCAAGAGCGCTCATTAAGCGCTGGACCAGGAGGAAGTGGCAGATGCTGTAAGGGAAAAAGGGGCATCCTGGTAGAGTAGTCAAGAGAGGCTTTCTGGGAGGAGGAGAGCGTAGCATTTAGATCAGTGGAGAAAAGACATTTCGGGAAAGGCAAACAGCAGGCAATGAGACACCCCCTCACCACTACTACCGACAATCTCCATTGAGGAACTTTATTGTTCTTGTTCATTGAGAAATTTGAGACTATCTAAGCTGAGTTGCTCATCTTTCCTCCGCCACACCTTTACACTCTTGCTATCCATGTCCAACTTTCTTCCCTTCTGCTGATTATGATGGAGACAGTACCTAGAGTCAATCTTTCCTAGAGCCAATCTCTCACTTCTCCCCAGAATTTTCATCTCCTTTGTTCTTGGGCATTGCCCTCCCAAATCTAATTCCTCTCCCCCAGGTGTCAGAACCCTCTCTTATTATGGCGCATCATTCTCATTAGTATGAGAATATACTCTACTACCACTTATCCCGAGACAACTCTACCTAGTAGTGTACGTACTCTTGTCTTGGTCACTATGCTCACGGTAATGCTTCATAACAAATAGCCACGGTACTACACAACAAACATTTGTGGGCTATTTTTTTGTTGTGTTGGGGGTTTATGTGTAGTCTAGGGTTCCCCATATCTGAGTGGGACCCCAGTTATAGGTTGTGAACGATATTTATCATCTTTCATCCAGAGGCTGCCCGATGTCTATTCTCATAGGGAAAGCTGTGATAAGGAAGGCACAAACCCAGTCAGTTAATTTTAAACCCCTCTTCTGGGCACATCTGTACTCCCATGAAGCCATCTTGAGTCACTGGGCCAAGCCCTGCATTCATAGGTGGGAAATATAGCCCATCTTTGGAACTTGAGGAAAAAGTCCTTGCTGGATAATAATCTACCTTTCTTCCCTCTTATGTTACTTTGCAGTGTTCCTCTTGACATCCAGAGTCTAGAAATGATTGCCTTCACCTGTTCTTCCCAATTCTTTACCCTCTGGTGGTGTCCGCACCAACAGCGACACCCAGGCCTCTCTTGTAATCCCTCTTAGTCATTTCAGACTGCCATAATAGATCAAGTGTTTATACACAATACATAGCAGAAATGCATTTCTTGTGGGGCTGACACCTGGGGATTTTAAGATCAAGAAGGCAGGAATACATATAGTGTTTGGGGAGGGCCCGCTTCTAGGTTCCTGGTGTAGGTCACTATAACCTCAGGTGGTAGAAGGGTGACAAACCTCTCTGGAGTTCCTCTTATAAAGATGCTAATCCCCTTCAAGAGGACTCCTAATGCCATTACATCAAGAGTTAGGTTTCAATATACACTGCAACAGTGAGGTGGGGGGGGGGTAAGAGGAGGTGCCTGCCTGTAATACCAGCACTTGGTAGAGTGAGGTAGGAGGATTGCTCAAAAATGCAAGGCTTGCCTGGGCTATATAGTGAGTTTCAGGTCACAATGGACTAGAGAGTGATTGACTGCTATGAAACAGATAAATAAATGATTTGGGGGACACATGTGAAATCTATGGCAATGATCTGTATTGTCAGATCAGAGGATGTATGTCCACACTCACCTTATCTTCTCCACCTTCAGTAGTAGGTGCTTTGACAGTTCCTTTTTCTTCTGGGTTTTATAATGCCACCAGGACCTGCTTCTCTGTGGCTCCCAATCCCTTGCCTGCTTTGTCCTGGACCCCAGCTTAGTGGTGATGCGTGTAAGGATTTGGTTAGAAGTCCCTCCTCTTCTCTTTTTAGATTCCCCCTCCTCAGTTTGGAATGCCCCCACACTGATGATTCCTCACTCTTCTGTCTTGCATAGTTATCTCTGATTTTCATCCTTTCATCCATCTGGATGCTGCGTACAGTTCTCATGCATGAGAAAACCCAATAGAACTGTTCTATCTACTGTAGTTTACCCTCTTTATGTCCTCAGCCATAAAAGTCTTTAAACAGATCTTGCTGGCCCTGCCTCAGAGCCTTTGGAGAGGTTGTTTCTGCCTAGAAAGTGTCCCCCCACCCCAACTCTTTGCCCATAACTGGTACCTTGTCATCTTCCAGCTCATGTGACCAGATGTCACCAACCCAGACAAGAGTCTCTCTTGACCATTCTTCCTAAAGGAGACCATGCGCTGCCTCGTTATTTTTTTTTTTTTTTTTATGACAGTTTCTACCAGTTATCAAAGTAGTCATTATTTTATTCGCTTGGATTTTATTTGTCTCCGTAGCTACCTTTCATAGCACATTCTCTGTAAATCTTGGTTGAAGTAAGGACATTGAAAGACCTTTGGAGTTTGTCCTGTCTGTAGGCTGCAGACCCACAGAATTACTAGCTTGGATCTAAAAGTCCACACATACCAATCATTGCTTGGAAAGAAGTAAAGAGTTAACCTCACTCATATGTGCACTATTATTCTCTTCTTAGGGCACTGGGCATTCAACCTAGGGCCTGTGCAGCAAGGCAAGCTCTCTACCACTGAGCTGCATCCTCAGTCCTGGACTTCTTTTTCCACATGAAATGTAGTGTAAAACCTTAAGTGGAGGCCTGGAATCTCAGTTAGTAACAAACCCTATCTATATTCATAAACACACACACACACACACACACACACACACACACACACACACACTTATATCAAGTTTAATTTATATGTTATGTAAGGTAACAGTTTAAGAGCTTGCCACTGATCTTAGCAACCTCGATATATGTTTTTTTCTCTTTTTTTTCATGTCAACCACTTTTATATTTTCACTTAAAAGAGACCCCCATCCAGCCTTCTTTTTGGTGTATTTGAGTTGTCTGTATATTGATGCTTTTGTATTTTCAAGTCCATTATTAAGTGAAAAAAAAAATCTCTTGAACATATAATCAGGGCAATATTAGGGCAGCAAATTGGATACCATGATGGCTCCTGAGTGACTAATGGAGCAGACAGATATGTGACATGGATGCTTTGGACAAAGGAATGAATCACATCCTGGGTATGTGTTGTGCAGAACAACACACAATCTAAAACATATTGTTTATCTCTGAAATTCTCCGTTTAATATTTTAAGACCTTGGAGTGGTTATTGCTGTGATCACATGCCTGGCAAGCATCATATTGAGCAAGGAAGAGTTTCTCTTGGTTGAGAGTTTAAGAAAACATATAGTCCATCATGACAGGGAAAGGCATGGAGTCAGGAGCCTTAGGCATCTGCTACATTGTCTCCACCATCTACGACAGAAAGTAGGCTCCCAATTCTTGAGGTCTTTCCCCAGGGACCTACTTCCTCCAGCAAGGCTCCAATTCCAAGAGGTTTACAAGCTTCCAAAACAGCGCTGTCTGCCTGTCTGGCTGTTGGGGGATGTTTGAACGCATGAGCCTAGAGGGGTATACTTCACGTTCAGACCACACCAGGCCCTCTCTGGTAACTGAAACTGCTGATACCAAGCCACCGATAAGGTGAGAACTACTGTTTTAACACCTTTCACGTGATGTTAAATAAAACAGATTCAGTTGAAGGCACTAGTTAATTCACAGTTCCTTTTCCTCTTTGTGTGTCTTCTTAGTTAACAATGTAACAAGTACACACAAGTGGGTTGATTTCCACCCTTGAAGGTTTAAGAACTGTAACATCATTCACATAACTCCTATCATTATGGCTGCAAAATCTGAGCTTCAGAGGGATGGAGACTTCCTCAAGGTCACATTTTTCATCTGTGGAAAGGCCCAGGGAGATGGGAAGGAAAAGGTCAGGGTGTTGGGGAGCTAGATGGCATGATGATATACAGCCGGGCTGTGAGGACACTACAGGGGCCCGCTTAGGAGGGTGGTCCCTGGCTGTGACCTTGTGCTGATTTTCATGATTTAAAGGCTTTGAATCTTAGAAGGCAGCGGCGAGCTGAAGACTTCATATTTGAGTCTGGGGAAAAAAAAAATAATCAAGGTGTGGCCAGGGGCAGAGTATGGTCTCTGTGTAAAGGTCCTGCACTGAAGACATCATGGCCAAGTGGCCTTCACAGAGAGCAAGTGCCGCATGTGGGTCAGAAATGAGCGCCTCAGTCAGAGAAACAAGGAATCACAGAGGAGTCAATGAGGGGGGTCACAGCCACAGCCATGCAGAGAGAGGAAATGGAGTGTTCAGATGAGCTCCCTCCAGTGGAAGGGATAGGCAGGAAGGGACAGTGTGATGCAGGCGGCTGAGTTTGGTGTGGAACTAGTGTTTCTGGGTCCTGTGGTTTTGAGTAGATGTGGCCATGTTGGGGTACGAGAGAAGGTGGCGTCACTGCTTTACACCAGCGTGGCTTCTGCCATGCTCCCGTGTCTTGCAGCTGAGGCTCCTTTTCTCTCTTGACTTGGAGTAGTTGAACTATCCTCACGTTGCTCTCGGGTGAGTTTGGAGTCCCTGGAAGCTGTGCTTGAGCACCACGTTCCTTGCTGTGGAGTCCACTTCAGTCTCTTGCTAAGCTCTCGGCTGTCCGATGTCTGTCCTAATCAAAATGCTTAGGAGGTCATGGAAGGCTTTTGTAGATAGACGCATAGGAGACAATAGAGGGAGGAGTCATTCCTATAGATTCTTATAGGCAAAATGAGTCTGACAGGGTTACATGGTGTTAGGTGCCCGTGCATGTCTGCATGTGTACATCTTTGCATGCATGCCTGTGTGTGCGTGCCTCCCCCCCCCCCCACCGTGTGTGTGTGTGTGTGTGTGTGTGTGTGTGTGTGTGTGTGTGTGTATTCAGGCAGCCTCTATATGCCTTTGCTTCTGGCAAGTGAGCAGTTGTTGATTTGAGTTGTGTATCCATATCACCTGGAGGTCTCTTCTCAAACCTGGAGTCTTCCTGTTTCTGATACCTGCTTCTAGTCAGGGTGCACTCCCACCCCATCCTCTGATTCTCATTTTTTATGGTTTCCTATTTGGGGTTCACAGCCAACACACTGATCTTACAAGCCTTATCTCAATGGGCTCACCACCTCTCGCAGCCTCAGTTCCACTTGGAGACTGTTTCCTCTTCAGTAAGATGGAGGGAAGCAATGCATATTTCCTGGCTTCTTGTTGTGGGTCAAAGGAGCCCCACGTGTGAGAAGGTACCTGTCATGGGGCTGGGCCCAGTGCTCATTCAATATGAACTACCCAAGGCTGAAATTCTGGAGGCAGTTGCTGAGCTAAGCTAAAAGGCCAGATTCTGCCTCAGAATCCAGGCTTCTTTCTTCTCTGTTCTGACACTTGTGAGTGACCTCAAGAAGTCACATGTCCTAAGGGCCCCACCCCACAAGGTTGCCAATCCCTGATCCCTCAGGCTTGCACCAATATTTTGTCCAGTCCTCTTTGATTTTACTAATTTAAGCTTCTCCAGCAGCATGTGGTGTAGGCACCAGGGTCATAGGACTTCCCTTTTCTCACATGATACATGAGGGATGGGCATAACCTGGCCTGGGGACCAGGGCCAGCCCACAAGTCATGCTCTTGAAGAGTGGCTCCTGGCCAGGGACCCCATTTTTCCAGGGAGGTGGCAGAGCAGACCCCAGTTGATTCAGATGCTGTGCATGTATCTGGAATGCCCATCTTGTGGCAGGCTTGCAGTAATTGCTGGGCAGAGATGAGAAGTAGGGGAAGGATGAGATCAGCTGAGCCCCGATGACCCTAGGCTCAGCCGACCAAACTGTGTACCATCTTCTGACTCCCTGTCTGTTTTCTTTAACTGGATCTGACAGCAGGAAATGATTAGATTGGGCAGCTCGTTAAGGATCATCGATTGACTACATCCCCATCCTCAGGTGCCTCGAAGAGAAAAGCCAGGCCATGGTGCCCATAGAAGAGCACTCAGTTTTACCTCCAGGGAGATGTGGTGACTGGCTGTCTGCATCTTCTGGCCATTAATGTCATGGTTTAAAGCATGTAAGCCTGCCTACAGATTCCACCTTGCCACATGCCTTGGTCAGCCTTCAAATGGATGGGATGGAATAGGCAATCATCTCAGTTTACCTGCCTTTTCTAGGTTTATCACTGGATATCCTGATCCTAGAAAATGCTTACAAACTGGGCAAACTGAACAGCCAGTTACCCATAATCATCATCGCCACCACCATCATCACCACCACCACCATCACCACCACCATCATCACTACCACCATCATCACCACCACCATCACCACCATCATCACCACCACCACCACCACCACCACCACCACCACCACCACCACCATCACCACCACCACCACCATCATCATCACTACCACCATCATCACCACCACCACCACCACCACCATCACCACCACCACCACCACCACCACCACCATCATCACCACCACCACAACCACCATCACCTCCACTACCACCACCATCATCATCATCACCACCACCACCATCATCATCACCACCACCACCACCATCATCATCATCACCACCACCACCACCACCACCACCACCACCACCACCACCACCACCATCACCATCATCTTTCCTCCTCTTCTTCCCCCTCTTCATATTTTTTGTATGCGAAGATATTTGTCACACACTAAGCCTTCAGGAAGTAGATCATACCCTCTAGGAAGCTGAGGCAGGAAGGTCACAGTTCATTCACACGATAAGCCCTTCTGCTATTCTATTTCCCCAACACCCAACTTAGGTTTAAGCTGTAGATCAGCCCTCTGCTAGGACTGACTGCCCTAATCCTTTAATCTTGGAAGTTGATTTCCTTCAAGCCTCCACTTTGTCCTGGTCTCTGTCCTTTAGCACCATCCGTGACTGTGATTCTTTGATTGTCAGAACCTCGGATGATTGAGGTCAGTCTTGTTCTTTACCTCTCCTGGGCCAAACTTCGAGAGCTTGAAACATTGTGCGTGAGCTCCTGTGACAGGCAGTCCTTGAAAAACGTCTCTCTGAAGCCCATGAGGCTTCGATGGCCCCCTGCATGCTCTCTCCAGTCCCATGCTCATCTTGTGGTGCATTCCTCTTAGGACTGTCTGCGGTCTCCTACCTGCACAGGACCTTGTCTGGTCATAGGTCCTGGCATCCTTGAGACTGCTTGTTAATTATTGCCAGTGCTTACGTGGTTTTACCAGAATTGTCTGTCATTGGTCTAAGCTTCTAGAAGACTTTGCTCCTTGCCCTGTTAACATGACACAGGGTTTATACAACAGTTTTATGTCAGTTTGAGCATCCCACGGCTGGGAAGACAGATAGACCACCGAGAATAACATCTTGCACACCAAAGGCACGTATAAGTGACTTTTGGATAGGGTGGGCTTGATTAAAATCAAATTGATTCAAATCATGATGTGAATCACTAGTCAGGAAGAGTCGATTAAATCAATACTTTCCCTTCAAAAATGCATTCGTTTTTGATATAATTTTAATGCACAGGCTTCCAGGCTCTGACAGAGATAGATGTGGCTTTCATTTTTAGAAGTTACATAGCATGCATTTTTAAGCTGTGATTTATTTTGACATTTCCTTGAATCAATTTTGCAGCCACGTCTGAGTTTTGAGTGATGACTTGGTTATTTTATTTACCAAAGCTAATCAAACAAATGTGTATAATTTTCCCAACAAAATAAGCATGTGCACTTTTGAATGTTTAACTATTTTTTTTGCTGTAAATGTAAAAATGTGTTTTTGCTGAGATAAATTAGACTGTTTCAGACAGATCCAACCCCAAACACTTGTACCACTATATTTTTGGGAGTTAACCCAGTCTTTACCATCCTACGACACTTGATTTACAAGTTAGGAAGGAAAGGGAAGCTTTTTTACACGGATTCCCAAACTATTTTTAAATGTAGACTGAATTACAATCATCTCCTTTGGAAAACACGATGCTTCCACCCAAGCGGTTGTAGCTGCAGTTACAGACTTGACATTCGTCTTAATTCTTGTTGTGAGACCCTGTGTTTGGCTGCTCCCAACTACTGGTATGACCTTCCCCATGCCTTATGGGTACCCCCTGGGATTAACTGAGCCTTGCCATATCTGAAACAAAGGTTTCTTCACTGGGATCAGCTGGATTTTATTTGCAGAAGGTATTTTTAGATCAGTCCCAAACATTTAGAGTCAGGTATAGTATTGATGCTGATGAAGGGCATCCTTCTCTGTGTTAGGATGTTAGGAGGAGCCCCTTACATCCTAGGAGATCCCGCAACTGTGTGTGAGTTTAGGCATGTGCTGGTATCTTTTCCTGAGCCGGATGTTGTGTTTAACCCTGTGACTTCCTAATTTAGGACTCAGCTGTATCTATTCTCTATCTATTTGGTTAGCGAGAGTCTGTAGCTTATGAGCTAAAAAAAAAAAAAAAAAAAAGAACCTGCCTTTGATTCCACACTTTCATATAGCTCTAAGCCACTGGTTCTCAACTTGTGGGTTACCACCCTCAGGGGTCGAATATCAGATATTTACATTACGATTCATAGTAGTAGCAAAGTGACAGTTATGAAGTGGCAAGAAAATAATCTTATGGTTGGGGGTCACCACAACATGAGGAACTGTATTAAAGGGTTGCAGCATGAGGAAGGTTGAGAACCACTGCTCCAAGTGGATAGGACCCTAACCTGGTTGGAGAGAACACAGGAATGTTTTTGTCTTCAACTGAACTGTTCAATGTTAAAAAAGGAAGTGAAACCACATCCTCTGAGTCACCCGGAATAGGTTATTACAGTCATTCCTGGGTTAAATCGTTTCTTCCTTTTATCTTCTTTCATGCCAAGTTATATTTTTCCATTAAAAAAAATACAAATAAAAGCCCAATTGTTCAGCTACAAATGGCTGGCTACCTATTGTTCATTTGCAGCTGACCTTCGCTGGACTCTTACAGAGGGGTGTTCCATGCTCCATGGAGTGGATGCTACATGGTTCTCTGGCCGTGATGCTGGAGTTAGAGAATCAACCAAGACTTCCCAGTTAAGTTTGCATTCAAAACAATGCACCAGTGTAAAAATATCCCCTACATGGCGTGGGATGCACTTATGCTATACTTTTATTAATTATGTATGTATCTCAAATTTTTGGCAAGGTGTCCAGCATTTTATTCAACAACCCTGATTACTCAGGCTAATGTATTGCATTGTTTTCTATACCACCTTAAGGTACTGAGTACCAGCCTACTTAACTCCCTTCAATTAATTCTTTCACTGTATCATCAGCTTTTCTGTACCCTATAATCACACAAACATCTTTTTGATCAGTTCCAACTTCGTGCCATGCATTGCTCTCATGAATGTGTGTGCTCTTGGCCATCTTGGCCAGGTACTGGGTCTCAGGATCCTGGTAAAACCCACGCACTCTAGAGAAAGGAGCAGCAATCATTCTGCTTCCCTCTGGGTATAGAAGGAGGATCTGGTACCTGGAGGTCTACCAGAGGTAGTAAAGGTGCTTGGAATACACACAGCAAAGTGTGCTGTGTGGCACTGAGGAGCTTTGTGTCTTAAGGAACCTGGGGGATGCACTTTGCTGGCTGTGGGAGCCTCACCCAGAAGTCATTTCCCCTTGATGGCCATGGGTTTCTAAGAGAATGAGAACCACATCCTGTCTGTCTTGTCCAAGTTGGCCTAGACAGGCATGAGCCCTGCAAGTATCAGGGCAACCACACACGAATAGACATAAGGGCACATGTTAATGAGAACAGTGCATGGCATAAAATCAGAGCTGATCAAAGCCCTCGGCTCAAACAAGGTACTTCTCTAAAGGAATAGCCAGCTAAGCCAAACAAGATAGCATACATTTCCATGTTTGTTTGTTTGTTTCCCAGAATTAAGAATAGTCTTAGGCTGGTGTCTGCATTGCTCCTCTTACCCGGATTCCAACCTTGCACCCCAAGCCTGTCTACCTCACTCTAGGCCTTGGAGCAGCGGTGCCCTGAGATAAAGCCCAGGCAGCAAGTTCTTCAATGGTCCTCAGTTTGCAGTCTGACCATCCAGTGCCTGGCTGCCGCTGGCCTGTATCCTGCCCCTTGCCTCCATCACCAAAGCCTCTGATGTCTCTGACATTGCTCTCCAGCCCAGGCTTTCACCAGGATGTCCGGTTCTTGCTGTATCACGAGTGAGCAGTTGAGCCTCCTGGACCCGGGAGTAGCCTGCTATAGCACTCCCCTAGGACTGTCCCCGTGAAAGTTCCTACCGGCTGGCTCAGTGCTCAGGGCACATGGACCGATTGATCAGGTCCAGTGGGTGGGCAGAGACTGTGTGCCAAGGACAGCTGTCATGAGAAACTCAGACCCCAATCCTTTATTTGAAGGCCACTGGAGTTGGCTTTATCTCTGAGCAGTTTCCTGGTAACCTTTAAAAACAATGGGGTTTTCTTATCAATCTGTGTTCCTTTAATAAGGGGGAGGCTGGGCATGACTAGGTGAGTAGAGGATTGTCTACCATTATCAAACCTAATTACCATTTCCCAAACCTTTCTGGAACCCTGAGAGTCATTCACGAAGATCATTACCGTTTGCATTTTTTTCTTTCTAATGAGCCTGAACTTTTCCTGCCACAGCTTAAGTCTGATACTCCTCAACTGTTGCTCCTATTGACTAACGAACGTAATTGGTCCCGGGCTTTTTTCCAGCCTCTGACTTTTAGACTCAGCACGGTCTCTACTATGGAAGCCAGTCCTTTCTCAAGATCACCCTGCCTGCCACTTCATATCCCTCCCGAGTTCGCACCCCCTCCCACCTCCCCCCTGCTTCCACCTGTCTTCTTCGGTGGTGACCCTCATCCCTCACAGCTCCATTTGTAACTTGGGGCCCGGTTTCCCTTGCACAGTATGTGGTGAATCCTGATCAGGTACCTCCCCAGTGCACAGTTGTCCATTAACCTTGCCTTTAACTGAGAAGCTACACATGTACAGTGGAGAATAAGAACGAGGACACAGCTACCCTGCTAATTATGGAGTGAAACCCAAAGGTAATGCGATGGAGTAAGAAATGTGTGTATTTTGCTGGTGCTCAGGGAAAAAGGCTGTTTAATTAGAGATGAATAAGGAGACAAATCGAGATTTCTAGAGATGCTGAAAAGGGACTTCTGGGCATTTTCAATGTTGTTATCAGATGATTTAACTGCTTATTATTTTAAATTTGAATTTCCAACTTGGGTTTTCGCTTGATAAAGGAACCCTTCCACCTTGGAGGTTAGTAACAGCAATGGAAATGGGGAAAGTATTTGCTGCAACAACGGAAAGGAAAAGGAAGACAGAGACTAGTGAGGGAAACTGAGGATGAAACAGACATAAAGAAACTGCCCGGGATGGCAGGAGCCAAGCTGGGGTTGGTCAAAATGGGAGAACAGTGGTTAAAGGAAGCCCGGGGGAGATGGCTATCTAGTAATTAAGAGAAGGCCCTTCCAAAGCAGATCACCCTGGGTTTACATAGTTTCATGACCTTGAACATCTGGACACCTGGACAAACCTTTGGGCCTGTTTTACTCATCTGTAGAACAGGTGACATAATACCACTTCTTGCATTGTGAGAATCACATGAGCTGATATTTGTAACCATCCCGCATTTCCTGCAATATCTAATGAACAGAAGCTGTAATTATTATGGGATTTTAACCCCCAAGAAGGTGTAGATAGCAAGACTAACCATTAATCTTCCCCTAAGAGGACTTCAATTCCAGCTACTGACACAAGGGAATAGTGTAACATTCTGGGAAATTGAACACACCTAGAATACTTGAAAGCTTAGTGTGTTTAATGCTGGTGTGTGTGTGTGTGTGTGTGTGTGTGTGTGTGTGTGGTGGTGGTGTGACCCACTGGCTGTAGGAACCTTACCTCCTGGTTCATCTTGGCCCATCTTAGTTTACCCTTGTTGCCCCAGAGCAGGGCTTCTTTTTATTCTTAGACGTGTCCCTATTTGGATGATAAGTCTTGTAGTTCCTTTCCCATCTAAATTAGTAAAACAGTATTACTCCATTATTTGTCCTTTCCAGTTTTTTCTAATTGCCTATGTGCCTATGTGTATATGGACATGTGATCTATTACACCCCCACCTCTAATTCCCTTCCCATTGTCGACAGTGATTCAATAGTCCTCATCAAAGAATGTTGGTGACCTCCTCCTATAGAAGTCACTTGGTAGGGCTTGTCCCCTGCTTCTCTTGGCTGATCTACTTGCCTCTAGTAGGAAGGGGTCTCCTGTGACAGTGGGCTGAGAGAAAGGAGTGGGGGACAGTATCCATGGAAGAGAGCTGTTTCTGAGGTGTGGGGCTACGGCTGGAGTCTGGCTAAGCATCCTCGCCTGTTACTTAACCTTGTGTTTTCTGGGTCAGTCCCGGAACTTCTGAGTTCCATTTTTCTGACACAGAAAATGTGGCTTCTGTGATGGACCTCAAGGGCTGGCCGGAAGGATCGCATTACAGAAGTTGAGGAAACATCATCTCAAGTCAGGATGTCAGTGTTTGCTGATGACTGCAGACTGGGTGAGAAACACATGTAGGTTGAGGCTTGCCCTTAGCCTCCTTACAGGCTGAACATGGCTCCTCTATGGAAAACTCAGGGGTCAAGCCAGTCTTCTGCAGACCCTCTTCCATGTGGGAAGGGCCAGCAGTGACATAGGAGAGGGGACTGCAGTTGACTCGACAAGGTAGATGTTGTCACAGAATCTTACCTGTTAACGCCACTAATTCCCCTCTAGATTGTCTGTGTCTGGGATGTTGGAGTAGCTCAGAGAGTAAAGGCAGTTGCTGCTAAGGTTGGCATCCTAGGATGGATCTCTGGGATCCACATGAGAGAGAAAACCAACTACCTCCTACAGGCTGTCCTCTGACTTCCACACATGCATTACTGTGCACATACAAATAAGTACATCAATAAATGCAATTTTTAAAAGGAGATGAGTTAAATTGCCTGATTCCAACTTCCCCTCTCCCCTGTGTTGAGAAGGACATCTAAATCTCCCTGGCCTTGGGAATCTTCACCTTTTCTTGCATATGGTAACTGTGCACAGGACGGATTTGTATGCATCCTCTCAGTGAGCCTGCCTGCTGTCAGCTTATCCTGTATCCTTAGTTATCAGGCCCTCTAAAGGCAGAGTGGTTGTTTTCCTACACTGTCAGGAGACACCTGACTATAATGGGTGGTTAAGAAGAGGAGAATCACTGAGCAGGACGGCTCTCAAAGGTGTGTTCAGTGTCCCCTCCCTGGCCCCTGCTACCAACTGTCTTCTTGGCTCTTCCGGCTGTCCTTTGTATACATGGCTTGCAGGGCTGTGGGTGACCTGGGTCTACTATAGTTAAGGCAGCTCTGGACAGTCAGTGGGTTGCCAGGGCCTTGTAGTTGAGAAATATTTAATGAAATAAATGTCAGGTATCAGGCTGGGGAATGCTACGTTGTACAACTTTAAGGTATATCCAAGCTGCAGCCCATGGGCTGCCTGTGACCAAGGATAGTTGTGGATGTGGTCCAACACCAAATCATAAAACTTGCTTAAACCATCATGAGACATTTTGGGGAGGGACTTCTCCTCCTCCTCTTCCTCCTCCTCCTCCTCCTCCTCCTCCTCGAAATTCGGTAGTTCAGTTCTCAATGCTGATGACCTGTAGAACTGATGTTATCATGTTATGGTGTCCAGTCTTTGCAAAGAGCTCAGTAGCTGTGTCTCCAGGCCCTTGAGGCTGTGGAAATAGTGCTTTATAGATATTTTCCCTCTAAGTCATGTTTATGTATTTAGAACCTGTCAGAGCTGTGGAACCCAGAATGGATAAAGGACCCCCACCCCTAACCTTCCAATGCTAGGGATGGAATGAACCCAGTACCCCATACACTCCAGGCAAGCACAGTACCAGAGTTACATCCGTAGCCTTAAAGTGGTTCTTCTTACTGTGGGGCTCTGAAATTCTGCCAGCCTTGAAGTGAAGTCATGTTATTCAAATGGAATATTTGTGATTCAATAATCAATTCAATAGCAAAAGGAAAAGAAGCTCCCTGCCAGTCCTGACGGAGTAAATCATCCTGAAAGCAGACTAGCAGCAGCTCCTAATAGCTCTTGTAAACACGCTGTCACTCCCAGGGCTGGGCCCTGGCCAGCCAATGCTCTGGATGCTCCCCTGACTCCTCTCCGCTTCTGGGAAGTGCCTGATATCCAGCTGTGACATGCATTCAGCATCAGTCAAGAGATAGTTCTCAGACCTCAAGTCTCCAGGACCCAGAGATCATTTCTGATTGTTTCCAGCTCACTCAACAAACCTTTTAGGAGGCTTCCAGGTTGCTGGAGGCTCGAAGCTGTGTGAGGCACATTTGCATGTGGATGTAGAAGATGCATAGGGGACAGTCATGGAGGGTCCCTGATGTGTGCCCAAGCTCCACTCAGAGGTAAGGAAGCAAAGGTATAGAGAACAATCGCTCTCCCAAGGTTACACAGCTGAGTGTTGGGTCCTGGGCTGACCCTGCCCAGCAGTATCAGTCAACAATCTCTTTCAAGGCCTGGGCAGATGGCTCAGTGGGTGAAGTTCTTGGTGTGCAGATGTGAGGGCCTGAGATCCCTGAAGCTTGATACGGTCTGATGTCCAACGTTTCTATGACAAGATGGGAGATGGAGACAGGGGAATTCCTGGAAGCCCGCCCATCTCAATTTACAGAGATCCCTCTGCCTCTGCCTCCCAAGAGATGGGGTTAAAGGCATGTGCCACCACCACTAAGATCTATCTCCTAGTCCTTTTTTTTCCTTGAGAAGCGTCTAATAAATTGTGGAGGCTGGCGAGGCTGGAAGTTGCAATCTTTCTCCCTCAGTCTTCCAAGTAGTGGAATTACAGACCTGTTGTTAGAGTTTGCTCTTCCCGATCCTTCGTCTTCCGCTTCCTCCTCTGCCCCACCTTGTGGGTGTGACCATTACCGAAGCCTCAGTGGGGGTTGGAACTTCCAGGCCAATGCTGGGATGGCTACCCACTACACAGACCTGCACCCCACAAGTCCGGACGCCATTCCTCTTCTCTCTGCGGTGAGGACCAACTGAGCCTGGTTGTAGGAAGCGGCAACTAACAAGGAAACCCTGCGTCAAACATGGCGGAAGGCACAGCCCAACACTCAAGGTGGTCATCTGACCTCCACAAGTGTGACTTGGCACTTGCTGCTGTCTGCTCTGTCCCCCATTCACGTACGTTATACATCTCCACCCCCGTGCACATACACATAGACACACTTCAGCGACAAAAAAAAAACCCTTTAGCACTCTACCTCTCCAGTGAACTTTCATCCTCTTTGTATTTCTGTAATGCTGCCGTGCGGGAGGCCTTGGCGGGGTGGGTGAGGGAGACTCGCCGCGCATACTGGAGGGCAGTGGTGTGGCACGATGGAAAGCCACAGCATCCATGTGGAGAGAGTTTATTATAATAGAGAGATAGAGAGGGAAAGAGGGAGAGAGGGCGAGAAAGAGGGAAAATGGAGGTGTGCACACTTCATGGCAGGGGGAAGAAGAAGGGAGGGGTTTTTCCTTAAAAGAGGATTTACGTGAGGATGCAGGGTAGGTCCCCAAGGGTCAGGCCAGATTGCCAACATGTTTGCTTTCACACCAGGGTCCTTCCTCATCCACCTTGTCCTCTTCCAGAACCTCGACTCAGGCAGCTGATGCCAATGTGAAACTTGACCATGTCCGGAGAACCTGCACCTAGATAGAATGCCAGTAGAATAGAAGAACCTTCGAGGAATGAAGCATGGAGCCTGTATGGCCATAGAGAGCCTTATCAAAGCCACTGTGGTGTGTGCTGGTCTCTCTCTCTCCTTTTGCCCACAGAGCGCCCATGAGCCTTTAAAATGCTAACCAGCTCAAACCCAGTTCTCAACGCTACCAATGGCACAGTCCTGTCTGGGCCTCTAAGGCCAAGCATGAGTTGGTTCCTCCCATGGAGGGAGCCCTGTCGATATTTCTGATTTTGCAAAGAGTAGGATGTGTCTCTCACCTGCTGTCATGCAGCTGGTGAGCATGTGAGCGGTTTCATTCTAGCTCAGAAGCACTCCAGCCCTCTTCCCGGATGACCACTCGCTGCTGTCACTCTAGCTAGTAGGAGGTGGGCTTTCTTTGCTTGACCCCTTCTGGCTCCCGGTAGGTTATATGGAACTTTGATGTTTTCCTTGCCTGTGTCATCTCCTATGTTGAGGGCCCAGCTGTTCAAGAGCAAAAGCCCATGCATGACGTATGGAGAACAGAGTGTAGGAAGTACGTACAGGTAGGCAATTAATGAGCCCAACACAGAACAGAGAGGCCCCGGTGTGGTCGCGCCAGGAGGAGCACTCGGCTTGGAGTCTGCTGGCTGTCACCGTGGTGAGGCATATCTCTACGTGGTGCACTGCCTCCCTTGATGTCCCCCCCCCCAATCTAAGGGGACCCAGGAGAGAAGGAAAGGGACCGTGTTCAGGGATCTTGTTGAGGAACCGTGCACGTCATCGTCTGAAGACCAAATGTTTTGTAAGCCTCCTTCTCTCCAAGGAGTCCAGTCTATAAGTCTGTGAGACCAGTGGGACAGGGTCCAGAAGGCTGAAATTTCCAAGTGTGGCTTGTGACTGAAGAAGGGCAGGAGGATGAAGAGGGGTGGCCAGGACCGGGGGAGGTGAGAATGGATGGAAATGGAAACAGCCAAGAGAGTGAGAGGAAAGGAAAAAAGAATTTGGGGAGAAAATACACTTGGCATGCATGTATATGTATGTCTGTGTGTATCTGTATGGATGATAGATGTGTATGCATATGTGTGTATGTGTATTATGATGTGTGTATATGCATCACGTATGTATGTGCATATTGATGGAGGGCAATAGGCCTATACATGGTAGAGCAAAGTGTCTAGGAGGGAGGAGGAGGCTGTACCCACTCTGGGTCCACTACAGGGATCACAGTTGTGCCTTTCCCTTCCCACCCTGAGGTGCTCCTCTCTGCCCTGGGTCTCTAGTCTTTTCTGTGCTCATCCTCACATCTTGATCTTACCTTTCTTCTCCTTCCCTGCCCCCTTCCCTTTCTTCCACCGCAGCCTTGATGTCACCTGGCCAACGTCCCCCCACCTGTGATGTCTAAATAAGTACCTCTGACCCTAGGCGGGGCAGTGTCCCAGCTATACCACCAGCCCTGCAGTAGCACCGGGCTGTGCTCCTGGGTTCACGCTCTGCCCTCCCATTCTGAAATGCTGCTGAATGATTTCAGACAGCCCGCATTTCCCTTTTTGCATTTTGCCCTATAAATTCTGTCATCAATCTTGCCCTACAGCCCAGAAACTCACTGTAGGATCTGAAGGGACAGAGAGCTGTCAGATTTCAGAGGACGGTGGAGTGGGAGGGAGGGAGAGAGGGAGAGAGGGAGGGAGGTTTTGACAAGGAGGACCAAATGGGGCGCCACTTAGAAACTTTGGGGGCTGGGTGCATGAGAGCAGTTCAGCCAGATAACTGGTTGACAGTTGGCCAGTTAGAGCCACAAAGCACACGGGGTCTGCTATGTGCCCACCCCTAACCCTGGGACAGGCTTCTGTGAAGGGGGAGCCGGCTCATTAACACCCGATTCTGATGGAAGCTTCTGTAACCACCCTTGAGATCAGATCCGAATTCCTCTCCTCCAAGCCGCCATCCTCCTTTATCCTCTGTATACTCTAGTGTCCTCTGGACTTCGTTCAAGAACTAGGGGGAAAAGGCCATGTCCAGGGAGAACTCAGACTGATGGTGGGTACATCTTGGGCTGACCCTGCTTCTACTTTCTTTTTTGTCAAGGTCAAGGAGGCCACGCCAGTGCTGTGCTACAAGCAGAGTGCTCCTGCCTGAACAGGGCCAGCCTCCGCATCCCTTCAACACCTAACTTCGCAAACTTCCCAATTTGCATTTTTGCAATTAGGCGAAGGCTCTTGGATCATCCACTGACTGAATGATTTGGGCATTTGCTAACATACCAATATTTGCATGAACCTGGGGGGTGGGTGCGCAGACCTCAGACCTCAGGATGTAGAATTTCAAATTAAAATTGGGAGTATGGCTCACGGCGCTGCCCTTGTTTGTTTCGGCTGCACTGGCTTGTGGCTGTCAGCTGCCTCTTCTCCTGCACGCTGATAAATTGCTGCGGAGCATTTTTCAGGCTGGTAGAAAATGGATGAGTCACAGGGTGTGTGGCGCCTAACTGCAAGTGTGCTGGAGTTTGAGGTAAAATAGGCAGGTGGAGGAAGAGAGTCCCCAGGGTCATGAGCATCTCCTTGTGGTCTGAAGACAGCTCCATCCGGACAGGGCCTAGAAGGTGCTGCCTTTCTAGGTTCCTCACAGAGGAAGGCTAGAACCTAAGTGACCCCCTTTATAACATCCAAAACGATCTCACGTATTTGTTGATGGGCTCTTTTTAGAGAGCCAAATGGGTCTTTGTTCTCACTGACTTTATGACAGGTCTGGGGGACTGAGTCATGGCGGGACATTCCCTGTGACAGGCAGGAAGAGGGTGGTGACTATGGGATGTGAGTGTGTATCCCGCCGTGGAATGTTGTAGTTCTTTGGTACTTTACTCAGGTGGTGGCTTTCAGCTCATCTCTTCCGTCACAGAGGTCATGGGAGGAAGCCTTGTGGGACTCAGAAGGGAGTGGAAGGACCATGGCATGGCTGTGGGTAGATTAAGCTGCTCTCTTTCTCTGGGTTGGGGCCAGCCTGGTGCATGTCTCTCGTCCCCGTCCCTGTGCCAGCTTCTTACAGAGCCAGAGAGTCTATCACCCCACTGGGAAGGGGGAGACAAATGATAGCGGTAACGTGGACTGAGCAGGATTAGATAAAACCAAAGAGTGATCACACTCAGCAGCAGTGGACAGTCATTTAAAAGGAAATCCATCTCATCGCCGGCCAGGGCCTCTCCAGAAGAGAAAGACATCTTCCAGTTGCAGGTTAGCATTTCCTGCAGTGTGTCAGGCTCTAGGGGAGCTGGAGCTCTGATGTGTCGGGGAGCTGGAGTGGGGGTGCTCATGGCTCTAATTAGCCTTGGATGAGTTCTTCTAGAGGCTGGGGTTGCAGGGAAGCCTCTGGAGATAGGCTGTGTAGCCAGATCCCAGCCCAGTGCTCGTCATCGGCTGTCCCCTGGCCAGGTACACTGAGTATCTCTATTTTCTCATTTGTAAAAGGGGTATTGTAAGAAGCATTTGCTCCAGGAGGCTATTGTGAAGAATGAACGAGGAACTGCAAGCGAAGTGCTCGGCCTGGGACTGGATGCAGTAAATGACATGTATGGAAATGAGAGAGCAGCTTTGGGTTGTCTAACACGGCTGAAGACAGAGACACACTCGTAAACACGGCTCCTGTCACCTCCTCGTGTAGCCGGGTAAAGAGCAGTGAGAGATTTTAATGCTGTTTCTGAGACATTGACCTTCTCCTGCCACTCTCCAGGAAGGAAGATAAGGACAATAATTATTGCATTGTCTTTGTTTTTCCTAAGTGGCTTTATTGAGGTATCCGCCTAAGATCCACCCGGATAAAATGTCCAGGTCAGTGTAACAGTAGCCTCACAGGGTCGTGTAAACCATCCCATAATGCAATTAGAGGCCATCTTGATCCCTTCAGGAGAAAGAAACTAACTCTATTAGCATCCACTCCCCAGGCCCTCGACCACATCCAGCCAACCGCCAATCTACTTCTCCTCCCATAAGTTCACCTCTCCTGGACTTTTATGCTAAGTAAAATTCTTTCTTCTGTGGCCTTTTGAATGGCTTCTTTCATTGGGCATAATACTGTTCTGGCTCACCTACTGTATTAGCACTTCACCCATTTTCCCTGGCAAATAATATTCCGTTGTATGAGTATCTACTTTTTTCTTTCTTTCTTCTACAGGGTTTCTCTGTGTAGTTTTGGTGCCTGTCCTGGATCTCGCTCTGTAGACCAGGCTGGCCTCGAACTCACAGAGATCCGCCTGCCTCTGCCTCCCGAGTGTTGGGATTACAGGCGTGCGCCACCACCAGCCAGTGAGTATCTACTTTTACTCATCACTTGATGAGGCATTTTTTGGGCCATTTCGACTTCATTATGAATAATCCAGCATCCTCTGAAATACTCATGGGCCTTGTTGCTGCACTCTGTTGCTGTGTCCAGGAGAACTATCGTGGGCCACTTTGAGGGTTGGGTCTGAAGAGGTGGAATGGCATTGCTATGTTCCCATGGTTACCCATCAGAATGAGTTGGCCATTAGGTAGAGACCTCTTCTGCTATGTCATCTTTTGTCTTCTCTTGGAAGACTCCAGTATGTGGCACCGTCTAGAATGGCACCAGAGTCCTGACCCACTCACTGGTCAGGAGTGGACTTGCATCCCTCCTGTAATTGGGAATGGTGTGGAGGCAAGATGCAGGTCTGTCTGGGAGCCCTGCAGGGCTCCCAACCTTTCCTGTGAGGTCAGAAAGGGAGAATGGACACCCGTGGAAAGGAAGAGATTCCAGAGTTGTGGGGTGATGGCCAAGCTTTCCGCCTGCTTCTTTCTCCCTTGGCCTCTGACTGCAGGAGATGGACACTGCATTGGCAGGCTTTGAGTTGCCTCAGCCACGGGGTCACATTAGGCAAGGACCTCTGAGCCTGAGTCCTTGTCTGAAACTCTGGGTGGGCGAGTCCACATCCTGAGGTGTCATGGAGTACTAAGTGAGTGGATGGTTGGGAAGGCAGAGTGCCGTGTCTACACAAAGGGTCACATTATTAAATGAGTAGGCTCAGATACCTGCATCATTCTTTGCCATAGCAACAGGCTCCCCTGTCTTTGAAGCTGGGTATACTGAGGTGTGGAAAGCAGTCTTTTTGATAGAGACAGCAAGAGCAGAGCCAGGGATCCCATCAGTTTCTCAACAGACACAGTTGTCCCAGTGTGGCCTGCTTTCCTGGGGGGTGGGGATTTCTATGTATCCTAAATTTGCTCTGAGGAGGAAACTTCTAGACCCTAGCTACTGTCTGTATAAAGTGTGGGTGCTGTGCTGCAAGCCTGTCTCCATGACCTTTACACTTCCGTTACATTTCATACTTACCATGATTTATCTGGCTTTTTAGGGCCCTTCCAGGTATCAGGGGCCCCTCACCACATCCTTGACCCTACTAGGGCATGTGACCCACACCCCGACCCACTGTGAAATGGGAAGACAGGAATTCCCCTCCTTTATTCCTTTCCTCACTGCAGAATCATGAGTCCGAAGGAAGTGTCCCCCACCTGACCTGCCACTCTGTTCTCTCCCATGTGATACAGAAAGACACCTTGGCCGCAGGGACCTGGTCAGAGAGCCGAACAGAGAGGAGGTGATAGCAAGATAAACGCAGTCATTAAAGGGTGACAAGGTTACCGCGTCAGGCAGAGGAGAGAGCTCGTGGGCTGACTGGGAGGTGCTGAGAGGACACAGTGGACAGTGCTGGAGTCCATACCTCTGGGCAGTACTGTGAGTGAGTAGGCCTCACCCCAGCTGGGGAAATGGCTTCCATAGGCAGGGTAGCTTTTCATTCCTGTGAGATCTTCCTTATGTCCCTGGAGGGTGGCCTGGCTGGTGCAACATGGCCCTGAGTGGGCAACTAAACCTCGAAGGTTCCAGCCTGGCTATCCTAGCCCTGCCCCTCTGCAGCCTGGCTCTCTGGCTGCCCTGCCCCCAGCTCTTCACAGAAGCCAGTATTTGCAGCTGGTTTTATGTTTCCACTGGGGTCCAGGGGATGATGATGTTTTGGTTGAGGCACACTTCATGTCCGACTCCTGTCAGGATTTCTGACAGGAAGAGACCTCATTAAAGGCTTCCCTTGTTGGCCTCCTCCCTGCTTGCTCAGCCCGAGTGGCATAAATAAGCCCCTGGTTTCGCTTCCACAAGCATTCTGAGACCCTTAAAGGTGCCTGGATGCTGTGTCTGCACCCCCTCCCAGCCACAGGGGCTCCCCAGGTGGTGCTGGTGAGGAGTAGATGCTGTCAGAGCCCAGCCTGGTGCCTCTGGCTCCTGTCAGGCTCCTGGGCTCTTTATAGCTGGGGCGATGCTGTGATTACCTCCTCCATCTCTCTCCATGGTGGCACTCTGGCTCCCGTGGGCCCTCAAACCAGCTCAGCTAAAGAGCCGACATGAGGCACTGGGCAGTGGACCTGTTCAGACTGTAAACTTCACATAACGAAAAAGCTGGGTCGTGGGGAAGGGCCCTGCCATGTGGTATGCATTTTGCTCCGGGCTGGGTGTTCATAACTACTCTCTCATCTTTCCTACATTGTGAGTGGGTTAAGGTGAGTTGGATTCAGCGAAGCTGAACCTCTTGCCCTAGGTTCCGCAGGCAAAGAAAGGATGAAACAGGGATTTGAGGCCTGACTTGATAGCCAGTATTCTTCCTTATTGCCTGGTTGGCTTCTCACGGGTTGCGGGTCTGTTGTAAGGTTTCAGAAGTGTTAAAGCTCGAACCTAAACTCAAGGCTGCTTCCTGCCTTCTGCCTGGCTTTTCATTTTCCTTTGGCCCCCAAAGAGGCTGTGGTTACACACCCATGATTTAGTGGGCACCCAAGGGAAATCTGTGCAAGGATTTGTCATGGTCTTCTTAAAGGCATGAAGCTCCCTGGAACAATTTGAATATGATTTCTACTCTGACACTTCAATTCATACATATTTTTTTTTTTTCAGCATGGCATGGTGAGTAGGGCCCTTAAATCTGGGCTGGCAGGTATACCATGTTTCTTGATCACCCCAGCTCCGCTTCTGGCTCCTTCCTGGTTTTCACCCTTGGAACTGTATGGTTTTTTTTGTTTTGTGAGACAGTCTCACTAAGCAGCCTTAGCTGGCCTCGAACTCATAGAGATCCACCTGCCTCTGCCTCCCAAGTGCTGGGATTAAAGGTGTGCGCCTCCTTGCCCAGTGGAACTGTGTGGTTTACCTATTGTGTTGAACTTAACTTAGTGTTTAACAGTTCCTCCAAAAAACATTCTTCCCGTTTTCTTGGTGCAGGAAATGGAGCCCACACTGACTCTTCAGCGTCCCCATGGCTGTGATATGGGGGACACGGGCTTAGATTGGCTCGCAACAATATTTTTATCTCACTATCCTCTTAACTGGAAGGAGAGAGGAAGCTGAGAGCCTATAGAGAGTAGGCCCCTCTGCTTTCAAGGCTCCGGGGACATAAGGCATTCTTTGTCATTAGAATGCTATTTCTTTGCTATCTTTGTGTGTGGTGTGTGCACATGTATGTATGGGTCTGTGTGCACAGAGGCTAGAGAAAAATACCAGACATTTTTGTCACATTATTCCCTTGACATGGGTCTCTTGATGAACATGAAACTGGCTTTCTAAGATTATTTTTTGGCAAGGCTTGGCTGCCGATCCTCCCTGCGCTCCCCCATCCCCCTGAGTGCTAGAGGTACAGGTGTGTGTGGCCAAGCCTGACATTTTACATGGGTGCCGGGGATCTGATCTTGGATCCTCATGCTTGTATGGGAAGCACTGTTACCCTCCCAATGATCACCCTAGGCTTCATGAGAATATGGAATGAGTGAATGACAATAGGCAGGAATGATACATAGATGGTCTGAAACTGAAGTGCCGGGGGTGTGTTGGGTGTGTGTGTGTGGGGGGGGGTGACTCTAGGCTCATTTGGAAAGAATGGTCCGGTGGGGGTTTGCTTCTGGCCTTTCCTCACCCACCTCCCATCTTCTCGGGAGAGGCTCAGCCAGCCCGGGAAGTGTGAGTGTTTCATCAGCTGCCAGGAGAAGAGACAAATCTCCCTGAGCACACCGCCGCTTTCTCTCTGCTCTCTCCCTTCTCAACCCTGTTTATTCTGGAGATCGATAAAGATGAAGGAAAAAGTCTCTCCCAGGAGAGGACCTCGCTGTGCTCTTTTGAAAAATACCCTATCCCTCCTTCTGCGGGGCCCCTTGCCTTCCTTCCTCTGTGGCCTTTATTTAAGTCAGAGCGGTTTCCTAGAGGTACGGTGGACTGTGATGCTGGGCTAGGGAGCTCTGGTTGCTCTGGTGGGCTGGCCTTCCTGGCTGATGACCCCTGGGTGTGGTCACACCCAGACAGATCCTGTTCCAGACCAACAGAAATCTAGGCCCTTGGTGCACAGATTTTTCACATGAACACATGTATTGGTGTGTTTTCTGTAAGTCATCTGAATAAGTGGAGGAATTAAACTAGGCAGTGATCTTCTCACGACTCTCCCAGTGGAATCCCTTAAGCTCAGTTCTGTTTCTGGTAATGTATCAGAATGAAGTGGCACCTCTGGCTTGGGGAAGCCAGAGTGTGCGATAGGACCGAGGATAAGTACCGAAGAAAAGTACTATGTTTCAGCCTCCTCTCTGCTGCCTATGGAATACGGTCTGAAGGACTTCCAGAAGACATCAGAACAGTTGACCCCTGGAAGTTGCTTCTAGATCCAGTATTCCAGAAATATATTAGCTTATCTCACGGCCTTCATTGTTTTTGTGCCTGTGACTGGATTTCCCCAGGGAGCCAGTGAAAGCTGTGTGGGCAGAGGCATTCTTTGCGGCTTGGTGTTTTTCCTCACACACAGTAGGAACCTAAAGCCGATGTATATCCAGTCGATTTCAGTGGACATTCTCACCAAGCGTTCGTATCCGTTGGCCTGGGAGGAGGGCCGCTACCCACAAGTCTAGATGAGACTTCTAGGTACGTGTAGCGCTTGCCAGAGGTGACTCTCGGCATCTCTGCTCTCTTGCACTTTATCAAGGGTCAGACTCTTTGCCCGCCATGGAGGAGAAAAGAGTGAAATTCTCCTTTTAAATGGAGTAGCCTCCTACAGAATTGTCTCCTGCAATCTTTTTGTATCCAGGCAAAATAATCTCCTAGGACCATCAGGCAAAATTCGAATCATTTTCCAGAACTCATTGAAAACCACTTTGTTTGGGGGATTGTAATCAATGCCGGTTTGTGAATAAATGAAAGCCTGGCATCGTTGGGGACTGTGCTGTGTGGGTAGTGACAGTAGGTCCCTAGGGGCAGATGACAAGGCTGTAAGGTATAGGGATGATTCCCATAAAGGAGCCAAACACAGTGTACACAGTGACTTTTTTCTTAAAGGGGCAGAAAATCAGGCTTCAAAAGTAAAGACTAGATGAAAGAGCCTTCCGGGCAGGGTGGCTAGCTGGCAGAGTCAACACTGGCACACCTGCCCATTTCCTTAATGAAGCTTGCACAGCAATGTGGTACACAACATTCCGAGTTTGATGATGAGCGCAGGCCCAAATGAGAAAGGCCCGTGTACAGAGGGAAGAGTTTGTTTCCAAGAGAAGAAAGCCATGGTCATTGTCCAGTATTAGGAAAAGCACCGAAGTGACATTTTAGAGCATGCACATTGGAGGGAGGAATTCATTTAACCCAAGAGAGGAAGAGAGTGGATGACAGAGATACTTATAAGTAGGGTCAGTAAGCCCATCAAGGGATGTGATAGTTGAGAAAGAGATATCAAGGAAGAGTCTGCATTTCTGGTTTGAGGAGATGAGAAACTTGCAATTAAAATTGGGGTTGGATGAGAAAGGGCATCTTTGGCATGAGGTGTGGCACTAAGGTTACAGATGTGTAGAGCTTAAGTGGTCCGTGGGCCGTCCAGATGGGGCATTTAGTAATGAGTTGAGCTCAGGATAAAGGTCTGGCTCAGGGTAAACACTAACTACTTGAGTGTGGATGAGCTATTGCAACTGGCGTGAATGAATGGTGGCCAGGGGTGAGAGTGGGAATCACAAGCCATTAAAAAAAGGTGTAGGAAGCTCAGAAAGAAAAGCCTCCTGGAAGAAAGTCTGGCATACTCCAAGCAGACCCCAGCAGTCCCGTGGCAACAAGATGGATACCCCTGCCACAACCCAGGCCAAGAAATGGAGGGATTGCATGGAGGGATACAAAGATGCAGGACTATAATCCAGAGCCAGGTGGTTCTGCAGAATTGGCTGTCTCCAGGGCTGGCACAGGCTTCCCTTGGAGAGAGGTGACCTGCTGGGCCCCAAGCACCGGAACTAATCAGGAGGGCTGTTTAGCTTAAACACATCACCCCAGCTGTGCTGAGGCTGGGCCCCGGGTGTCACGTTGACAGCAGCCAGCCCATTAAAGGTGCAACTAGGCTGATGGAGCACAGTTCTGAGGAGCTGCCATTAACAGCATTTAATAGCAGGACTGTAGTTAATGGTTAGCAAATGTTTTATGAACAGGTTCCCTGTACTCTGTGAAGGCTGATTCAATTGAATCAGAATGGATTTGCTTTTCTCTGTCCGCTCAGGAGTGTCTATCAGTGTCTTCTCTTGACGGAAGGGCATCCTCTCTGATAGGCGTGAGACCTGTGTCATCTCAGATAGGGGTGGGGCCTGTGCCATGCTGGTCCTCTTTAAGTTAACTGCTGGTGGCAGGCCTCTGTGCATAGCTGGGGGTTAAGTGGATTGTTGGCAAAGCAAACACTGGGCCGACTTCTTTCTTACAGGCAGAGAAAAATCTAGAAAAGCTATGCAGTCTGAAAGATTCTATATAATAAATTAGAGGAAATCCCCTGGGCTAGGACGGCCTTGGTGTCAGGCCTGGTCACAACTCTGGCCTTCTTTTCACCCTTCGACAAACTGTTTAACATCTCTGCCTCTGGTCTCCTCACCTGTGAAGTACAGCTAATGACATCTGTCTTCGTCTGGGGGCACAGTAGGAATTAATGACCATGAAGCATTTAACGGACTGGGAAGGGGGTGCTTGGGATGGTGTCAATATTAAGTATTTCAAAGGAACCAGGAACTCCCATTGCAAGGGTAGGGGAAATATAACCTGGCATTTCCTTGGTATTCTTAGGGCTGATATAATACAATATCATAAACCTTATGGCTTATAAACAGTAGAGATATTTATCACAGTTCTAAAGGCTAGGAAATCTAAGATCAAGGCCATTGGTATCTAGAAAGAGCTCACATGGCATCTTCTTGCTGTGTCCCTTCATGGTGGGAGGGGCGAGGGTTCTAATACAGGGCATCTATTATAAGGGTACTAATTCATTCAGGAGGGTTCTGTCCCTGTGGCCTAATGATCTTCAGAAGTCTCCCACCTCCTAATATCACTTTAGGGGTTAGGATTTCTACATATTAATTTTGAAGGGATACAAACATTTAGATCATAGTAGGCATCATCAGTTCATCACATTAAATTGAATTTCAGATAGTATTTATTTAAGGCAATTAACATTTAAGGATTGGTGCATAAAATGTTGGACTTGCCATTGAAAGTAGAAACATGCTATGTTTTCTATTTCTAATCCAAGGAAATTGGATAGTGTGTTGTTGTTGGTGGTGTTGGTGTGTGTGTGTGTGTGTGTCCGCGCGCGCGCGCGTGTGCACGCCCATGTTTGTGTAAGTGCACAGTAGGAGGTATATGTGGACATGTGTATGTGTGTGAGTTTAGAGGCCAGTGATCAATGTGAGGTGTCTTTCTCAGTTGTCTCTACCCTATTTTTTAAGATAGAGTCTCTCACTGAACCTGGAGCTCACTGATTTGGTTAGACAGGCTGGCCAGCAAGCCCGAGGATCCATCTCCTCTGCATCCCCAGCACTGAAATTACAGGGTCATAGTGTCATACCCTGCCTTAATGTGGGTGCTGGGGACCCTGAACTGAGTTCCTCATATTTGCTTGGCAGGCACTTTACTCACTGAGCCATCTCTTCAGTCCCCTATCTCTGAATTTTTAACTGAAATTATTTTCATTAAATGGTATGACGGAGAGCCAGGCGGATCTTTATGAGTTCGAGGCCAGCCTGGGCTACAGAGCGAAATCCAGGAAAGGCGCAAAGCTACACAGAGAAACCCTGTCTCAAAAAACAAAACAAAACAAAACCAAAAAAACAAAAAAAAGAGAAAGATCCTTAAAAAGAAAATAAACAAACAAACAAATAAATAAATGATATGACGGTGCTGCATCTACCTGGTTACCAGGAGCCACGTGACTGCCTTTTCAATACTGTTTCTAGTTCTCAGTGGAAGGACTTGTTTTTCTAGTCTCCAAACGTGGGATTTTTGTTAGATGAGTTGTATCTTTCATTTCAGGTCTTTTGTTGGGAAATAATTTGAATCATTGCATAGTGAATTTGAGAAGGGCGCCTCAGTATGGTACTTAGCAATGTGTGCACTTTGGGCAAATCTCTTAATATCTCAGAGACATTGTCTCCCCAGAAGAAGAAAATTAATCTATGTAATGAGGTCTCCTTCACAATGCTGTGCAGAGCCAACGTGAAATTGGATATAAAAACTGGGCACGTGTCAGATGTGGAGGTTTTATGGCCAAGTCGGGGAAGGAAGTGGATGCAGAGGGAACCCACACACCACCCTCCTTCCTCTGGGTCAGCTCTCCCACCTTTCTTTTGTGGAGAATGGCTGGCTCCCTGCTGAGCACACTAAGGGCCAGGGACTCTTGGATCTTTCACGTCACTAGGAGATGTCTTGATTCTGGTTAAGAACAAGCCACAGGGTTCCCTGTCCTCAATAACCATGGCCACCCTGAGTCTCTGTAGTAACAGAAGACTCGCCAAGGGCTTATCACCCTGCTCAACCACTTCCAGAAGAATTGCCACACCCAATGTTCACAGCCCCCTGGAGGTGAGCCTCTTCTATGGATGAGAAGCCCAAGGCAGCTTGCTGATGAGCCTATGGCTAGTGAGTGGTCAGTGGTGACATCAGAAGGGGCCCTGGCAAGAGTCACATATGGAGCAGGTAGGAATGCAAGAGATGCAGCAAAGGGGCTTTTAAAAGGACTATGGGTAGGAGAAAGGAGCCCCTTAGAGCCCAGCCATAGCAGGAAGCAGGTAGTAGACAGGGCAAAGAATGGTGATATGGAGTCAGAGTTGAGCTCTGGAGCCTAGCAGGAGCCAGAACTGCCAGGAAGAGTCATGGACTAAAATAATGCCAACCTTGCTCTACACAACGCTCAGGTCTCCTGTCAGTGTCTCCCATTGACTAAGCCTCTTCCTAAACTAAAAGGCAGCATCCTGGGGCATGGTTTTGGTCATGGTCAGCATCTGGGACATGAGCATGGAGGATGAAGACAGAGATATGGCCCCAAGGTGGGGGAGGGGCAAGCAACCCAACCAGCTTACTGCTTACAAGTCAGTTAGGTGCCAGGTGTGAGATGCATGCGAGTAGAGGCCCTGTGCACCTCCCCATACATGCTCGTGTCCCAGGCTCTTGGGTAGCATGCAGTTGCCATGTGGATACAAGGTCTAGGAAGCCAACAATGAAGTGTCTCCGCCTGTTCCTTTTCCCTAGGGACTGTGGGAAGGGCCGTTGCTTGTGCCCTCAGCCAGACCCAGGACATGAGCAGCAAAGCTGCCGCAGCAAAGCCCCCCTGGCTTTATCCTCGCAGCCACACTGCGATGGTCACAGGTTGTTTGTTTTAACAAATGCAGAGCAGGGTCAGGCCTCACTAGCCATATTGGAATCATACAGGAACTTGATTTCATTGTATCTGCAGTGCTGGCCATGGAATCCGGGTCCTTCTGGGTAGGCTCTCTACCAGTGAGCCGCACTTTCAGCCCACTGTAGGTGTGTTTTTGAAAGGTTTTTGTTCACCTTGTGGCTACCTTGAAACTCCAGCAGTTATTAGAACCACTGCCAGCTGTTGGCTACATCAATGAAGAAATGCTACCAATGACTATGTTGCTTCAAGTGCTTTGGTGATTTTATATGATGTATACAGTGTATTTGGATCGTATTCACCCTTCACTCCCTCTCTCTAACTTCTCCTGGAACCCTCTCCCCTCAAATTCCCCTCCCAATTTCATGTGCTCTTCTTTTTTACTTCTTCAAATAACCGGTGCTAGCTTGTTTCATGCCAGCTTGACCCAAGCTAGAGTCATCTGAAAAGAGAGAACCTCAGTTGAGAAAATGGCTCCACTAGATTGGCCTGGGGGCAAGCAAGCCTGTGGTGCATTTTCTTGATTGATGATTGATGTGGGAGGGTCCAGTTCACTGTGGGTGGTGCCATCCCCAGGCTGGTGCCATCCCCAGGCTGGTGCCATCCCCAGGCTGGTGGTCCTGTAAGAAAGCAGACTAATCAAGCCATGAGGAGCAAGCCGGTAAGCAGAGTTCCTCCATGAGCTCCTGCCTCCAGGTTCTGGCATTGAGTTTCTGCCATGACGTCCCTAACTGATGGGGTATGACCTGCGAATTGTTAAGATGAAATAAATCCTTTCTTCTCCAAGTTGCTTTTGATCACGATGTTGTATTACAATAGAAACCCTAACTAAGACATAATCCGTTGAGTACAATTAGTGCTTGCCCATGTGCACATGGATGTAGGGCCATCCAGTAGAGCTTGGGCAACCTGCCATGGGCCACATCCCCGAAGAAAATGGATTCTCCCTATCCTGAAATTCATCAACTGCCACCAGGCTCCTTAGCTAGGTTTAGAATCTATGAGTTGGCTGGTTTGATCTTGCGTAGACGGTCATGGCTGTTGTGACTTCATGAGTACAGTAGCCCTGGCATGTTCAGAAGACATTATTTTGTAGCAGTTCTCTCCACCCTCTGGCTTTTAAAGTCTTTCTTCACCTTCTTTTATTATGTTCCCTAAGCCTTGAAGGGTGTGTGTGTGTGTGTGTGTGTGTGTGTGTGTGTGTGAGAGAGAGAGAGAGAGAGAGAGAGAGAGAGAGACGGATGACAGACAGACAGAGACAGACAGACGACCTCTTTAGGACTAAGTATTCCACAGTCAATTATTTTCTGCTCTTTGAGCAGCTAGGAATCTCCAGAGACAAGAACTGTGATGAAGGGCGAGAGCTGCACTAATCTACGGGTATAAAATCGGACACTTAGATGGCATCTACATTACCACGTGTTTTACAAAAGATTTGGAAAAATTCTATGTAAGTGTCATAGGCTCACTGGTGCACAGGCCCGCCACCCTACTCTCAGATCTGTGGACTCAGAATTTTGTTATGGGGGCCTGGGATCTGAATGTGATCCCAACTCCTTGAGTGATCTGGGGCCAGACTGAATCTCTGTTATGAATGTCCAACTTCCCCATGGCTTTTGATTTGACCAGAAGTTCAACACTTTAATTGGATTTTCAGCAGCTTGTGTAAATCCTAAACCAAGCCACACACTGGTTAGATTGAAAGTCTACAAGCAAGGAGAGCCATGGCACCCAGTACCTTCCAGGTCTCTTCACACGCTTGGCCAGCAGAAATAGAGGTTATAGTGTCGGGCAGGTCAGCAGCTACTCCTCTCAACTGAGCCACTTGCTCTCAGAGAAATAAAACAAACAACTGTATGACTAGGGGTTTGCCCTGCTTCCCTAGAATGCAGAAGAAGTAAGGATCTACCATTCTGTCCCTTTCAGGTGGCCACTCTAGGGCTCCATGCCTAGACCTGGCTGGTGGGAAGCCTTTCCGCTTTACACCGAGCCTGCTCTAAGCCCTCATGTCATTAGTCTCCGTGCCCCGTGTAGATCAGAGCCTTGGACATCTGGTTGCAGGGACATGCCAGGGCTCAGAGATCAAATAACAGCATAATGGCACCTTTGGCCTTGGCAGCTGCTAGCTCTGCTGGCCTGGATGGTTCTGTTTTGACCCTGAGGTTTTGCATGGCCAAGGCCAGTCACTTGATCAAGTGAGATGGCAGGGCTGGGGTTTTAGATGTCACCTTTAATTCAGGCTGTCCAAAGGTCAGCGCTTCCAAAGGGGTAAATGCTCATGTCATTTGCGTCTTTTAGAGTCTTAGTATAATTGAGAAGCAGTACACCGGCACCTCACCAATGAGTTTACACTCTGCACGTTTTCATTAGCTCTTCTGAAGATTGCCAGTGTTAGAAGCCTGATCCGTGTCATAACAGCAGGCCTGAAGATACACGGTATCTGTGCCATGAATAATAATTTTGGCTTTTGTGGGAATGACTCCTTTTCCTTTAAAAAATATTTTCATAGTTGAGTCTCATTGTCTTTTGCTCAGGCAGTCCAAAGAGCCAAAATCCACTGTGAGTTTCTTGGTGTGGCCTGGGGAGGGAGCAGTCCTTGAACTTCAGCTAGATATTCAGAAGACAGAGGGATGTTTCCAGGCTGTGCTTTACCAGGAGTCCATGGCTCACACTGGGCCTCTGGCCTTCCATGTTGCTATCCTCTAAGTAAATGGCTCTGATGTCACAGTCCCGTCAATGTTTCTACTTTTAACTACTTAGGCATCCTTGCTAAGTAGAGTTTCTGATTGGTGTGGAATCCATTAATACTGAGTTGGTATCATTCTGGGCCAAGGTAAAGCTGTGTGACATTTTGTTGCTCCTATGGGGCTTTATCAAGGGCTGTCAAACGAAGTCTGTTAGGCTGGGGAACATACTGAACATAGCTCCCAGTGCCCTGGTATGACATTCAAGGGCCTCCGGAGGATGGGAACCACAGCTGTGGCGTTCTTTCTGTTCATTCACTTGTGTGACTGACCTGGATGAAGTAGTCTCTGTGTGGGAGACATGGTACTGAAGGACTCAGGCAATCATCTCTCAGCAGAGGACAGAGGAACAAAGCCAGAGAAGGCCAGACACTGCTAAATGCCATAATAACAATTTTTGGTCACATAGACAGGATGGTCAGAATAAAAACAAACATAATACAAAAGTACTATAAAAAATCAGTTTGGCTCTCAAGCAGGCAGTTCATTCAGGTGATTAAAATAATCACCACATTTTTTTGACATGGACACTTGTTTCTCTCTCTCTCTCCCTAAACAAGCAACCTCCCTTAGGGCAGGTTCATTGACTTCTCCTTATAGCCACAGACCCTAAAGCAATGCCTATCACACTAACTGGGCCATAGCTGGCAGTCAGTGCAGTACAGGTAGATGAATGAATGGACTGGGTGGATGGATGTTCGCTCTTCCCAGACTTTGTGTGACTACACTGTGGGCACAGTTCTTCCCAGACTGTGGGAGGAGCTTAGAGAGGGTAACACCCTGATTAAGAGACATCAAGAGCAGGACTTAGCAACTTTGACCAGATTTGCTCATCCTTTGAATAGTGTGGCCTAAAAAATGGCATGAGAAGAAACAAATTAACCTCAATAAAATATTAATGCCATGCCAGTGTGTGTGTGTGTGTGTGTGTGTGTGTGTGTGTGTGTGTGTGTGTGTGTATCTCCTTTGCAAACAAGCATGGGCCCCAGCTGAGACAGGGAAAAAAAAAAAAAAAGCCAGTACAATCTGAAGCATAGGGGCTTTTGGACTTGTGCTACTGAGAAGCAGCAATTCCTCTAGGGAAGTTTAGTAATGGAAGAAGAAGACTGTTTCTTAGTATTGGGACAGCCTTGGAATCAGGTCACAAATGGAACAGATCAAGGCAATGATGGAAGTCATGGTATGGCATGGATGGTCTCCATTTGTGCTTCCATGAACCTTAATTTGAACAACAAGTCTTGCTTGGGAAGTGGGGTTTGCTTCACATCAACTGTCATTTGGCAATGAGGAGAACAGGAAGGCAGACCAGGGTGTGTGGGGCATACAGGCTCAAGTAGGGTCCCACTAGTCGGGGTGGAGAGTTCCTCCAGACTCAGGTCCTAGTGGGTGAGTTCACATCTGCAGCAAGCACGGGCTTCAGAAGGTATAGTTGTCTCCAGCCTTGGTTTCACCAGAGAGGATGGTGCTACTTGACAGGAAGTGGCCAAATTTCCTGGGAGTCACGGTCCCTCACAGTTATGCTAGGTGTCAGCAGTCAACCCAGCAGAGGACAGGCAAAGAACCAATATTAGTTCCTTGTCTCGTGCTGTGACAGAATATTCAACAATGCCAACTCAAAGAGGGAAGGGCTTTTTTAGGGTCACAGTCTAAGAAGGGATGTGGTCCATTGAGGCAGGAAGGTGTGGTAGCAAAAGCAACTCTAGGTGTGGTGGCAGCTGGTCTCATTGTAGCCACAGGGAAGTTGAGAGAGAGGGATGTTGTACTGAGCTGGCTTTCTTTTTTCCCTCCTTTCTATTCAGGCTGGGCCCCAGCCCATGGGATGGTGCTACACATCTCTGGAAATACCCTCATAGATCACGCTTAGAGGTGTGTTTCCCAGGGCATTGTAGTCGGATCAGGTTGACAATGAAAATGAACTATCACTGCTCTGATATTAATGGGCAGATCCCCAGGCCTCAAAGAGATGCTCAGTGGAGCCAAAGAACAGCCATGTCTATATAAGGAGTGGGTCATATGATTGGCATGAAATGGGTGGGGGAGAATACAAGCTGGGTGTTGGTATTAGTTATGGTTTTGTCTGTGTCTTAGTTAAGGTTTCGATTGCTGTGATAAAACCCCATGACCAAAAGCAACTTGGGGAGTAGAGGGTTAAGTTTGTAGTAGTCCACCATCCAGGACCTGGAGGCAGGAACTGAAGCAGAGGCCATGGAGGAATGTTGCTTACTGGCTTGCTCCCTCCAGGGCCACCTGCCTATGGGTGGCACCATCCACAATGCTCCGGATCCTCCCACATCAATCACTAATTTAGAAAATGTTCCTACAACAGGCTTGCTTATGGGCCAATTTTGTGGTAGCCTTTTTCAATTGAAGTTCAAATTGACAAAAGAAAACTAGCCAGCACAGTCTGGTACTGGTGAACCCTTCCTGTCTCAGCTTGGGGTTAGGGCTGGGCAGAATAAAAAGCTCCAAAGGGGGCAACTGAAACCAGCTGCCCAGAGACTAACAAGAAGTAGGGTCTAATAAAGTTACCTTCAAAGTGTTCCTTCATCCTCAGGCAGCAGGAATGATACAGCACCTCATTATATTTGAGTTCCAGAGAAACCATGAGTGATTTTTTTTTTTAATTCCATGTCCCAAATACCGTAGGAAATGTTTTGTAGTTGATCTGAAATTCAAATTTAATTGAGTGTCCTGTATTTTTATTTGCTAAATCGAGCAACTGTAATTTGAAGGCAAATTAAGATAGACGCTTCTAAAGAGGCTCTGGGTTTCCAATGCATCTGCTTCCTGGCCATCTAATGCAATCGAGGCGGGTGTGAGCCTGGGGTTTCTTTTCCACCTGCCTGAGCAGGTCTGTTCTGGGTCGGCTGTAGACCGTGGGCAGGAGCTGGTGTGGTAGAGCTGATGGGGCGGAAGAGTGGGGCCGCTCCTGGCGGAGTGGCGGAAGGATGCTGCTGCAGGTGTGCCAAGAGGCTGGGCTTCCCTAGGGCGCAAGCTGCTCTTCTCTGCTCACCTTCCTTAAACAGGTATTCAAAGTGTAGGTGGACCTCTAAGATATCCTCTGGCGACTTGTAGGATGTGGCCTCTGGGACGTTGTCTACTGATGTGAATGGTTGCTGGTGTTTCCGTTAGGTGAGACCCTCGGCTTTGCAGAGTGAGGAAGCGAGGCTCACAGAAAACAGAGGGATGGATGACCAAGGGTGGAATCTGGCACTAAGACTGTGACTCAGGTCTCTGGCTTCCTGTCACCATAAAGTCCATGGGCTCAGAACAGCCACTCGGATAATACTCTTCTCCTTGATGACAGAGGCACTGTGAGTCAGGAAAAGTGAGAGAGGAACTAGACCTCTCCGCTGAGGAGCTGGATCCATCAACATAGACAGAGCATCTCCCCTTGGCAGGTGGCACATTCTTTCTCATCACCAAGGATATCCTGTCATCCCAGTGCACATGTGTCTGGGGACGAGAGGTGGGGAGCTGAGTGATGTGATGTTATTTTTGAGTTGAAAATGAGAGATAGTGAAGGGAATGTCCACTAAGCTGATTCTGAAATCTTTGTCACTTAGCTGTCATTTTTGAGCACAGGGAAAGACATCCTCTTAAAAACAATCAATATCAAGCCTTTATTTCAGTGACTGGGTGATGAAGAGGTGCTTTGTCCGGGGAAGGTGTCATGGTCTCTAAACCCACAGAGGCAATGTCAATAGACCAGGAAATGGAGAAGGGGTTTTGGACCTCTGCCTGGGACTTTTTAGATTTCCTCATCTCATGATTTGATTAGGGTTCTTCAGAGACTCGGGACTAGGGTATGAGAGGGGTGGGGGAGATGGAGAGGGAGAAGGGGAAAGGAAGGGAGAGGAAGGGAGAGGGGGAGGGGAAGTAAGAGAGAAGGGGGAGGGGAGATGGAGAGGGAATGGTAGAGAGAGGGAGGGACTTATTTTAAGACATGAGCTCATGCAGTTGCGGGAGGTGGGAAGCCTGAACTTTATGGAACCGTCTGGTAGTTCAGATAAGACTCATGTTGTAGTCTTGAGTGTGAATCCCACAGGCCAGGAGCCAGGCTGGCCACCCACACAGAATTCTATTCTCTATGTTGCTCTCACAAGGCGGTCTTCTTTCACTGAGAAGCCTCTTTGTCCCAAGGCCTTTTAACGGATGATATATAGCCCGCTGCATCGTGGAGGGCAATCTTCTCGGACTCCAGGTCTACTGATGATAAATGTCAATCACGTGCAAAACTATCTTCGTGGCAACATTCGGACAGGTGGGCCAAACTCTCAGACTCCACAGCCCAGTCCAGTTGGCACATAAACTTCACTATGGTGTCTTCCCTCGGTACCACCTCCTTGTACTGTGTCTCTTCCCCTCTGTGAGTACTATGCTGCCGTCTTGGGTGAGAAGAGAGCCGAGGGAGGGAGCGAGCATCCAGATACTGGCGTAGGCAAAGGTGGAGCAGGTGGAGGGACTTCTAAATTACTCATTCCGCCGCCTCCACCCAGAAAACGTCTTTCTAGGGTGGTTTCCCTAAGGAGGGTGCAGCATCTATGCCCCTCTGTCTTATATTTTTAATACAATGCTGATCCCGCTGCCCTACCTCCTTTGTTCATATCCTGTTTAGTTATACTCCGCCTGTGGCTTGGAATGAGCTTGATGCAGAGAAGAGTCCTGTAGATAATAAGATTCTCCCAGACCCGGCCAACTATGATGGCCGATTCTCCCCAGCTCCAAGAAGGCTGCATATCCATGGTTTTAAATACAAATGTTTAGTTCTAATAATTTTATATTTGCAGAAAAGGAGCTAAGAAAATGCAGAGAGTTCTCGTGTACTCTAGCCTAGCTTTTCCGAGGTCTCATCATGCGTTATAATAGACCTAGGTGGAAACCACCACAGGTGCATCCCTGTTTCATTCAGAGATCGTTTGGATCTTACCAGCTCCCTGTGGACTTCCCTTTATCATTCCAGGGGGCCACACAAGATCCTGTGATGTATTTGGCCCTCAAGCTTTTCAAGGCAGTCTTGTCTGGGTGCAACTTGATTTGTCTGGTGCCTCTCACTCCTCCCGCTTCTTCTCCCCAGTCTGCCTGTCTCTGGTTGAAGAGTCACTGATTGAAAGCCGCTGGTGAGGGATGTTGATCTCTGCGCAGAGGCCCGACCTTGGTTTCTCTTCCCTCGTGCATGCTGGGAAGGAGGCGGGCCCCCTTGGCTGCTTAGTAAATATTTTACAGCATCTAATGGAATCAGGTTGTTTACTCTGCAGGAAATAGAAAGGCATTAGTTAAGGAAAGTAACAAGCTGGCTGGTTGCTGACACTTCAGGTTTAGTGAGAGGCCTGGGAGCTTGAATGATTTTCTTTTAAGGAGCTCTGATGCAGTCCTGCATCTGGAGCTTTCCAAATGGGAAAGACTGCGGCTACCAAACCCCCCGAGGACCAGGGCATGGGAGCCAATCTCTAGTCCACTGGGACCTTACAGGGTTCCTGCTCACTTCTGTCACCTGAATGAGCCTCATGATCCTTAAATTTCACCCCTTGGTCTCTTCCTCTCCAGAATAACTTGCCATCTTTATTCTCTCTGGGCATATTCAATGTGGAACTGTGAACTCAGTTGAGTCTGCCTCCTATGGGGGTTCCACAAACTGTGCCCATCAACATAGCCCCCTGCCCATCAACATAACCCCCTGCCCATCAACGTAACCCCTTGCCCATCAACGTAACCCCTTGCCCATTAACATAACCCCTTGCCCATCAACATAACCCCTTGCCCATCAACATAATCCCTTGCCCATCAACATAGTCTCTTGTCCATCAACATAGCCCCTTGTCCACTAGAACCATGGCTTTATTGACCATAACAGGGTGGGTGGTAGTCAGTATGTGGCCCAGAGATGGTGAGACAAGTCTCTCTGATGTGGTTGGAGGGAGAACCTGCATGTCCACCTTGCTGTCCACCTCACCTGTTTTCTGCTCCCTCTGCCCCGTCTTCCCAGACTCCTGGTCCTACTCTCTTCTAAACCTTCCCCCCCCCCCCCCCCCCCCGCCCCAAGAGTTTCATTTTGCAGAAGAGCAAAATAAAAATGTTTATTATTTAAACCAAAGCATATAAAGGCTGTCGTAAATGGTTTTGGTGCCATTTACAAGCTGTGTGTCGTAGTAAAGTTTAATGTGAAATCAGAAGGGAATCCAGGAGGATCTGCACAGAATCCCGAATGAAGGGGAAATGGATTTTATAGACCTGCAGACTTGGAGCATGGGCCTTTCTTTCAGGTCTGGCTATTTTGCCTACTGCTCCAGGAAACATGCTATTTGCTCTAGTCCATTCAGACCTTCCCTGGGGCTCTCTCTCAGTCTTCCCAGACTGAGTCTCTTCCTCCTTTCAATGTAACCCTCTCCCCACTCGATTGATTCTATGAAGCAGGACCAGAGAGCAAGCTTCCTGTGTGGTTCCACCATGCACCTGGCTGGTACCTAGGAGCCGAGCTCCTAAGCCAGTTCTGTTATCACTTTGAACTGCTTCAGAAGCACTTCATCAGACATTAGGGAGTGCTAAGGAGCCTCGGGGGCCACGTTTCTGGGTACACTTGAGCAGTAATTGCCCCCACATTTATATTTGAGAATAAACTAAAGATACAGACCCTGGCACCAAGAAGGGATGCCCAAGATGCATGTCACTGATATGGAGAGGTGGACCACCACCCCCAGAGCAGAGCAGGGAAGGGCTGCAAAAACAGCCTTGCAAAGATTTAAGTGTGTAACCATAGAGAACCAGCTAAGATTAAAATGCTTCTCATGGGAATACAAGGGATTTGCAAGGACATAGAGGGCTCTCATGTCCTGCACCCTATTCCTTCTCTTTCATGACTATGGGCTGGCTTCATGGGTGAGGGTGAGGGAAGGGAAGGGAAGGAGGGTGGACTTGTGGGGAGTGCATTGGACCAGCACACGGTCCTTGACGAAATGACCTGCAGCTAGTAGCAGCCCTGAATCCTGGCAAATGACCTCAGGGATGTAAAGGGCCTCTCCACAGTCTGTAGCAGGGAATTGGCCTGGTCTGAGATAAAGAGATAGGAGAGTTCATGTAGTGCTCTTAGCAGACCTTGTAGTCTGAATAGTGGATGAGTCTCTGTTGTCTGGATAGCGTACCCTGGAAGAACAATGATAGAATCCAGCGAAGGCTGGGGAGGTAGATGAGGCAGGTGGAGAGGTTTGATGTCTCTGGCATTCTTTGTCTTGCCACCTAGGAATCTTCCCATTTATTCAGCACCCAAAAAATGGTCTTCCCAACTTTTGGCTCCCCAGGTAACAGGAATGTGTATGTCTGTGCATGCAGAGGCCCGAGACTGATGTCAATCACTGTACCCAGCTACTCTTCCACTTTTTTCCTTGAGGTAGGGTCTCACCATCAAAATAAGAGCTTGCTGATGTGGGTGGTCTTGCTAGCCAGCTTGTCTGGGGATACTCTTTGCTTTCTGAGGCTGGGATTACAGGTGACCACCTGCCATTTGCATGGGTGCAGGAGATGCAAACTCCAGTCATTACACATGCATGGCAAACACTTTAAACACAGAGCCATCTCTCCAGCCCCTAGCTGGGTCTTAAATCCAATCAGTGCTGTCAGATAACAAGGAGTTCCATTTTCTTTTTACCATCTATTGTACCAGGGCCTTCACAGGGAGAAACACTCATCTGGCCATTTCTATGTCCCCTAGGCCTAAGCCATAGAGCCAACAGATCCCCATGCCTATGATATCTATTATAAAAGAAAATACAAAAATATAAAAAATGGGAATCAATCCTTCTACTCCCTCATCTAATATGGGCCCCATAGGGATTACTCCTTGTGGGTTGGGGTTAACCCCTGCCTCCCACTCCAGGATGAGGGCAGATGATTTCATGGACCTTGTATGGGCTCTTTCTCCCAGAGGGTTGGGAGCTGGCTCTTGGGAGTTTGGAGGCATCTTTCATGCTCGGCAGCTTTGGATTAAGATGTTTTAAATCCACCTATTATGGACCATAAGCTGCAGCCCCAAAGGGCTGGTGCTTGGCTGTGAACCAACACTGCCCAGAATGGATTGGGTAGAGGCACTGAGAGAGAGCCTAAAGAGGGTGCTGCCTGGGTAAGTAAGCTGTGATGCCCACAGCACAGCTCTGGCTGTTATGCATCATCCCCTTTCTGGCTGTGACAGAAAAGGCAACTCTATCATCTCTGAAATTCCATAGGGAATGAGGCTCATTGCAGAGATGGTCAGCATGTGGAGTATAGGGCCCGTTTGCAAAGTTTCTGGCTCACTGGGTCTTGGGTATGGCCCAGGAATCTGCAGCTTTGAAAAGGGCCTTTCTTGAGGGATCTGATGTACAGCCAAACTTGGGTGTGCTAGTCTACCGCTTCTAAAGCCAATTTCTTCAAAGCTTACTAGCTCAGGCTAGTTCAGATACTGGGGAGTGGGGATTAGAGAAGCCCTTGGGGCCTTCCCTCCTTCTGTATCTACTTGGAGAAGGTAAAACACGTCACCTATAGTACGCTTCAGATCCTAGAGGACAGAGTCCATGTGTAGACCTGATTCTGAAGATGGGTAGTTGGCCCAGGAAATGGCTTCCTGGAGGAATCCTGGGCACCAGGAGACTCCATTTCGATGGGACTAGGAAGCAGTATCTTGACAAAGGTTAAGGGTCTCAGGTTTGGTGTGAATCAGGACTTTTCCAGGTTCTCAGCAGTCTAACTGGTTTCTCCAAGGGAATCAAAATTGGTTGATCTTAGAGTAGTCCTTATCACCCACTAAGCCTTTCCTTATTGGAATCTTGGTGGGACAGTTGACCACAAAGTGAGGTCCTCTCCGTCCTTCTTTGAGCTCCTTGAAGGGTGAGGTCCTGCTGTTTTCCCCTAGAGGAGTGTTCACTTGTTACCTAAGGCCTGGCCCTGGGTGGCTTGTGTTCTGGATTCTGCTGGGAAGGTGATCAAGGCTGTGGGTTGAGCTCCTCACAAAGATGTAGGGAGCCTGGATAGGGTGTGTTAGCAAGGCTGCTGCTTCATGGCACCTGAACCAGGGTGAGAGACTCAACCTCCCAGAGCCTTGTCTGTCTGGAAAGGAGATTTTGACCCATTCCTTGATTTTCCCTGTAGAAACATTAAAAACAAAACAAAACAAAACAAAAAACCACCACGTAGGAGAGTATCTTGGAAATTCTAAAAACCTACCTCATGAACTTGAAATGCATGGCATTGATGAGTGAGCTGAGAAGCCAAGACTAGTGCAGGATATAGGGAGGAATGGGGAAGAAGATTTGTTTCTATTGGAGAGGTTACAGGGTATTCAAATAACTCACAATGGGTCAAATTTGGCCTGTAGACTAATGGTCAAAGTGTTGTTCAACCCCCTCTAAAGCTCAGGGAATGTTGAGGATAAGTGGGCAGGCAGAATGTAAGAGCCAAGAGTGGGGGATGCGCAATGACAACAAATTTTCTGGGCATAATATGGCGTTCACAGTCCTAACTCACCCCAGCTGGGGTTATCTGTACAAGATTGGGCTGGCCTACATTTCAGAGGAACTACTGGTGATTGTTGATCAAGAGGTATTGCTTTCCTCAGTCCTGCAGCCGCAGAGAAGTGGCCCCTTGTCACTGCGCATGATCAGGCAAGTATAACTCAACTCTGTGGGCCACACAGAGAAAGTAAACATCAAGGTAGGAAGGGGGCTCACAGAGGAAAAAAGGGTGCCTGAGGGAGAAGTGGGGAGGGGAAGGAAAAAATGGGTATGTGTGTGCGCGTGCGCCTAAGTGTGTAAATGATGAAACTTTGCTACATAAATGTATGAAACTATCAAACAACGGAAAACAGTTTGAAAAGTGTTGTTCAAAAGCCAGGTACTTGTCATAATTTTCTACGTCTCATTCATTAACTATAAAGTAGCCAAGTCTCAAACAATGCCCTGTGTGCCATTTTATCCCTGGATATCTATGTAGGGCCAGGTCAGCCTGCCTGGATTTGATCCCCATCTCTGTTACCCAGATACATTTGAAAGTTTTAGTCTTTGATTTTTCCTGTGTCATATGAGGACAGTAACGGAACCAATCTCACTGGAATCCTGAGAATCAAATGAGATATTCCATTAGAACCAACTTGCCCCAATGACTCTCCTCGTACTCTAAACTGCTCAGACAGAATTTAACACTATTATTAGTGCTACTGTTAATCTCTGCTTTGTTCCACAGAGGTAAACATTCCAGTGAGGACAGGAAGACAGTGGTGCAGAGTCAGCAGTACAGGTTAACAAGAATAGCAACCTCAGGCCAGGCCAAGATGGCCCCAAAGGTCTCTCACATAGTTCCTTTTGTAAAATGTGACATTTTACTTTGAAATAACTGATCACTACAGGGAACGCAGGGAAGTGGCGGGTTTTAAGCCTCTTATCAAAATGGGGTGGGGATTATGGAAGTTCTGCCTATCAAATCTTTTATCTTTTATCCAAGAAGCTGAAAATGAAAAAGATCATGTTCCTTGGTTATGGCCTGTGACTATCCCTGGACAGCTCAGGGTATGAAAGTTAATGACCAGCATGTCCTAGGATGCTGTTTAACCTCAGCTGGCCCCTCAATGCTAGAGTGTTGAAATGACTCCCTAAGCTTCAGGTTCTGATGTTTCAGTGTCTGGTCCAGTTTCCTCATCTTTCTGAATGCATCATATTGTTCATGCTGTTCAGATACCTCTTTGGTCCCACTGAGGCATAAAACTTGCACTTGACCGTTCCCTTACTGACCAACCTGGTCTTGGGTGTCTTCTTACCATGCATGCACATAACTCCTGGAGTCTGTATCTGTACTTCCCACTGGAAGGTTGCCCAATAGAGTGCCTTCTTGGGAGCTTATCTGGTATGAATGCCACTGCCTTACAATTCTGATGCCACACACTTCAGTTGACCCAAATGTACTCAGGATGGGAGTATAGACATTGTGCAATTTCTAGAAGAATCATTTCTGGTTGGTGCATTGTTAATATGAAGCATTGAAGTACAAGTTCTTAGAGTGAAGAGAAAGCACATCTGTTTATCTTGCTCTGAATTACATCCTCAGCACAAAAGGACATTTAATAAATCAATGTCCCGATGAAGAGGGTAGTGTTGTCAGTAAATGATAATAATCGAGAAAGCAAGAAGAAAAACATTGCTTGTTTTGAATGAGAACCTTGGGTTCCCAGAGAAAAGAAAGCTCTATCCAGTGTGTTTTATTTTAGAAGCACAGTGTGTTGAGTTTGCAAGAACAATGCAGTGGCTGGATGAAATAAATGGTGTATCATTTTACTGTTGAGGCCTTCCAAGTATTTCTGGGAATTCTTTGGGGTCAGGACAAAAAGCCTGCCTTGTCACAATAACTTCTGGCACTAAAAGACCTACTAATGGCAGCGTGAAGAAACAACCACATGGGGGAAAGTTGGTCTTTTTGTGATAAAAGGGTCTTACAATAAAATAAAGCTGCTGGTCCTTTGGCATGTTGTAGAGCACAGCATGTGAGGATGGCGATAAGTAAATGTGACAGCAACGTGGTGGGTGGGTCTCTCTGGGGGACAGGCTTCCAAAGTACTGGGAGGCCCTATGGAGACCTTGGGGGATGCTTTCCCTGCTAGCCCACCACTGATGACATCACTCTGCAAGCTGTGTTTTTTTCATCAACAGATTACATTGATCGCATACTTGTTAGTCTTTGTCTGCTGGTTAATATATGAATGGTGTCTCATGTATCTTTATAACGTAAGGCCTAGATTATCGTATGCCCTTAATATGCATTAGTTGGATGAATTAAATAATTTATGGAAGGTTACTAAAATGCTAATCAATATATCTCTTCCTCTTTGTGGAGGGTCCCAGAGCTATCTGAGCCCCACAGCTAGACTATGGCTTCTATAGGACCGGATCCTTTGCCTGTATCTTCAGCTGCCATGTTTATTTTTTATTTTATGTATATGGTTTTTTTTTTGTCTGCATGTATGTCTGTGTGCTACATGTGTGTCTGGTGTTGTGAAGGCCAGAACAGAACACTGAATCCCCTGGGACCTGAGTTCCACACAATAGTGAGCTGGCATGTGAGTGCTGGTAATTGAACCCAGGTCCTCTGGAAGAGCAGCCATTACCCTTAACTTCAGAGCCATGTCTCCAGCTGCCATGTTTTTGGCCAGAATTGTTGAGTTGTGGGCCTTCCTCTTCTGTTTGTATATAAGCCTTATCATTCATTCGCTCATTCCTAGATTATTTATTGAACAGCTATTATAGACCAGGTATAAAATAAAACAAAGAACCCTTCTAGCTTTTATTTTAGCAGGGGAAATGGCCAATAAATAATCAGCATAATCAATAAAGCAAGTCAGAATGAAGTAAATTCTTTGTAAAAAACGACAAATGAAGGCTAGCTGGGAGAGTAGACATACGACAAGGGGCAGATGGTGGGTCGCAGCAGTACGTCGTATGGGAGAGAAAGTGAGATTTGAGCACAGTCAATGAGGGGCTTGAGCATATAATATCTGGGGAAGTTCTAGGTGGAGGGAAGAACTAAAGCAAAGGCTTTGAGGTAGGCATTTGTCTTGGGTTTTTATTGCTGTGAAGAGACACAATGACCACAGCACCTCTTACAAGGAAAAGGTTTAATTGGTGTGGCTCGCATATCGTTTCAGAGATTCAGTCCGTTATCATCATGATGGGGAGCATGGTGGCATGCAGGCAAATGTGGTGCTGGAGGAACAGCCAAAAGTCCTACATCTTGCAGGCAACAGGAAGTCAACTGACTCACTGGGCAGTATCCCAAGCATAGGGAACTTCAAAGTCTACCCCTACAGTGATACACTTCCTCCAACAAAGCCACACCTACTCCGAAAAAGCCACGCCTCCCAATAGTGCCACTCCCTTGAGGGCCATTTTCTTTCAAACCACCGCAGCTTTGTATTGGAAGACCTGAAGAACAGTGTGGTATAACTGGGGTGGAGTGGGCCAGGGCGAGGCTTCAGAGAAATAAGAAATGAATGACAGAGGAGGTAGAGGCTACAGTAAGTAGAGCCTTCTAAACCATAAAAAGGGCTTTAGCTTGAATTCATTGGGGAGTGGAGCCACTGATGGGTCTGGAGCAAAGCGTGGACATGGTCTGGCTTATTTTTAAAAGACCATTCTGGGTGGGGGAAGATACTTCAGCAGGTAAGAGCAATTACTGTGCAAGCAGGAAGATCTGAGTTCAGATCTCCAGCACCCACATTAAAAAAAAAAAAAAAAAGAAAAAAGAAAAAGAATTATGGCCATGTGTGTCAAGCTTGAGGGCAAGATAGAACATAGTCAAAAAGGATCACTGAGGGCCACTGGCCACCAGCATAGCTGAAAGACATTGAGATACCCACATCAACAGAAGGTGGGGAGTGATGGAGGAAGTCACCCAGCATCTTCCTTTGGCCTCCGTGTATGCATACACATGCGCATAGACATACGTATGAATACCACAACACACACACACACACACACACACACACACATGCATACACATACACATGAATACTACACACACACACACACACATGCATACACATACACATGAATACTACACACACACACACACACACACACACACATGCATACACATACACATGAATACTACACACACACACACACACACACACACACACATGCATACACATACACATGAATACTACACACACACACACACACACACACACACACACACACACACACATACACCCCTTTTTAAAAGATCCATTCTAATTGCTATTATTTGTCGCAACCGCCTCGACCAGCAAGGAAGACGCAACACCGAGCTCTTCTTTCTGCAGTTTATTCACGAACCTTGAACAATCTTCTGACCCCAGGGGGAGCCCTCCCTCAGCCCTAATAGCCTCCGGGTAGCCAACCCTAAACTGCCACGTGGGCATCGCAGACAGGTCCAGGTATACGGGAGCGCTCACCATTGGGAAGGTGGAAGGCGGAAGCCAGCGCCATCTCTAGGGTGTGGCATGCAGCTCTCTACAATTATTAAATAAAGTCTTTAGGAAGACAATGGTAGGAACTGAGAGACCCATTAGGACAGTATTCATATTCAAATAACAGAGGCCAAAAATGATGATAACTTAGCACAAGATGGCAGCAGTCACAGCAACAGTGGGAAGGAGGCTGATGGCTGAGCTCTTTGGAAAGGAAAGCCATGAGATTTTGGATGGGTTGTTCACATCGTGTATGACAGCAAGGAAGAGAAGAATGACCCAAGGCCCTTCATCTCAACAGACAGAGGGCAGATGATAGTTTCAACAAGGCTGGAGCATGCTGTAGACACAGCTCCCTTGATTCCATCTTTCAGGTAGAAGGGGAGTGGGGAGACTATGGGAATCCACCCATTTCAATAAGGCTGTGGATACCTATGTTTTTGAGCCTTCCATCGTTCAGTAGTTCAGCCCTCTTTTGGGGTTGTAAAGATTCTTCACTTCCTTTCTGCTATCTCCCTTGATGGATTTTACCCAGCTCAAGGCTCCCAGTTCATTCCATATTCATGTGGAGATATGCTTTACTTAACACAAGAGATGAGTTTTTGAAAAGAGAGGTGTAAGTCACCTTTTAAAGAAATATTAAAGTCTATTTTATATTCACCAGGGGAACTGACTACTTCAAGTGCCCTATTATTAATGCTTATGTAAGGTGAAGAATCCTTTTGGCTAGATGACTGTGGCTTCCACTAATTTTGCAGTTTGGAAATGTTGAGCTATAATGTGTAAAAGTGAGTGCATCCTTGAATAATACATGTGTGTTCTGGAGGCACCTGCTCCACATTCATCAGCGTGATCCACTGGGACCATAGGCTCAGCATGCTGTCAACCTGACCTAGTCATTTTCCTTCTAACCCCTCTATGCCCCTCACTTAGACCTGAGTCCTCAGATTCACCTCCCAAGGCCTACCATCTTCATGATTCCCTAGGTCCACACTATTTCTTTTCTTACAGTGATGAGCTCTCTTGCATGTGTTTTATTTCCTTTCTGGCCAGTTCACATGCCCAGGTCACAGCAGTGTGTTTCCCAACTCTTTTCTCTGTATCTGCTCCATCCATCTTTAATGAATCATTCCTCATTCAAGGGTTGAGATCGGTACCCAAGAGCATCCTTCTTACCATGACCCTTCACTGCCTGAATGGAAGATGTAATTTCACTATCTGAACATCTGAGGGCAGTCATCTTGTCTATGACCAATGCTTCCCTTTATTCCTTCATTGCAATGCACCATGGGAGTCATGATGACTCACCATGATGTAACGTTTACTCTACACTTGCAGTCCTAAACACAAGCTGGTGGGAGCCCACACCCTCACCTGCTCTGGCCTGCAGGGTCCCTCAGAGCACCTCTTTCTGTTTAAATCCTTTCTGTCTTTCAAAGCCCAGCCCAGCCACCTCATCCTTTTTTAAATCCTCTTTATTCATGCAGAAATGGCCTTTCCTCCTTCTCTAGCACCTGATGCAAATCGTTTTTGTAGCCCATGTCCCTTGCTTGGCATATTATTACCCCTTCTCTCATTTCTTCTCACTAACCCGTATGCTTCCAGCCCACTGGGTGCTGTCTCACTCTTCACCTTTATCTTTTGGCCATGGTGTGTGTGTGTGTGTGTGTGTGTGTGTGTGTGTGTGTGTGTGTGTGTGTGTGTGAAGTGTTTAATAAAAATAAACTGATGCCTGTATGGCTGGTCTGTTTTTAATGAATGTTTTATTGCTGCCCCATGCTACATTTAATTGGAAGCTTTGTAAGGTCTGGGATGCTAGCCTTTTTACCTTTCCAACTTTCCCCACATACTCCTGCCCCCAGAAGTGTGTATTAAGCTACTTCTGTGAGCCCTTGCACAGTCAAGTTTACAGGCCCCTGATGGTGAATGCACAGTAAATTGAGAATGCATCCCAAGCACTCTGGCCTTGGGTCTGTTTATTTATGCATTTATTTATATCCCATGTGGTGGATATGAATTTCAGGCCATAACCATAGGGTGCAAAAAAAAAAAAATGTTGCATTTCTTTATTTCTCCAAATCGAATTTAAAGGATGCCACGCTTTGACCTGCTGAGTTGGCAGAAAATTCAGCCCTTGTTTTGAGAATCCTTCCCTTACCTCACCCTGAGGACTGGAAAAGGCCTCCAGATTCATATCAGGTCTGGAGCTGAGGGAAGGGTTCTTTAGTTTGAGGTCCACACTGTCATGTCCTAGCCCATGTGGTCTGTGAGCCCATACACTTTCTGGTTCCATGGTAAGAGCAAAGAACTCAAGCTGGGAAGATTAGCCCCATCTGAGATTCCTGCACACTCCTGAGGCAGTGTGGAGAGAAAGTGCCCTTCTCGGCATAACTCCTGGAAGCTGGTCTCTTCTTACCCTCAGGGATCAACCTCGGAACTTCCTGCCTTCCTGATGATACCTCCTATCTCTTCAGGACTGTGTAGGGTTGTCTTTATGTCCAGCAATGTCTGCCTTTACTCATGCAAATTGGTAACTTTTGAGACCAATTCTTTAACGGGGGGGGGGGGTTGGGGGGGTGGATGGGTAGGAATCTCATCTCTTCAATTCTCCTTCAGTGGCCCTGCAAAAACCACTCCAAACATATCTACAAACAAAAGCACCTAAAACATTTCTCTCTGATTTTTGTTATGCATCTCAAGAGATTAGCTTTTATTGAGTACACTCATCATGAATTGATGACCAGGCAATACTAGAAATGAGGAAGAGGCATAGGAAAATACAAACGTTGATAGTCATGATCCAGAAAAACCCAAATACTATTAACATAATTGCTATAGTTAAGATCTCACGCTGGGCGGTGGTGGTGCATGCCTTTAATCCCAGCACTCGGGAGGCAGAGGCAGGCGGATCTCTGTGAGTTCGAGGCCAGCCTGGGCTACCAAGTGAGTCCCAGGAAAGGCGCAAAGCTACACAGAGAAACCCTGTCTCGAAAAACCAAAAAAAAAAAAAAAAAAGGATCTCACTAGGACATAAACCTCCTGGTAGATCTCTGCCTTTTGTAGCTTTCCACTATTGATGCCCTCTTTATGGTGGACCCTTACTCTGTTACTTTTCTATCTTTGGTTCAAACACCTAAACAAGGGCAGCAGATGCTGCTGATCTCACAACCTAAGCAGAACAAGGAGCAACAGACTTCTCCTAATGAAAGAGTTTAAGTGCCCGACATGCACGGCCAGATTGACAGGTGGGTTCAGATCCTCAAGGTACTTTTTGCCTCTGATGGTCTTGACCACTCATTACTTTCTGCTGCTGAAATCTCATTGAGCACAGGCACTGAGACACACACTCAGCACTGACTCATCAATGCCAAGCCCAGTGTGTGGCATTCATCAGATGCTGTATTAATTACTGTTGGAGGATTAGCACACTTGTTTCCCCTCCTTCATTTCCTATCTGCAGGATAATCTCCTGTGGCTCAGGAATGAAACAGACCTGAGAACTAAGTTCTTCTAAGGTAGACTCTTCCCTTCATAGATGGCAGGGTTAAGCACACAGGCCTGAGCCTCCATCATGGATAAAGGCAGCAGTTTGAAACCTATGGCTCTCAACCCCTTTTGGGGGTTGAATGATTCCTCACCAGGGGTCACCTAAGACCATTGGAAAACATGGATATTTACATTATGATTCATAACAGTAGCAATGGTACAGTTATGACAGCAATGAAAATAATTCTATGGCTGGGGGTCACCGCGACATCAGGAACTGTATTTCAGGGTCACAGCATTAGGGAGGTTGAGAACCGCTGGATTAAGGGGAAATGTGAAGAAGAGCGTATTGTACCCTCAGTGAGCACAGGGTAGACGCGGTTGCTCCTGGAGGGAAAACATGAGGTTGTATGATAATTGTAGGAGTGAATGTGAAGCTGCTTAGCAGAAGTCCCAGTTCTCATCTCACAGCGAGTCTTTATTCACGTGGCAAATTTGGGCAAGTCATTGCGTTGCCTCATCTTCAAAATGGGGATGGAGTCATCTACCTTTGTGGCTCCTACTTGAAATGAAAAGGGTCCCCGTCAAGTGAATATAGCTAAAGGAATTGTGGCTTGTGACCATTGTTGTCACTAGTCCCAATAGTGAGAGGTGAGCATTCTCCTCAAGGCAGCTGCTGGGAAGGACTCTTGGTGATCAGAAAGAATGAGATACGGGTACAAAAGCGAGTGGCTCACACACTCACAAAACAGCAGAGAAAGGACCTTCAAAAAACCCCACTCTTCCATAAAAGCAGTCAGAACACTGGCAAAAACTGTCAAAATAAACTTTTCTAGAATGCTAGGAATTAACCAAAGACTTTAACCAACCCACTGACTATTTGGTCAAGAGAAGACAAATGGCTGGATTTGTCTTGAAAAATTTTTAACAGTGAACTGTGGGGTTTTAACTTGTCCCATGGCCAGGCACTCCCCACCCCAAGACTTTCCCTTGCAGTATTTTTTATTAAGGAATTTTAAAATTCATTTTATATACTAATCACAGATCCCCCTCTCCTCCTTCCTCCCACCCCACCTGGCTTAACCCCCCTAACCCACTCCCCATTCCCTCCTCCAACAAGGCATGGCTCCCATGGGGAGTCAGCGGAGCCTGGTACATTCAGTTGAGGCAGGTCTAAGCCCTTTCCTTTGTATCAAGGCTGTGCAAGGTGTCCCACCACAGGTAGTGGGCTCCAAAAGGCTAGCTCATGCACCAGGGATGGATCCTGACCCTACTGCCAGGGGGCTCCTTAAGCAGAGCTATACAACTGTCTCACTTATGCAGGGGGCCTAGTCCAGTCCCATGAAGACTCCATAGCTGTTGGTGTAAAGTTCATGAGTTCCCACTAGTTTGGTTTGGTTGTCTCCTTAGGTTTCCCCATCATGATCTTGATGCCCCTTGCTCATAGAATCCCTTTTCTCTCTCTTCAACTGGACCCCTGGTGCTTGGCTGTGGATCTCTGCATCTGCTTCCATCAGTTACTGGGTGAAGGCTCTATGATGACAGTTAGGGTATTCACTGGTCTGATTACTGGGGGAAGTCAGTTCAGGCACCCTCTCCACTATTGCTCGTAGTGTAAGCTGGGTCATCCTTGTGGATTCTTGGGAATCTGCCTAGCACCCGGCCTCTCCCAATCCCCATGACATCTCCCTCCATCATGGTGTCTCTCTCACTGCCCCCCACTCCATCCCTGCTCCAGCTCAACCATCCCATTCCCTCATGTTCTCATCCCCCATGCCCCACCTTCCATTGCCCCACCCCATCCCCAGTTTACTCATGGATATTTCCTATATTTCCCCTTCCCAAGGCGATCCCACATGACCCTCTAGGGTCCTCCTTATTAGCTAGCCTCTCTGGAGCTATGGGTTGTAGCCTGGTTATCCTTTGCTTTACACCTAGTATCCACTTATGAGTGAGTCCACACCACATTTATCCCTCTGAATCTGGATTACCTCACTCAGGATGATACTTTCTAGTTCCATCCATTTGCCTCCCCTGCAGTATTATTATTACTATTATTATTATTTTAATTATATAATTTAATTATACATATCAGCCACAAATTCCCCTGTCCTCCCTCCTCCAGCCTCCCCCCCCCCCATCCTAGCCCCAATCTACCCCCCATTCCCATCTCCTCCAGGGCAAAGACTCCCCTGGGGATTCAGCTCAGCCTGGTAGATTCAGTCAAGGCAGGTCCAGTCCCCTCCTCCCTTCACCCAGGCTGAGCAAAGTGTCCCAGCATAGGCCCCAGGCTCCAAAAAGCCAGCTCATGCGCTAAGGACAGGTTCTGGCTCCACTGCCTGGGGACCTCCTAAACAGTCCAAGCCATTCAATTGTCTCACTTATCCAGAGGGCCTGATCCAGTTGGGGGCTCCACAGCTATTGAATCCATCCACCATCCTGGCAACCACAATGCTGTGGAGATCAACAGAGAGCAGCCACTAGAGGGGGCGGCCTAGGCTGAAGCTCCCTCTCCAGAGGGTCACCATTGTGGGACCTGTCCAGCAACTTCCTGGAAATGGACCAATCTTAGGATTTACCTGCTTTTGGCCAGACTCAGGGCTCAGTGGATGCAGGCAGGACCGTTACTGTGATGTTTGTAAAAAACCAATGACAAGGGGTTGACGTAACTGCTGTAAGGACTAGTGATACTGGTAATAGCTGGGGTGGATAAGAAAGCAAAGGTATGTTAAAGGAAGTCTGGAATGGGGTGCCCATATTTCTGAGACTCTAGAAAGTCATGCACGTATTCAGGACTGTGTGCGTACCCAGGCATATTTGAGAGGGCACCAACCATTATCACTCATGTTGGGTTGACATTGAGCTCCCAACACAAGCAGAAGTGAAGAATAATGAAGAGAGGAGGGTATGGTGGTGCACACCTTTAACCCCAGCACTCGGGAGAACAGAGGCAGGCAGATCTCTGTGAGTTCAAGGCCAGCCTGGACTATGTAGAAATTCCAAGCCACCTAGGGATACATGGTAGGTCTCTGTCTCCAAAGAGAAAAAGAGAAGAAGAGGAGCCGGGGACAATGGCCGCAGAATTGCAAACAGCACACCCAACACCCATGCAGACCCTCTGAGCAAAGGTGCAAAACTTACAGGTTTGAGGCATCTAAGGAAATGTCTGTTTAACCATATTTGTGTGACTTTGGCAAATACAAGCTGTACACAAATTGGTCCTGGACAAGTAAGTCACTATATGTGCATGTGTTGCATGCACATATGCAGACATACAGATAAGAGGGCAGCTGAGGGAGGGATAGAGAGAACAATAACATCCTCTGGGAAAGTACTTCAGGTTGACACGCAGTATCATTTAAAATATTCAGGCTTGGAAGATGGCTCAGCTGGCAACAGCACTTGCTGCCAAACCAGATGACCTGAGTTTGATCTTCAGGATTCATGTGGTGTGGAAAGAGACAACATACTTCAAGTTTTATTGCTATGAAGAAATACCAGAACCATGACAACTCTTTCTTTCTTTCTTTCTTTCTTTCTTTCTTTCTTTCTTTCTTTCTTTCTTTCTTTCTTTCTTTCTTTCTTTCTCTCTCTCTCTCTCTCTCTCTCTCTCTCTCTCTCTCTCTCTCTCTCTTTCTTTCTTTCTTTCTTTCTTAAGTTTGAGACAGGGTTTCCCTTGTGTTGTTTTGGTATCTGTTCTGGATCTTGCTCTATAGATTGGGCTGGCCTCAAACTCACAGAGATCCGCCTGCCTCTGCCTCCTGAGTGCTGGGATTAAAGGCATGTGCCACCACCTGGCTATGACAACTCTTACAAAGGAAAATACTTAGTTGAGTCTGGCCTACAGTTTCAGAGGTTCAGTCCATTATCATCATGAGGGGAAGCATAGTGGCATGCAAGCAGATGTGGTGCTGGAGAAGGAGCTCTATATCCAGATCCATAGGCAGTAGGAAGAGACAGAGACACACTAGGCCTGGCTTGAGCTTCTGAGACCTCAAAACCCACCTGTAGTGACACACTTTTTCCAATAATGCCACACCTCCCAGTAGTGCCAGTCTGGGGTCATTTTCATTCAAACTACCACCCATGCCATTGCACAAATGCCCTCACACATACACAAAATTAATAAAATGTAATAAAATGTTTACAGTCCCAATAGCCAATTCATGCCCAAAAAATGATGAGCAATTGAGTAACGTAAGAAAAATATGAGCTGGGGCTGGAGTGATGGCTCAGTGGTTAAGAGCACTGGCTGCTCTTCCAGAGGTCCTAAGTTCAATTCCCAGCAACCACCATGGTGTCTCACAACCATCTGTAATGACATCTGGCATGCAGGCAGAACACTGTATATATAGTAAATAAATAAACCTAAAAAAAGAAAGAAAGAAAATATGACCTGTCCATGGGGAGAGGAGGTGGAGATGGTAGCTCTGTGAGGAAGCCCAGGCTTTGAAATGATGAGGCATCCCTTAAATCAGCTGCTATAAACACATTCACTAAAGGAAACACACCTAAAAAATTTAAAGCCTGTGAGAACATTTTGTTAATTAGAAAATACCAATAGATGGTTAGAAGTTGTTTTTGGAAGCCAAGAAGACATGCAGGTGCTGATGAGGATAACGGCTAGCAGCAAGTTTGCTAGAGGGTCTCAAAAGTAGACGGGAGAAACTATGAATTTGACAGTAGTCCAGCTGAAATTGTGGCTTTTGAGAATCAAATAAAAATGAGTACTCAGAGACGGATAATATCTGGGGGACACTCACCAACCTAAGACAGGACACCTGTGTGGCCTGGACAGGTGTCTCCATGATGGTTAAGGTGACCTGCTGACTTCCCACACAACCTAAGTCAGAAGCTCATTTTTTAGTAAAAGGGGGGACCTATATGTCCCTGGACCCTGTTTTGGGTAGCTGTTGCCTTGCTTGCTGACCTTGATCTTAATATCCTCCCTATGCTAATTCCCTGTGAGATTCCACCCTCCTGAATGCTTAAGGGAAGCTCCTTGTCTGTGTATCCAGCATATTGGGCGTTAACAGCTTAGATGCAAGATTGTAAAACATCAGGAGCAGGAGTGGGGATTCAGCTCAATGGTAGAGTGCTGGCCTAGCAAGCACAAGGCCCGGGTTTGATCCTCACCTCCAAAAAAAATCAGAAGCAAATTTCTGCCCTCCAGGGTTCTCCCATTGTGCTGTAAGCCTGTATTTAAGACCTCTTCCCTCCTTCAATAAACAGCATTCGGCATTCAAAAAAGAAAAAAAAAAAAGGAAGAAGAAAAGAAGAGGGGATCAAGATCATGATGGGGAAACCCACAGAGACAGCTGACCAGTGCTAGTTGGAACTCACTGACTCTGGACTGACAGCCCGGGAACCTGCATGGGACTGAACTAGGCCCGCTGAATGTGGGTGACAGTTGTGTGGCTTGATCTGTTTGTGGGGTCCCTTGCAGCAGGACCAGGACTTATCCCAGGTGCATGAACTGACTTTTTGGAGCCCACTCCCTGTGGTGGGATACCTTGCTCAGCCTTGATACAATGGGGAGGGGCTAGGCTCTCCTTCAACCTGGTATGCCAGACTTTGTTGACTACCATGGGAGGCCTTACCCACTCTGAGGAGTGGATGGGGGCAGAGTGGGAGGGAGGTGAGGAGGTGGGAGAAGGGAAGGGAGGGGGAACTGGGGTTGATATGTAAAATGAAAAAATTTTAATAAATAAATATATTTAAATTAAAAAAAAATAACAATAGCTAAAAGTGAACACACCCACAGAACACCATACAGCAGACTAACGTAATGAGAGAGCCAGGAGGAAAGGACAGGTGGAAAGAGCCAGAAAATAAAATGAGGAAATAATATCCTGACATCCACTCTATTTATGAAAATGATCTCTACATCCAAGAAACTGTACAGATACCAAATAGGATAAACTCAGAGATGTCAACCCCCAACACATCGTAGTCAAACTGTCAAAGACAAAGAGATAATTTTGAAAACAGCAACAAGAGAAGCAATCTGTCATATACAGGGATTTTTCCATTAGGCCAGCAGCTGGCTTCCCATCAGCAACCTTGGAAGCCAGAAAGCAGTGTATGACATATTCAAAATACTGAAAGAAAGAGGCTGTCAACTGAAGATTTTATATTTACTAAAAACTGCCCTTCAAAAATGAAGGAGAAATTGAAATACGCTCAAGTCAACAAAATGGAGAGAAGGGTTTTAAGAAAACCTTCCCTGTAAGAAATACTCAGAATTTCTCAAGTTGGGATAAAGGACCACCAGGCAGTCATTTAAATACACATGGAGGAGTGAGGGCCACCAGGAAAGGCCAATGGCATAAGGAAATGTAAATGACAATGTAAATGCATTTTTCTTTATGACTTTTCTCTTTTCCTTTCTTGCTTTAAGAGGCGACTACCTGGAGCAATAATTATAAGCTTACAATGCATAAAATGTTTTATAGCAGTTCTTTATGCAAAACAGATGGAAGGCAACAGAGCTATGTTCAAGCAAGGTTTTTATATACTATTAAAATTAAATCGGTATTATCCAAATTAGATTGTTATAAATAAATGTTACTTGTAGTCTGTATGCAAACTACAAAGAACGTAACTCAAAAAAGTAACAACAGGGGATAAGCATGGCACACTAGAAAACAGCTATTTAACATAAAGAAAGGAATGGAGAAATTGAGGAACAACAACATAAGATTTGAGTAGAGTAGCCAAGTGTAATAAAGCCTACTGATATTAATGATATTATGTATAGATTATGCACCCCAAACAAAAGCAAAGATTGTAAAAAAAATGTATTTTTAAAAGAATATCTAGAAAGTCTAAGTTCAATCCAATGTACCATAAGGAATGAAGGGAGGAAGGAAGGAGGGAGGGATCTCAATTGTATGATATCTACAGAAGACACATTTTTTTTTTTTTTTTTTTGGTTCAAAAGTATTTTAGCTTCAAAAGATTGGAGGTAAAAGGGTGGTTAAAGGTTTCACAGGCATATAGTAACCAAAAATAGAAATGTACTAAAAGTAAACGAGATAGACTTTTACAACAAAGCTTCCATTAGGAACACAGCTATTCGATAATGGTAAACGGGTCAGCCTATTTGGAAGTCATATTGTATGTGAACTTCCATGCACCTAGCAGTGAGCCTCAGAATACACAAAGCAAAATCCAAACAGGTTGAAGGAAAAATAGAAAATTCAATGATAATGAAGACACCACTCCACTTTTACTAATGAATGGAACAAGATAGGAGATCAAAGAGGAAGTGAGAGATTCTAACATCACTATAAACTAGATCCAATAGACATCTGTAGAGTAGTCCCTCCAACAAGAGCAGAATACAGGATTCCTTCCAACTATATATAAGGAACATACATAGAAGAACATACTTAGAAGAGGCTGCATGTTGGGCCATAACAAAACCATCATAAGAGGATTGAAATCACATAAAATAGGTCTTCCACCCATATGAAAGTTAAATCATGATTCAGTAATAGAAAGACATCTAAGAAAATCACAAATATGTAGAAATTAGGTAACACTCAAACAACTATTGAGTGAAAGCGACATCACAAAGAGATTTAGAAAATGCTTCCAGACAGTGAAAGTAAAAACAGTACAGTGTGCCAGAATTTATGAGATGCAGCAAAAAACATTGCTTCAATAGAAACTCTTGCCTGTTTATGGCTTGATATAAAAAGAAAAAAAAATCTGAAACCGATCATTTAAATTCTCGTCTTTAAAAGTAGGAGAAAAGCCAATGACGCCTAAAACAGTAGAAAGAAAGACATAAAGACCAGAGCATAGATTAAGGAAATGGAGAAGTAAAGACTCAGGCTGGCAAAAGATCTCAAGCTGCTACAGAGAATAGCTGCAAGTAATTCGGGAGAGCCAGGCAGGTAACGCTGGCAGGGTGGCAAGGAGAGCGTCCTGTAAAGGGCTCTGGTATTGGACAGTGTTTTATTTTGAAGTATGAGGCACTGAAACTTTCTTCTGGGAAAGCCACAAAATAAACACCCTAAGGAATTACATTTGGTAGGGATCCAGTGCTTTTTAGATGGCTAAGGTATAAAATCAGTAAGGTGAAGCAAGATGCCACCATGGTAACTCAGGCAGCTAGAAACAGAATAGTGATAAGAGGAGGTCAGGAGCAGTACACAGAAGATTGGGAAGAAAGGGAGGGAGACAGCATGGGTTTGGGTGGCTGTTTGGATTTTTGAGGAGCAAGAAAGGCTGAAAAGTGAGTTTAGCTCTGGCTGTTACCTTTTGATCTGAGATAACTCCTCTGAGGCCTGGTTCCCTCACAGGTGAGTTAAGAGTAGCACTCCTTGCCTGGCCTACATCACAGGATTCTGCTATGACTTAGGTGGAATAATGTGTGTAAAGTCGTAGGTGTGAATACCAGTTTTGAACTCTCAAACTCTTGAAAAATGGGAGCTGTCTGCCAGTGAGGGAATGAGGTCAGTTTCTGTTGAGCATTTCCATAGTGAGAGCATGAGGTAGAAAGTTTGAGTGGGTGGGTGGAACCCTGGGAGGGGATTCTGGAGAGAAAGAGCCCTGGTAGCATTTGGAGAGACCTGGGGGCGGGGGAGGATGTGAACAAGGATTCAGTCATGGAAAACTACAGTGGCTGAGGGCAGAGGTAGCCAGGTTGTAGGAACCTAGTGCTGAGGGCAGGCTTCAGAGTATGTCTAGGTCACAAACTGCCCTCAGATGTGAAGGAGGAAGATTGCAAGTTTGGGGATGAGGAGGTGACTGTGGGCACACAAGAAGAATAGGGAGGAGCCTATTCTTGTCTAGGGAGGCAGGAAAGGCAAAGCCGAGCAAATCAAACACTCCAACCTCACATCTCAGTTGTTTTTCAGTGTCTTGGGTCTGAGCACCTGGAGAAATAGCAATTCAAGCCAGCAGAGCTACACAGGGATGCGGTTCTTCTTCTAATACTAGCTGTGGTACTGACCGGGGACATCTCATCTGTTTCCTGACCTTAGGATGATCAGTGATCTCAGCGTGACACTGCACTTGGGCTGGATGTAGTTCCAAGTCCCTCCCAGCCCAAGGCTGTTTTGAGGGTGGACAGATCCAGTGGCCTCATGAGTTTAGGATGGGATGCAGCTTTACATGTTCCTCTGTGGAGTCCAGCTGTTGCTTTAGCACAGCCCGAAGTACAGCCTGAGGCAGAGCTTTTTTTGCACATGAGGCAAGACACAGCTTCTGTTCTTTATGCTGACCAGGTGGGGAGTAGCCCCGATTACTCAGCAATGCTGCAATTATATGGAGGGAAGCTTCCTGAGCCAAGAAGGGAGGAAGATTGTCCTTGGAAGAAAGACTGCAGAATCAGATTGTGCACTTCTTCCCATGGACCTCTGGGTTGCTGTAGTCATTTCCTGGCCCCGGATGCCTCTTAATATGCTTGACCTCCGAAGGTAACAGAAAAGTAGGGGCAGCAAAGGTAGAGACCAGTAGTCCTAAACTGCCTACTGCATCTCTTTGCTTGCCTCCTGGAAATGAAATGAAATTGGCTTAGGCCTGTGACATCCGAGAGAGTCCCACGGTTTGGTCCTTGCATCCACCCTTGCCCCTCTTACTCACCCCCATCTCTCTCATTCCCAGCAAGGGGTCTGCAGAGGGCAGTGGCAGTCTACTCAAGGGCACAGGCCTTTATGAGAACTGTTAATCTTTTACAGTTTGGGACTTTGTCTCTGAGCCTCTAGGTGGTACCCTGTCTCAGAGAGACTCCAGGACTCCATTCATACCCATGGGAACCTGCCCCTGGGTATTCCTTTCATAACTTCAGCATGGTTTCTTGACTTTCCAGATCACAGATTCCTCCATGCGTGTTCCCTGTGGATATCATGGCATCTACAAGGTGCTCCATAGGAACAGAAGAAGGGCCACGGCTCAGCTTGCAAATCTAGCAATGGTTTAGAGCAGGAGAAAATATTTAGCAGTAAAGGGACAAATGTCCCCTTACTATCTCTGCTATCATAAAATGGTATGTCGCTCCTATGCCCTTCCTCCTTTGAGGGTGTGTGGAGGACAGAATAGGCCCCTCTCCTAGAAGCTGGGAGGCATGATAAGTATTCTTTGTCCTGAGCCACACTTTCTTCCAGCGTACTAATGGTGGCCACTGGCCTTTTTATCCCTATGATCTTGTTTGGATTGATCCTGATATTATGAACATATGCCAGCAAGCTGCTACAGACCAGAGACTCGGTTTTGTCAACTTCATAAGTTAGGGGTGGGCAGGAGTGGTGGACAAGATTGAGGGACATGCTAGTGGTTTTTGTAGAGGAGACAAAATCTCAGCAGAGTTTTCAGGGCAAGACAAAGATTTTTCTGGACCAAAGGTATGATTTTTTTTTTTTTTTTGTTGAACATGGAATTTCATTTCCTATTCTGGGATGTTAGGGTCGCAGGTCATAGTGATTGGAAAGCAGGGCTCTGTAACCTGAGCACAAAATGTGTCCGAGTCGCGAGCTTTCTTTTACCGAATGTCCAGTTTGAGATCTGCTCCTCTACCAGTGTCCCTCAGGGTCCCCTGATGAGATTTCTGTCCCGAGACTCACCTCATAAATGATCTCAGTGTGACAGAACAGAAATTGGGATGACGACAGTTTTGAGAAAGGAATAATGGTCATTTAAAGGTCACGGCATTCAAGTCCCTGAGCACGCACGGAGTGATCTCTATTACAGGAATCCCGTTCTCCCATTAGAATCAGAGAATGGAGCACTGCAAACCATTACATCGTGTGTCATAAAAACTCATAATAAAATGTTGTAGAGTGAGAGCAAGGTGTGTGTGTGTGTGTGTGTGTGTGTGTGTGTGTGTGTGTACAGGTGTGTGTGTGTATGCATACAGGTGTGTACATCTATACTTTCTCATGATTCTTGAATATGTATGATTTTACAGTCTGAGAATGGGGATGTCAAAGTCCTTCAGCTACCAGTGATTATGAGATACACATAAACGGGTATTTCAAGAGACAAGAGAGCTGAGGGACTCCAGGCCAGTGGGTGCTGACTGTTGGTGTATATGACATCTCTGTCCTTGGCTGCCTCCAGTATATCAGGTGCCAGAAGCCTATAGATGTTTTTCACATTCCCTTGCTCTATACAGAATACATTGAAAAAAGGCATGTTTCCCAAGATTTGGAAGGTAGGAGAGGAAGCCATCAGTGGTTGCTCTAGCAGTTTGGTGGGAGGGCTCATGGGTTTTAGCAGGTGGCAGACATACAATCATGCAAGTGCTTCTGGGTGTCTTGAAAAGATGACAGATGTGTTACCACTGCTATGATATAGTAGTAGAGACCACTGATAACGGTCTCCTAGAATTCTGCTACATTTTTATTTTCTGAATACTGGCAGTGACTTTCTATACTTTTGTTCTATTGGCCTTTTAAACAACTATGTAAGCCTCTAAGAGCCTCCATTCAATCCCTTTGGCTTAACATACCTATGGTGGCTTCTGATACACATTCTTGGATTTTTACTTTCAGTCCATATTGGTACCCAGCTTGGTGCCTAATTTCAGATTATGAGAGATCAGATATTTCCATGTCAACCTGCATTTCTTACCCTAGTAATTAGGGATGGCACCAGACCCTGCAAATCTTGTTAGCTTTATTCTCAGGATATATATATTCCTGATCCAGCTCTGCCATAATGAGAACTCTTTAGGTATTTTGATATAATCTGATAGGGAGTTGATTTGTTCACTATGATTTTGTGAACATTTACTACATGCCAAGCACTTTCTTAGGTACTAGGGATATCAGAATGAAGACTTGAGCCCTATCTTTTAGCTATTCACAGTTTTGAAAGCAAAAATGTAATTCACAGATAATTTTACATGATGTGCCAAGTGCTAGCTTAGAGATGATGCATAGCTGACTAGAGAGAGCAAAGGTTTCACAGTCTATGAAGGACAGAGGCATGTATATCAGGATATTAGGCACAGTTGCTCTAATAAAAATATAAAAAATTACTGTGATTCATCCAAGGTAGAAGCTGATATTTCTGTCTCTAAATAGTCCTGAGATGACCCATTGTGAATACACTATGTGATGTGAGGTCATGTGTGCAGTTAGGGGATTGTTGCCCTTCTGTACCATATGGGCTAGCCTACATGGTTGCCTACATGGTTGGCTGCATGATTGATAGCATCATATCCATGTTCTTGCTCAGGAGATGAAAGTGCCCTCAGAGTAGTCAATTTCTATGCATAACTTTTGCTTATCTTCCATTAGATATTGGTCCCACTGGGCTCCAAGGTGAGTGGGGAAACAGCCACTAGGTGGGTATGACAACCCAGCTAAAAGCTAGTACCCTGTTACTGAATGGACCAAGTAGAAGAGGATGCAAGGAGATGATTAGCAGTCTCCATGGGGAAGCCTGCCCTGAGAGAGGATGGTGAATCTGTTACAGCTTCCTGTAACATGGACTCTGCAGGGCCAGGGGTTTAGATGCTTGTGGCAAAGACAGTACATGAGAAGATGATGGTGGTGGAGGTGGTCCAGGTGAGGTGGCATTGCCTTCCAAAGTGATGCAGTCATCCCCGTGACATTAAATATGGAGGTGGGATTGGCAGGGTCTTTGTGTGTAGGCAGACTGCTCCTCGCTTTGGCTCTTATAGTACACAACTTTACATTTTACTTATTTATTTTACCATGTTTATAGGTGTGTGTGTGTGTGTGTGTGTGTGTGTGTGTGTGTGTGTGTGTGTGTGTGCAGGCACAGGTGTGGCATAGTGCTCGTGTGGAAGCCAGAGGATAACTCTCCTGTTTCTGTGTAGGATCTAGATATCAAACTTAACCCTGCACACAAGACCCTCTACCCGCTTGAACCATCTCACCAGCCCAGTCTTCCTAATAAATCTCCTTAGGCCCTTCTGTTTGCAAATGTCCAAACAGATCTGGAGAGAGGAAGTGGCCTGCTTAGGGTGACAGTCCCTCTCTTCTGGGCTAGTCTCTGTTGTGTAGACATGTGGTAGTTTACTGGGTGGACTGTTCGAGAATGGGAGCGCCTTGAAGTGCCTTGGTGAGCTGAGGACGCCTATAAGCCCCAAGGATCCTAATAGTGGCTCTCACTCCTCATCCTCTGCTTCCCCTCTGGATTGTGTTTCCTGGTTTGTGACATGGCTGGTCACTCAACTTGAAGCCGCTCTCCATGGTGACTGTTCAGCATGTGAGGCACCCTTGAGTCCTTCTCTACCCCACCACATAGAGTGGCAATGAAATACCACCTTGGCCGAGTCGGAGAATTTGTCATTTTTACGTCTCCACATCTTAGCGTCTTCTGCTCCTGGTGACAAATAAATCCCCAGGCTTATGGCTGGCCCTGGCCATTCATTAAGCAAATAAAGCCCCAGCGTGGGAGTCAGAGGCTCGTAAATAATCCCTGGTGTTTTATCCCCCCCTGCCTGCTGCCTCCCGAGCTTTGCATATTTATAATAAGGGAGCAGTATTTCTGACACTGACTATTATGTGTGGGAGTGCGTGATGGGGAACGGTGACAGCCATACTCTGCTGAGAAGGCCCACTCACTGGGCCTAACTGAACATGGTTGTCCTGAAGCCCAGGAGGGTGGTGGCACTCTCCAGGGGCCTGAATTGGGAACTCTGTCTTGTTAACATACAGCTGACTTGAAACCCTGGAGACTTCTGTTTGGGTTCCTGGCCATGATGGAGTAGAAGCTATGGCCTTCGCTGTCCTGGAGGATCACTACCATCCTAGAGAAGTGGGAATAGATGGTGTCTTAGTTATGTTTCTCTTGCTATGTTTGAGGAGAAAAGCAACGGAAGGAAGAAGGGGTTTGTTCTGGCTCACAGTTCTAGATTGCAGTCTACCATGGCAGTAAAGTCATGGCAACAGTAGCTTGAGGGAGCTGGTGACATGGTGCCCACAATCAGAATGATGAATGCTGATACTCAGTTCATTTGCTTCATTTTGGCATCCCTGCCCTGGGAACTGTCCTATCCACAGCTAAGATGGGTCTTTCCCCCCCATCACTGACCTAATCAAGATAATCCCTAACAGACATTCTCAGAGGTTACTTAACCTAGATAATGCCTCACAGGTGTGCCATGAGGCCCTGGAGTCAGCCAAGTTGACAGTGAACACTGACTGTCACAGATGGGGAGCCCCTTCACACCCGTCTCCTTGCACAGCCTTGTGAGTGAAGAGGTCAGATACCAGACTGAAGATTGGGGGACGAGGAGAGAAAGTTTATGCTGATAATGAGGAGAAAGATGACAGTTATTAAAGAGAGCCTCTACCTCTGAGGGTAGACTGAGCCATGACCTCACTGAGTGTGTTCATTAGCAATGGACAAAGCATTGTCCTTTCATGATGAGATGCTGCAGATACAGCCTCCTCACCCCAAAATGCATGTACACACACACACACACACACACACACACACACACACACACACACACAATGACCCCTCTCTGTGTGTCATATTCCCTGCTGCAGCAATTATTGCCTAAGAAGTATCATTTACAGAGCCATGTAATCCAAACAAGCACACCATAAGAGATGTGAATTTCTTTTTGTAGTTAAACAGAAACACAAATAATGGGCAGCTGACCGTCTATACTAATCCTCATAGGAGGGGATAGGTATATTGCTGTGAACCCAGCAGTCTCCATGCCTCAGGCTGCTTCTTATAGTGGCCAGGCCTGATCTGAACACACAGCCTCTCTTGTCTAGGATATTGTGCACCCAGAGAATACCATCAAGGTGATGGTTTGGCCTCGTACTGCCTATGACCTGCACAGTCTCTTGATTTATCAGCAAGGAAATGGTAAGAACAGGCATTAATGTGTATCTTCAATGCTTAGGCAAGAGCATGAGCCATCTCTTCACCATATCTTGATTTTGTGCCAAATGGACCAATGTTTCTGGTTTGCTTCAATTTAATTGTGTTTGTATGTGTATAGATGTGCATATGCACATGTGTGTATGTGGGAGTGCGTCTATGTGAGTGTGCATGTGGAGCTCAGAGGACAGCCTCAGGTGTCGTTTCTTGTTTTGTTCCTGAGACAGAGTTTCTCACTAGCCTGGAGCATGGCTTACAGGCTAGGCTGGCTGTCCAGGGAGCACCACGGATCTGCTCATTTCCACTCCCTCCACAGTCAGATGACATGTGTGCACCACCATGCACAACGTTTTTATGTGGGTTCTTGAGATCAAACTTAGGTATTTGTGCTTGTACAGCAAACACTTTATTGATAGAGCTCTCTCTCCAGTATCTCTTAAAATGAAGAGTTATGAATTTTTTCGCTTTTGCATGTGCCTAAGGGTGGGTGTGGGCATGACATTGCGTGTATGTCAAGGTCAAGGCACAAATTCCATGGTGGTTCTCCACTTCTACCTTGTTTAAGACAGCCTCTCTTGTCCACTGGTGCTGTGAGCTTCTGGGTATTTTCATGTCTTCTCCTCCCATCTTACTACAAGACTGCTGTGATTACGGACTCCTATACCACATCTGGATTTATATTGGTTCTGAGGATCTGAACATAGGTCCTCAGTTTTGTATATATAGCCCTGGACTCACTGAGCTATCTTTGCAGCCTATGAATTGTGTTTTTAAAATCCTTAGACATAACAGGAAGGCAAGGCAAGTAGAAAGAGAATGTTTCATTCTTAAAACGGTTAGACTCTATTATATTTGTAGCTGGTACATGTTATGCCAGTGTGTCGGTCACAAACTGAAATGTATTTCTTCGCCTAGGTTGACTCATAAACTGGGCAGCACTGGGAAGACAGGGAAGAAAGGACCCTGGGCTTGGAGGAAAGGGTCCTTGGTTTGAGTCCCAGGTCTACCCGTGATGTCCTTGGGTACATATTTGCATGCTTCGTACAGGTGAGACATCTTTGTTTGTGTATAGAGATGCTAGAAATGGCCTGCCATGGTGAGCTGGGAGAATCCTACTGAGTAGCAAGGTTGTAGATAAAAATAGACAGAAAAGTGATGGTGGTCCCTCAGCACATTTGATGAAGAAGTCGGTCTAGATCCCATTGTGATGTGTTAATGGATGCTTGAGGTTCAGTGATCTCTTCAAGCATTTGTCTTGGTGTGGTGTCAGGACGACCCGGCTTTACCCACTCCGGGTCTCATTTGTCTCTGAGCCAAGCCAGGTGACCACTTCAGCCATTACAGGCCACATGCCAGCATCTGTCTGAGGAGAGAGACTTGACAGAGTCAAGCAACAGGAGGGTGCAAAGGGGATGGAAAGTAATTCTCCTTCTTGGAAGCCAGCCAGGGCAGCCTCGTGCCAAGATTAGCAAGGATAATAACAACAGCAATAATAGTGGGAAGAAACGGCGTCTACAAGGCCTGGGAGACTTGGCAAAGTAATAAGAGGGGAGAGGGAATTCAAATGGACACTCTGACCTTTGCAGGAGGGAGAGGCCCCGCCTTCTGCTGCAGGAAATGTCTTCCTAAAGGGGCTTGGCATTCTACTGGAGTCTCCGGCCTGCCCTACACTCTCTGTATGTCTGAGGACAAGCTCACCGTGACACCTACTGTCCCATGTCACCTCTGCTAGGCTGTGGGAATCCAATTGTTTGCTCAAACACCAGTCTGCTGGAAAGATATTTTGAATATATGTTTCATGTTTAAATTGGTAGACTTAGAGTTAAGATGAACATTTCAATCAGCAGACTCGGAGTAAAGATGAACCTTTAAATCACTAGCCATTGCACTAGGGCATATTACCCTCTGTAAGGAGGGTAGACCTCATCTGGTCAGTTGATGGACTGGGACGCAAAGGCTGAGGTTTATTTAACCTTAAACAATTTGTTCTCCTCAAGACTATACCCCAGAAACCCTGCCCAAGTTACCAGTCTTCAGACCCAAGGCTGGATATTTTTTTTTTTCTTGTTTTCACCTGTAGCCTGTCCAGATTGGGGATTTATCTCCTCTCATTTGCCTAAGAGTAATCGCAGTTGTTTATCTCTTTGTGCGTGCGTGCTTACACACATGCATGTGTACACACACACACACACACACACACACACACACACACACACACACGTCCTACTGGCTGTGTTTCTCAGAAGAACTCTGACATATTCGCCGGTTCAATTTTACTTTTCTACCATTTTCCTACTGCCTTCATCCCCCCAAAGTCTGAGCTCTCAAGCTGACCCGGGGTGTGGGGGGGGTGCCGGTCTCATCTGCATCCCTCTGTTCTGACAAGTTGGCTAAAAATCCTGTTTGCTTTGTTGTCTCTCTTGCAGGCAGCCCTGCCTTGCCATCCTCTGGCCATCCCTTTTAATCTCACGCTGGGCAAGCACTGTGGCAGTGGCCTCCGCTGGCTCACTGTAGCTCTGGTTCTTTCTGTCTCCCGGAGTCCGCCTCCACCTGTCTCTTTCACAGTCTAGAATGTTAGTAATGAACAAGCAGCATGAGATGAGGTCACAGGCTCTTGAGTCAGACCGCCTGTGTTGGGATCTGGGCCAACCAACCTCATAGCATTCGTAAAAACTCTCCGAATACTCATTTTTGAAATAGGGATAATACCAACACCTACATCTAAGAGTTATGGGAAAGATTGCATGACATGATTTTTGCCAAGGATTTACCCTATACAAATCCACACGGAACTATTTTCATTATTTTTTTATTTTATAATTTAATTTAATTAAACGTATCAGCCATGGGTTCCCCTGTCCTCCCCCCTTCTGCCCTCCTTCCCCCACCACCTCCCCCCAGCCTGCCCCCCATTCCCATCTTCTCCAGGGCAAAGACTTTCCTGGGGATTCAGCTTAACCTGGTAGATTCAATCCAGGCAGGTCCAGTCCCCTCCTCCCAGGCTGAGCAAATTGTCCCTGTGTAGGCCCCAGGTTCCAAACAGCCAGCTCATGCACTAAGGACAGGTCCAGGTCCCACTGCTTGGGGGCCTCCCAAACAGTTCAAGCTAATCAACTGCCTCACTTATCCAGAGGGCCTGATCTAGTTGGGGGCTCCTCAGCTATTGGTTCATAGTTCATGTATTTCCATTAGTTTGGCTATTTGTCCCTGTGCTATTTCCAAACTTGGTCTCAACAATTCTCACTCATACAATCTCCTCTTTCTCAACAATTGGACTCCTGGAGCTCCAATTTTCATTATTTTTACCATGGAATGTTTTAAAAGTTTGTCCAAATTAATGAAGCGATTGGCTTGCTGTACTAAGCAGTCAGTGGTAAAATGGAGGGAACCATGTGTCAGGCATGATGTCTGACCTGGGGCTTCTTCTATACTATCCAACCCACCTGCCATTGGTGTTCATTAGAGTGCCATTGAGTCTTACTGTGTGGGACCACTTTCAAAACTTTTCAATTTTTCCTCTTTGCTTCTTCAAATAAAAGCCATACTTGGGGGGTCATTATGATTTTCTTCTCTGCTTAGGGCCCCCAAAATCCTTCTTTGGCCCTGCTTGCCTAGGAAGCTCTGTCCACCTTAAGTAGGTACTGTTCTTTGTTCTTAGAGACTTGGGAACAAATCCACACCTGTACACAGTGGGATGACAAGGGTTTGCAGACATGTTACATACCACCAAGAGGCTCAACTCCAAGCCAGACAGTGAGATGGAAGGCGGGGTGCTACATTCTATTATCCCCTGCTGAAAGGATCCTATAGTCTCTGGAGCCGTTGTGTTAGACAATGCAGCATCACTATTAATCAGAAAGGCATCCTTTGGTTTGTCTGCATGAGCAAAGCAATTAAGAGCAGCTCTCTGTTCTTCTGCCTTTTTCTGACCCACATAGACTGTCTGCACATAGAAAATTTGGAAACACATTCAGCAGCTCTGACAGTGTTCCAGCCCATGAAAACTAGAAGGCTAGAGTGTAGTGACATGTTCCAGAGCCACAGGGAAGAGAGACTACCTAGTTATTTCCTGATGCATTTATCTTCAGGGCCTTCACTGCATAGACAGCTTGTCTCACTTTATTAGTTATGATAACCCTGTAAAGTAGATTTATAGCCACACTTTATAAATGAGAAATGATTCTATATGAGAAACAGTGAGCACGGGAACTTACCCAAGGCCATACAGGCAGGGTAGGACCAGGAAGACATTGGATTTCTGAATCTTAGAGCTCCAGTGTCTGGGTCCTGTGCTCCTTCTGGTCTACCAGGGCCGGAAGACTTTCTCTCTTAAAGACCAGATGGAACTAGTTTAGTTTAGTTGGCCAGATGGGCTTTAGAGTAGTTGTAACCCCTAAGCTCTGCCCTAGTAGTAAGAAAGCAGTCATAGATAGTATTTAAAAAACAAGCCAAGCATGACTGTGTTTCCATAAAACTTTATTTATAAAACCAAATGGCAGGCAGACAAGAAGACCCTAGACCTCTTTAAAAAGCTGCTTACTCTTTCTTTTTTGTGACCACAACTACACATGCCCCTTCCATGCCTCCACAATGACCAATCTGTGCAGTGCCTGCTGCCTCTTCCAGCTCTTATGTGAATCTCTCTTGGCTCCAGGGTGAGCATCTGCACTCGCAGGCCCATTGGCAGGTGATTAAAAGCCCTGCTATACATTCCTGACAGTGGTGGCTGGCAGAAGGGCCCACATGGCTGAGATAAGCCAGCAGGAGCCAGGAGAGGGGGGTGGCCATGTGAGAGGTGGGTTTCATTCCTGGATAGGAATAATAAGCATGTGATTAGCTTCTTGGAAATGTGTACACTGCTGGAAACCTATTGCTTTCTCCCTTTTGCCATATTCTCTCCAGAGCTACTGAGGTTGGCTTACTAAGAAGGAGGTGAGCTGGTGACCATCTGTCCTGACTGATCTCTATAAGCCATGTGTCCTGAATGACACGTATAAGCTGTGTGATGTGAAGGAGCTGATTGTAGATTAGGCCGAGGCTGGAGGTAAACTGATCTAGCAATACATGGCCATACCTCTACAGTACCATAGATGGGTGCTGAGGGGTGCTGAGCCATTCCTAAGCTCAGCATGAAAACTGAGAAGTAGAACATCAAACAGCTTCCTTGGGTGACAGGTGCCTTAGGTCTATGACCTCAGAGGCCACTTTGAACTTCACACAAGGTTCTGGGTTGAAATGGTCCAGCTCCAGCTCTGTGTTTTCCAGAAGGCACTCTGATGGTCTTGGGGAGATCGTGGACTACTTGAGGTCTCTTGCTTTCTTGCTCCCTTCTAAACCTCTCCATTTCCTGGGATATCACCGACCACACAAAAGGTGTACATGCAACTTTCGATGGAATAGCTCCAGAAAAGTGAATTTTGTCTTAGGTTGATTTTAGGTTTAATACCGTGCTTATGAACACAGTGAAAGCCAAAGATTCTGGGCACCGAGTCTGTGTCCATGTTATAGATAATGATCTACTTAGGTGTGTCCTGGCAGCAACATCTGTCTTCCTCAAATGTCTGTGGCTCAGTCCCTTAGAGCAGGGATGTGCTCACAGGGTAAACAGGGTCATTCACACTACTCTGGGATTGTGTCACAATAATAAGACTCATACTGTAGAGAGCTGCTAGGTTGCAAGATCTTTTGTCGTGTACCCCCTTCACTAAATTCCCACAGTGACTCTGTAACCTTGGCAGCTCATGCATCCCTGTTTTAGTAGAGGTCACGTGAGTGAGTGAGTGCACAGCTGGACTAGAGCCCTTTGCCACAAACTGCCATTCTCGGGAGGCTCCGGGCTCCACCTGTAGCCAGAACATCCGCCAGCAGACTGGACTCATGCTTCTTATCCTAACTCTGATGATCTTCTGTTGACCACTCTAGGCTCCTTGAATACTGAACTGGATTGTATAGTTGTTGAGTGGACCTAGATACTGCAGAATAGTCCAGGCCCTGCAGGACACAGGTCACTGGAAGAATGGTTAGCTGGGTGTGGGGGTGCATGCCTCTAATCCTGGTACTCTGGAGGCTGATGCAGGAGGATTTGAATGTTGAAACCGGCCTGGTGAGAGAGTGGCTGATGGAAGGTCTCCCATCGTGATGGTGTGACACAGGTGGTGAGTTAGGTGTCAGATGCTAGGCTCTTCAGTTCCAGAAAGGAAGGCCTCTCTACAAACGAAAATTAAAGTGAACCATACTTGAAATGAACTAGCAATACATGACCTTCTCTGAAAGGCAGAAGGGAGGCACTGGGGGGCATTGCTGGACTCCACACTCAGCCAGAGTTAGATTTTCATTTAAGGCTGTGCCATTTCATGTCAGGTAGAGTTTCAGCTGAAGAGTCACATGGAGGCATTACTGCCTCTCTGAGGGGATCTCTACCCCCAGGCTTCTGTCACCATCTGTGAGCCATGAGGCATGTGGGATGGTGATTTAGGATCCCTGCCTTTGAAGCCTGACTGCCTTGGACCAGTTTATGGCCTCAGGGATATACTTAATCTTCTTTACCTTGCCAAATTAGACTCATATATAAGGGTTATATAAGATGGTGCCCAATAAAGCATTAGGCAAGGGACCAGAGGACGCTGGACTACCACTTTACCAGTTCTGGTCAGTACCATTGAGGGGGACTGGGGTCTTGTGCTTATCCTCTCGCTATGTGACCAGTCACTGGACATCTCTATGTATCCTGAAGGGCTGGGCTGGACAAGAAGTCCCAGGGGTCTGTCCCCCAAAACAAGCCCAAGGCCACTGTGAAAGTCAATGTGTTGAATGAATTAGCTGTACTTTCTTCATGTCACCATGCCTGTAAGCCTGTTCCTAAACCCTCTAGAGCCTATTCTAATTTGCAAACTCACTTCTGTCTATTCATCCTCAAAGCTTCCCCATTCCAAATGTCATTTGCCAAGAACCTTAGGTTATTAATACATAGTTGCACTTCTTCCTCAACCTTCAAAGCTGGCTCTTCCTTGTATCTGACATTAGAACTGGCCACTTGCTCCACAAAGTTTTCTTCCTTTCCCATGTCTTTCTTTTCATGGAAATGGCCTCTCCTGGGGCTGGGGAGTGCAGAATGTTTGGCTTTGGCCTCCTTCAGGAAATGAGTGTGGTGCCGCCCCCAAGACCAAAGGCCTGTGGTGAGGGTAATTTTACTCTTGTCGCTATAACTACAGATGCCCTTATTACTCACATGGATGTCTCACCCTTGTTTAACAACATATTAAACCATTAGTCTCCATGCCAGTGGGTTCAGCTAGTTCACAATGGTAAAAGCTGATCATTAAATCTCCCTTTCTTGCCTAATCGCTTTTAAATTGGTTGCCTTTTAATTCCATCAAGTGCCCTCTTTCTCAGACAATCTACTGTGCCCTGCACAGCGTGGTCGCACCCCTGGGTGAATCAAACTGGGCCACTAGGGTCCTCTTCTAGCAGAGTAACGGGAAGGCTTTATTCCCTTCCTGCTCACCTGGTGCTCAGTCCCTGATGAGGCTTCTGATCCAATGTTTCATATTTCAGCAGTCTGAGAACCCAGAGAGTTCTTTACAGGTAAAAAAGAAAAAGCTGCGTTTTCTCACTGGGAAATATAAATATTTTCAAAATGGATACTGAGGTGTAGGCATTATTAACAATGAATTCAAATGGCTTTGAGGCTGCAAAAGAGTTGGGGAAGTTCATATTGCTAGGACTCACAGGCTGGCGCTCTCTCTCTCTCTCTCTCTCTCTCTCTCTCTCTCTCTCTCTCTCTGTGTATGTGTGTGTTTGACTGTTAAGCTAGGTGACAGCAGATGGCAGGTGGATGCGACAGGATATATCTTAGCTCACAGGGGATCAGAGACAGTAGGTATGACTGTGATGGTTAGTCTTGACTGTCAACTTGACTTTATTTAGAATCACCTAGAAGGGCAACTTTTGGGCATGAGTAAGAGGTCATTTCTGAGGTTTGTGTGAGGAGAGCAGACTCCCCCTAAATATAGGTGGCACCATCTCATGGGGTGGGACTTGGGATTTGTTTAAAAGGAGACCATGAGCAGAGAACCAACTTTCATCTTTCTCTGTTTCTTGTCTGCAGATGCCATGTGCCCATGCACCTCACACAGACACTCTCACACTGCCTTTCCTGCTGTGGTGGGCTCTTCCCTCAAACCATGAACTCAAATAAACTCTTCCTTCTCTCAGTTGCTTTTGTAATACATTTGATCACAGCAGCAGCAGTGTGAAACAATGAAATATACTTGCTAATTGTTGGGATGGAGAGGGGTTAGGGTCTTAGAAACTTCTGTGGAAATGTATGGACAGAATTGATGTGTGGAAAGGAAGGGGCGTTAATAGACTGAGCATGGGGTTGGTCAGAGAACCCATGGTTCAAACTAGAAACTTCCAAAATGGACCCTGGGGCCTGAGCTCACCCATTAACGGACCTCACGTTTTACCCTCAGAGTTACCCTGAGGATTCACTAAATCATGGGTCTAGCATTCCTAAAATAGCCGGGTCTAGGATAGACATATAGCTACCACCTGGTGAGCACTCACTGCATGTCAACCACTGTTCCCATGGGTCTTCAGTGACAGTCTATCGAAGGGGAGCCTTGTGGAAGATACTTTGAGCCTTTTCTGAATGAAGACAATGAAGGAAGCAAGACAAGGCAGAAGATGCTATACAAAGATGCGACTGGAAATGAGTTTTGGTCTAGTCACCAGGGCAGCTCTGGAATAGGTTGCCCAGGTATTGGTGCAGTTCATTCCTGGTGTTGACTCCCAGAGTGACTTCTAAGATGGCCGGTCTCTATAGAAGAAAAAGCTATGAAGATCTATTAACCAACACTCTCAGTTGCAGAGGGATAGGAGTATAGGTTCAGTGGAAGGGACCTGAGTAGAGCCAAAACACAATCAATGTCCACAGTGGTATACCCCCTCGCATCCAGAATAGCCCATTTTACTTTCAGCCTCCATTTCCCTGGGATGCTAGTCTTCCCACATCTAGGAAATCTTGGAGAATGAGACATTATGGACCAAACTATCCCCTCCTCTGTCCCCTGTTACTATCTCTGGGAATATGGTCTGTAGGGAGGTAACTAAGAGGGGATGGGATGAAGAGCCCAGCTGTTACAGGTTAGATGAACAATCAAAAAGGAGGTAATTAAGGCTTGCACAATCCAATAAGGACTGACATCAATATCCTTACAAGAAGGAGATCAGGACCACAAAGAAAAGTGTCTGGGGTGGGAACACAGAGAAATGGCCATGGGAGGACACTGGGAGAGGGCCCTCTGCAAGCCAAGGAGAGAGGCCTTCAGAGGAACCATCTCTACTGACACTGTGATGGTGGGCTTCCAGCCTGCGGAATGTCGAGGAAGACATCTCTAGTGTGTTAGCCCCTATGTCTGTGGGGTTCCATGATGGCAGCCCCTGGCATTAGTCACAGCCCCTGCTCTGTAGCTGTTCCTGGAGCAAAATCTGATTCTCGCCGTCTCCTCCCTCCACTTCCTAGGTCCGCCCCTCAGCCTGCATGGAGGTTTGATGTTGGAAGCTGTCTGGTGGGCTGATCCCCGAGGTGCTAGTTGCCACTTCAGGGTCCCATGGTGATCTTTATTATTGTATCTCCTTACCTCTTTCCAACTAAAAGGCCATTCTCCATCCTTCCTCATCTTCATGGCCTTGATGCATGCAAGAGTCCTACCATTTTCTCGGTAGTTGGATTTTTCTGGTATTTATTCTTGATCAGACTGTAGTTAAGTAATTTAGAAAAAAATATATAAGACATGAACTTAAACCTTCTCAGCACAGCATTTTGGGAGTCACATGATGTCACTGGTAGTGCTCACCTCCATCACTTGGCAATGGTAGTGTCTTGTCTATCTCCTACTATCATCTACTGTTTGCTTCTTTATAATTAATGACTATCCTGATTCTCCTTAAGCACCAGCCCACAGGCTTTAGGAAGTGCCCTTCCCAGCTGCTTTTCGCAAAGTAGAGGTGTTTTCTCTCCGTAGCTCTCCTGTTAGGCATGGATTTGGGGTGCTCTGCACAGAGTGGAGGCCACTGACTCTCGGTTCTCCGTGGATGAGAACAGGCTGGTATATTTCTTGAGGGAGAATTCTGTCATGGGCACCAGTGTTTCAGCCTTTTCTCACGCACTCATCTGCTAATTTGTAACTGGGTCTCCTGTTTCCTCCCTGCCCTCGCCCTCTCTTCTCTTTATTGAATTAATCTTGACAGTAAGACTTGTGTGGGGACACAGGTGACCCAGAAGTCTGCACCCTGTCAACAAGGGAGGCTCAGAGGTGCCAGAGGCAGGTTTGGTTTTTATCCCCCTTGTTTCTCTGATGAGGGAGCAGGCATGGAGAGGTTAACTGGCTTACCCAAGGTCAGAACATGAGGGGCCGTAACTGAGTTGATACCTCAGCTTCTGGATCATGTGTGCTACACACCTGCAAGTTTTGTCCCTCACAGTGGTGATGCAGAGAGCACACCTGGACCTGTAGGGAGAGAGGCTCACTGCCAAGCAGCCAGTGGGGGCAGGAGCTTGTTATGTGAAGCTTTATGAAATGGGAGGCCCAGTGGCTTCCCATGAGGAAGCTTCCCCTTTCTCCAACTTGAAGCACTGGGACAGGGGACAGGGACTTCAGTGAGCCCAGAGGTGCTTACTAGCTGTTCAGCCCAAGGTCAGTGTTTCTTCTTCGTGTGTGTGTGTGTGTGTGTGTGTGTGTGTGTGTGTGTGTGTGTGTGTTTAAAAAAGGATGCATGCTCATCTTCATCCTCATCTTTCACCACTTCACCTCTGAGGGGACAGTCACTGTGGACAGGTCTGCTTTTTACATACAGCATTTGCCCTTAGTCCCTAGACCCCCTGTGAGATTTCTTATTCTCCCACTTTACATCTGAGGGAACTACAGCTCAGTAGATTGTGTAGCTTACTCCAAATCGCATAAATAGATAAGGGTTAAGTGTGGAGTCCATGTGCCAGAGCCAGACCTCGAGAAAACATGGGGTTATCTATTTTCATTCCATATCAGCAGCTTTCTGTAGACTCTTATAGTCACAGAAGCTTAAAGCCACTTGCTTGCATTATCATTAATTTTAGATCGCCAGAACAGTGAACATTTTTCATAGCATTTCATGACCCTTACCATGGTATTCACTGTGTATTTCACAGCTAAATATAGATCTTCTGTTTTATTTGTTTTGCAGTCCATTCTTGGGGTTTTCACTTTGAACCATCTGTTCATTGACTGAATGTTATTATATAGCTATAGGCATGTCAGATCTGTGATCTGTGGGCTACCTATCTCAGCTTAGATAGGAAGGCATTCTAGTACATTTGTAGATGACAGCTTCATGTCACCACCTCAGAGAAGTTTTCTCCCAAGCAGTCCTATAGGGGCTGCTATAAATTGTATCTTGAATGTCCCCCTCAAAGGCTCATGTGTTGAAGGGTTGACACCCCCCCCCAACATGTGATGTTAGTGAGGGGTCATGAAAACATGTAAGAGATGGAACCTAAGTTAGGTTATTGAGAGTGCATCTTTGAAGGGGAATGTAGAGGCCAGGGTCCTTTGCTCTCTCTCAATATTCTTCTGCTATTTGCTCCCTGCCTAGACACACTTCCCCCATAAGAGGACCAAAGCAAAAGACCCCTATGACCATAGACTTAAGTCTCTGAAACTGAGGCCAAATAAAACATTTCCCTTTGTAAGTTCATTCTCTGAGGTCTTCTGTCATGGTTATGGAAAGCTGATTTAACAGAGTTGCTATAACCCTAGAGGTCCTAGAGGTTGGGAATGCCATTCTTGTTCCCAGGCTTGAGCACCAGTCCTTTAAGTTAAAATGCTCTGAGTCCTAACCACAGCCCTCTTTGTAGGTAGTGCCTCATTATTTTCTGAAAAGCAGTGCTGCTGGGGGTGGGACTGGGATTGAAGCCAGCTGAACAGTCTCCCTTTTGCTAGGGACTAGTTAGTTCTGCCTGGATGCTTGCTGGCTTCTCTCTGGAATGTTGAGGTTCGGTGCCCAAACCTGGAAATGGGAAGACATTCCACATTCACATCAATTGTTTTGTGGCAATTTTTTTTTTTTAATGGAACATGTCTTGTCATACTAATAGGTAGATTCTGTTCTCTCTATATTTTTAGGAGCCTCCACCAAAAATGAATATTGTTTTGTGTCTTTCTTCTAGTCCCCTGCTTCAGGCTCATGATTTTCTCAGCATCACATCACCTCAGCTCCCCTCCCGAGGTTTCCTCCACACTGTTCACTCCAGCCTTTACGGTTAGAACGGCTTGCCCAAGGTTCTGCTGCACGTATGTAGGTGGCAAAGCCAGCACCAGAACTCTTTGGTTGGTAGCGGTAATTAGGCTTCCTGCCGCGCCCGCTCTGCTTCTTGGAGCGTCAGCATTTATTGGCCGTCTACTAGCGTTCTGTCCTGCTCCATCTTTAAAAAGATTCTTTATTTCGCGGCTTCATTTTATCGTCTAATTTTTCAGCTCTTATTTTATTAAATTCACACTAAATAATTCTCTAACACGCAGCCTATTTGGGAGGTATCCTTCTGTTTCAGTGGAAGTTTTCATTTTGTGTGTGGTGCTGGTTTTGAATTTTATGCCTGATGTGTTCCATTCTCTTGTTCATTTCTTTCTTTCTGGAGCCTTACCTGCCTCCCTAACACCTCATGGCATTGTCATCCTGGCTGATTTACCCTGATTAAGGATGAATGTATTCTTGGTCCCTTCCCCACCACCTCTGTACCTATTCACTTTTTTCCATGAGGCACAATTGGTGGACTGGGCATTCCATGTCCGTCTACTTGCCTTGGCCAGTGTGAGGCTGTCTGGAGGCAGAGCTGACCTCAGGCTGTGGATACTTTTCACTGGGCTACTCGGCCTCTCTACCAAGTGCTTGGGTTTCAGAGAAGAATCTCGCAATCCTTCTGCTGAGGCATATGTGTTTAAGGATGAGAGGAGCCCCCAATCAACAGGCAATTAAATGAAGTGTTATGACGTAAGTGGGTACAGGGAGCAGATTGGCTCAGCTCACTTTGAGTAATAATTGAGGCAGTTCCGTGTGGAGATGCTAATGTATGAGTTCCAGCATTAAGCTACGTGTGCCTTAGATGAGTCATTCTAGCAGCAATGTGGGAAAATGAGATACAGGTCTAAAGAGATGAACTCACAGCAAATACCTATGCTGGTCAGCTCTGCAAAGAGGTCTTGTCTGTATCAGGAAGCTGAGACACTTAAGGATGTAAAGGTTGATAAGTAAGCAGACACCCCCATCCCCCACCCTTCTTTAGCTTGCCCAACCTCATTAAGATTCTAGGCTACAGCCACCACCCTCTTTTCCCTGGTAGGTTTCTAGAGGCATGTTATAGGGCCCAGATGGCATGTCTGGGCAATGCATCCTAACGCTGCTTTTTTTTTTTTTTTTTTTGACAATCGAGTCAGGACCAATTATAGGATCCTGTGCACAGCAGGCCTCAGTAAGAGGCTGGCAGGTCTGGGGAATTGGCTTAGCCCTCACTAAGGGGCAGTTGGGAGGAAGAGAGGAGAGAGTCATTGATTTCTGGGCTGCCAGCTTGGTCTCCCCATGTGAGCGCTTTCTGGGGAGACTGAACTCACCCTTCTGCCCCATGGGCACACAGTGTATCTTTACTGAGCAAGCAAATGAAGTTCCAACTGTTTGTTCACTGAGTGCTTAGACTATACAGTGCTCAGTACTCACCTTTTATTAATCTACTAGATGTATCAAACAGTGTTACAGAACAGATGGGGAAAGGAGTTTGTCATTTGCCTGGGGTCAGGGACCTCAAGTGGAGAGAAAAGCAGACAAGTTCTTGGATATCTACCTTCCCTTCCTCCCTTTTCCTTTTCTTTCCCACACCCCTCACTTCTTATCCCCGCTCCCACATCTCATAGCTCCATTACGTGTTCCAGTCTCAATTTGGTCCATCTGGAGACCCAGGTCAAGACATCCTCCCCCCTTGAATCTCTCTCTGCTGAAGCCTCGATTTGCCGATCTTCTCTTCCTGGATACAGGACCATTGCAAGTTCTTTCTGAGCAGGTAGTCCTGGTCTCCATCCTGCCATGTTCTTACTCGCTCCCCTTGGGCGCTGACAGTTCTCTTTCCCTGGCTTCATTGCTTGTGAGTGTCATGGGAATGGTATCCAAATCCTAGGGCTTCTAAGGGGAGATTGTCCATGGAGGGGTCACCTAGGCAGCAGATATTGGAGAACCTTCAGTATCCTAGGATGATGCCAATGATAACAATGGTAACTGAGACAGATACATTACTGCTCTCAAAAAAATTAAAAAGGCTACAGCGTTATCAGGGAGGCAGGCAAGATACACTCCTTAGACAAAGTTCCCAGTGTAGACTGTTGTGATGGCTAATCTTGGTGGTCAGCTTGACACACTTGGGAAGAAAGAACCTCAACTGAAGAATTGCGCCCATCAGATTGGCCTGTGGGCGTGTCTAGAGGGCATTTTCTTGATTCCTAATAGATGTAGTCAGGCAAACCCGACTCTGGGCAGCACCATCCCTAGGCAGATGGGACTGTAGAAGAATGATGGCTGAATGGCAGCCTGGGATTAAACTAGTAAGCAGCATTCCTTACATGGAGTCTGCTTCAGGCTCCTTCCTTGAGGTTCTCCTGTGACTTCCCTCGATGATGGATTATAACCTAAAAATGAAATAAACCCTTCTCTTCCCAGCCGCTTTTGGTCTTTTTTTTTTTTTTTTTTAAATCATAACATGAACAAAAATGTGAACATCATAGACAACTGTGATTACCATCTTTAGGAAGGATGCAGGCACGCTTGTAGGGTAACGTAGGAGGGGCTTGATTCAGCCTTGAAGATCCGCAGAGGCCTTCTAAAGGACAGAGCGCTTCATTTGAAGTCTGATTAATGAGGAGTTGGTCAGAGGAAGAACGGTCCAGAGAGAGTGCTCAGCAGGTGCAGAAGACTGATATGGGAGAGCTGGTCTTGCTTTACAAACAGCAGTAAGGCTGATGCGCCTGGAGACGAAGAGGGAATGAGGCTGGGGTGTTCGCAGACCTAGAGCAGGCCAAGTCTTAGGGCCCAAGGAAGGGAGAGAGGCTGTCTTTCTGGGTGCTCTGGGAGCCGTTAAGAGTGCAGTGTGTGAGCCAGAATGGGTGTCATGGGCCTAGATGTCATTTCTTGAGAAGATGTCTTTGGACAATGAACTGAAGACACCAGAGCTGTATTTTGGAGATCAACTCAACATGATCTGGTGGTGAGTTGTCAGGTGTGGGTTGCTCAAGTGTTCAGGGTGAAGTGTAAAATGAGGAAGAAGGATGTGTCCAGGATAAAGCGTAGGTAAATGATGTGGACTGCTTCACAGATTGTGGTGCTGCATTGAAAAAAAAAAAAAAAAAAGCTTTGATGAAGTCAGTAGTGATGTACAGACCAGAATCAACACTGGGAACCTGTTCAGAGTGACGTACCTTGCGTGGGTCTGTCTAGAACTACTTGCTTACTGCTCAGAGCTCAGGAAAACTATCTGGTCTGTTGGGATCCTTCACTTATGGAAGGCACAGTTATGAAAGAAAGCAAGGAACAACCCAGCGAAGGAGGTGGATGAGAGGCCAGAGTAGGAAGAGAGGCCAAGAGAGGGATTCTGGGAACCAGGAGCTAGGAACATTTGTTGTCAAATATTCCTTCACACTGTGTGAAGATATGTCACTGTGACTGGTTTAATAAAAAGCTAAATATCCACTAGCTAGGCAGGATTTGGGGGGCAGAGAGAATGCTGGGAAGAAGAAGGCTGGAAACGAATAGCGTGGCAGGGAGACGCCGGGGACACAGAGCAAGCAGCATGGATTTTACAAAGTAAAGGCGACGGAGCCACAGAAAAGAATGTAGATTAGAAGGTATGGGTTAGTTTAAGTTATAAGGACTAGTTAGATACAAGCCTACACTGCCGGCCAAGCTTTCATGATTAGTAAGTCTCTGTGTGGTGATTTGGAAGCTGGCTGGCTGGACAGAGAAAAATCTGCCGACAGACATTGAAAAGGGGCTTCGCAGGGTGAGTGAATGTTGCTCAGAGGTCAAGGAAGATGGACAAACCCAGCAGCAGCTCTGTGCTGGGCCCCCAGTAGGCGTTCAATTAGTATGAGTTCCATTTCATTAACACGGTCCTTTCTCCACTCATTCTTTTACTTTTGAATATCCACGGGCCTTTTCCTTCCTTCAAAGGATGATAGGAGACTAAAAATAGGCAAAGGCATGTGTAGAGGAAATGCACGGACGAGGGAATGTCCAGTGCTGTCGTTTTTTTGGTGAGCCCCAAGGAAAGCTTCCTGGGATCCAGTGGCTCTTGTTTAGCATAGGGCCCTTGGGGAACCACTTTTCAGGCTTGTCAAGCATCCTGAGAGTTACTGAATGGGTACACCCCAGCCAACCATGTAGGGAGCTACCTTCCCCAGCGGGTCTCTGGGGTCCCTGTCACCCTCCCTCCTGGAGAGGTGTTGATTGCACTGTAATCACACAATTATGATGCCATTAAAATGTCACATTTGAAGAAATCCACATAAACAAAGCATTAACAAGTGACTGAAAATTGTAGTCTTTACCACTAATGACCTACTTTCTGTACATGCCACGCCCTCCTGCCACCTCTACTCAGTGCCGCCTTCCCCAGCCTTGATTTCAGGGGCAGTGAGAAAATGCAACCGTCTTTTCTGCCCGGGAAGCCTTCATGTTTAATGTGCTGGGAGAGGCTCTTGGACAGAGCTAGAGATTGCCAGGCCTGGGGTGGTGGTGGGGGAGCGTAGCCAGCGTTGAGTAGTTCAGGGAAGGAGACTAGCTTCAAGGATGCCCACACTCCAGTACAACTGAGAGGATTGGCAAGAAAAGGCCGATCCTGGGGAGGATGAACAGAACCACGCCTCGCAATATCAAGAAGTTGAGGGTTGGGTTCATTTCGTTGGCTTCCATCCACTTCCTTCCCTTGGGAGGAAGAGGTGTAAACTGAGACACCAGAGTCACTCTGGTGGGAGAACAAAGTATTAGGAAGGGCATGTCTGTCCTGTTGGGTGGAGGTGAGCCACAGAGCTCTGCCTTCTTGCTGCTGTGTCCAGGGTGAGGACAGAGGAGGACTTAGATGTGAGGGTCATCTCCTTTCCCTGGATACAGCTGAGGAACTGTTCGGGTGCTGAAGTTTCTTTGTCTCTAGTATCTCATTTTAATGGACTAAGGAAACGGATTGCTTAAAGGAATCTTGTAGTGAGTTCTTCTTCTTTTTTAATCAAGTGAAGCGTACACCAGAACTTCCCTGGTGAAGTCATTCCTCTCTTCCCAAAGCATCTAAATAGCAAATCTGCACTGTACTGGGTGATGTGTCTCATTCCAGGAAACAGAGAGACAGCCACTATGCAGGGGGGCGGGGAAAGCTGAATTAGTGTGTTGGGGAGTCCATTTTAAATGTCCCTCTAGCCTATGGCATCCCTACCATAAGTAGGGATGGAACTGCAGAAGGGGCTGTGCCACAGGGACCAGGATGGATGGTGACAAGCATGCCATTTGGGGAGAAACTATTGGTGCTTCCCAAGGTGAGGGAAATGCCCTGAGAATGTTGTTTATATAAGCAATGCATCCTAAATCCTCTCTTGACAGTTCCTAGGAGACATCCTGGGAGGGGTTCGGCTATGCCGGGGAGATGTTCAGTGTTTGGGACAGGCTCATGAGGATGTCTCCCAGTTTTTCAGCTTACTGCCACGATCACTCCCTGGTATCACTCACAGCACTAAATTCGCCCTTGCCTGAGACAGGCATCCCACCCCTTCCAGACACAGCAGGCGTGCTGTCTGGGAACTGTGGGTCCACTTTTGACAGAAAAGAGGGCCCCTTCTGTGAAAAGACAGCAACCCTCCTGGAGTCCCGGGAGATAAAGTCATTTGCTGCAGCCCACACCTCCATATGCAGTGGCTGACCTAGTTTTGAGGGAGCCAGAGGGCATCTGGATGTCACCTTATTTACGAAGTTGAGAGAAAAATGCACCAATCAGGCTCTAAGCCCTCACCGCACGCAGTATATCTCGGGAGATCTATCCTCCACTTCGGAGGCACAGAGAACGGGGACAAATTCTGCTTAGCTGAGAGCTGGAGGCTTCTGCTAATGTCACCTTTGGGGCATGGGTGACAGGGCTTAGGGAACTCTTAACTCTGACATTCTCTTGCTAGCTGTTTCAGGGGAGGGCCCTTCACCCTGCGGAAGGTGTCTCTAGGATAGTCTTGACCGAACTGAGTGCAAAACTGAGCTTCTGCCAAGTGCCTCCCCTCTCTGCCTTGTTTTGACAATACTATTGCTACCCAGGTGCTGGTCAGGGAATCCTCTTTTAATGGGTGATGCTGGCCTTCATAGGTCCTGGACAAGGGTGGGCATGGAGTCTACATACCTGTGCTTAGACCCAGTGCCCTGACTTCCTTGCTGTGTGGCCTCAGCCAAGACATTTTTCACCCTAGAGCACTCAGCTACCTCTTCATTAAAATGAGATAGTAGTACCTGCCCAGGCTTATTCTGAGTATTTGAAGGAGTGACATTGTTAAGTAAAATAAAGCAGGCAGAAAATGCTATGTAAGGATTTGCTGGCTTCTGCCCTCGTCCTATGGGTGATTCCGCCCAGTATGGAATTTGTCGCCACTGTAACCGAGTCCTTTTGCTTGGCTTCCCACAACTTCTCATCTTGATTTCTCCCACTAGAGAAATCTTGCTGGGTGTATTGGTGAAGGCCTGTAACCCCAGGTACTTGAAAGACTGAGGCAGAGGATGGGAGATTTAAGGCCAGCCTGGGCTACAGAGTGAGTGCAAAACCAGCCTGAGCAATTTAGTGAGACCTAGTCCCAAAAAAGGCAAAAAATACACACACCTGCACACACACTAAAATAAGATAATGAAATGAGGGTCGAGGGTGTAGCTTTGTAGTACAACTTTTACCTAGCATGTGTGACACTTGGGATTCAGTTCTCAGTAACACACTTGCACTTGTGTGTGTGTGTGCGCGCACACACACACACACACACACACACACACACACACACACTTTGCCTGACAATAACTTAGAAGGAAACTTGAGGAACTGCAAACCTTGTCAGTCACCTTCTTGGTGAACACAGCTGTAGGACTGTGCATGGGCAGCACCGTCCAGGAAGCCCCAACATGATCCCGTGGGGCTAACAAGTCCACCGTAATATAAGGGACCAGAATGCAAGCATATTGCCCAGTGTCCAGGTCACTTGACCTTTCCCAGGCATACCCCATCTTTTGCTCTTGTATGTGTCTCTTCCTAGAGTTATCCAGCATGGCCCCATCATTTTTTTAATCCACTGTGTATATAAAAAGACTTAGCACAAAGATCAGTCTCCAGCCTTCTGAGTTGATAATAACCTCATATATCAGTTTCTTAAAATAGTTTCTTGTCTTATCATTTGCATGTCACTGTGCTCAAACCCAAGTTTGGGGTAGAGAGTTGAGCCCCAGGAAGAACTCACACTACTAATGGCCACTCTCCAACATGTGGACAGTGAGGTGAAGCATTCGGTCACTTGTGGATGCTGTCAGAGACCCCATTTCTGACACAGGAAAGGAAGAAGCCAAACATCAATCGGCTGAATGTGAATTGCATTTTTCTTCTCCCCAGTAACATTCGGGCTCCAGGAGAAATGATATAGTAACCACAGCCATGTTGACAATAGTACTCTGTTACATATGCATCATGCTTCACCAAGCGACTTTTCATATCTTATCTCACGTCTGGGATCTGCTTTGTTCCTGTAAAGCAGAATTGGGGGAGGATGAGTTTTGCCCTTGGGATAGAGAGAGAGTTACGTGGAGAGATGAAGGAGGCTTCTCCTTTTTGGGATAGCCTTGGCCTATAGTCTAAGGTGCAGAACCAAGTCAAGCTCTATCCCTGGGCTGTGCATCCCCATTTACCATCTGGCATTTGCTTCCCCAGCATTAACACCCTGGCCTCCATCCCTGTCCAGAAAAAATTGGACTAAAATGAACAAGAGGGCGCAGTTGGTACTCTCCACCTTTCCTGTTGCTTTGGGCTTTCTTGACCCCTTTCCTTTTATCCATTGATGTCAGCCTGTGTGCATGTTTCACTTTGCCCAAAGGGAGGTTTAAAAGCCATGTAACTAGGCAGGTGTGCAGTAACGGCAAGAGCTGCCCCCGCTACTCACCCACATTTCTGCTCCTGGTGACCCCAGTTCTGCTTATTCGTAACCTCCACTAGACACTCTGGTGCACCCGGGCCCCTTGAAAATTGCTTCGCCCCACAAGCTATTTCTTGCGGCTGAAGAGCTTCCTCAGAATGCCTTACCATATCTGCTGGATCTTTGCAGCAAGCTGAGGAGGGGGAGAGAAGCCTGATTTCTGAAGGGAGAGCTCTTTTCTCACGGAGAACTCCAATTTTCTGTTTTCTTTTTATCCTTCTTGAAGCAGTTTTCAAAAGGCTTGGCTTCCGACTAGGAGACTCGGCCCCCACTGAAGGCTCCTCTGGCCCTGTTGCCAGGCCATCCTGGGAGAATCTGTCCTCCTCCTCCTCTCACACCTCTGTTCCCAAAAAGAACTCAAAACAGCAGCGCCCTAGAACCAACTCCATTCTGATGTGGTGACCTTATTCCCGAAAGAGCTCAGCTGTGTATCCCAGAAAACAATGTGCTTCTGCATCCAGTTCCACCTGGCTGGAGGCTATTCCTCCAGTCTTTCTGTTCTTCCCCCCACATCCAGTTCCTTCTTGGTCTCTCCTAAGCACTGGTTCCTTCTCCTAATAAACTCTTTTCTCCAGTATCAACTTCCTGTTATGGACAGATCCACCCTCCTGATTCAGGGGCTTCCCAAGTCCCAGTCGACAACGTACTGTGTCAGAGTCTGCACAGAAAAAGAAGGAGTCCCAGTTGGTGATGGATACTAGACACCATGAGCAGAGTCAACCCTGTCTGATGTCTATCAGCAGTGGGGATGCATTCCCCAGTCAGATGACACCCGACTAGCAATGCCTGTTTCCACAAGGGAGCTTTGGGTTTAGCTTCCGGTGGTGGCATTTGTGGCCCTTGGAGAGCAGGAAGTAGACCCATCAGCCTTTCTGATCACGTGCCCTGGCATGTGCCAGGAGCCTTTCCTCTGTGCCATCATACTGACTTTGACTTTGCTGGCACCCCCTGCCATGCTAATTAGTAAGCAAATTAAACTCCATATAGGGTTCACATTGTGAGAGTCGTGTCCGCACCCCATTCCAGAAACAAAAACTGGGCTTCTATCCATTCAGTTCATCATATTATATTTCACATTGGGAGTTTTTCAGGCAATTATACTAATTACTGGGAGTTTTCGCCTTCCTGGAAGCTAGACGCTTCTCCCCACATTGTATTCCCATGTGGTGTGTAGTTGAAAAGTGGGCAGAGAGCCCATAGATGGGGCAGCCATGGGCAGGGGAGAGGAAAGAGAGATTGTGCTCATCTCAGCAATGAAATGAGACTCAAATCAAGTGAGGAAAAGTCAGTGTTGGAGCAGGATCTAGACTCAGTGTCCCAGTTAGCTTATCCCCCACGACATGAGCTCAGAGGTCTGAACTCACAGCCCCTGTGTTTTATAGAAAGTGGCTGGTTTCACGATGGTGAGGGAAAAAAATGATTAAAGTGACTGGGGCCCATGGTGCAGGAGGGGAACTCACCCCTGTTGAATCATACGCTACCTCATTTGGTCTGAGAAATAGCCCTTTCTCCTCTATTATATGTCCACTCTGTCTATCAGCTCTTTAAGGGGTGATGCTCCCGTAATTAAAATTAACCATTAAGCTATAGCATTGAAGGAGCAATTGCCTAATTTTTGAGGAAAATTTAAATTTATGGCCAGCACCTGAGATCAAATGAATACTAAGGAGAAGAGAGAAAACCCTGTGGAAGATAAATAGAAAGCCAAGTGGGATATTGACTTGATCCTTCTCCAGTGCAGGGTAATTTGGCTTCTAAAGCGAGTTAGATTGTAATAAATTAAATTTAGATTTCTGCACATCAATTAAATAACTCCCAAGACAGAATTCCAGGGAGGAGAAGAGGTGATAATACAAGGGGGGAATATGAAAATGAAGATCTGATCTAATAATCTATAATTGATGTGCTGTCCCTTGGTAAGGGGCAAGGACTTTCCAGCTCTTCCCTCTGTCAGCTGAGCCAGCTTCTACTTGATTGGAGCTTATCCTAACCATTGGCACGAGCATGTTCCCCATAGCGGTTTCCTTCCAGGACCATTGCCTGTGTTAGGATTCACACCAGTGGTGTGGGAGACATGGGGAAGTGTGCTGTTCTCTTCCCTCGACTGTCCTTGCAAAAGTGAGGTCACTTCCTGCTGGCTGGGTGAGAGCAGAGGAATGTGTAAATCCTTTCATATTTTTGTGAGGGACTCACTAACAGGTTGGGGGGGGGGGTTGCAAAGACCAATGTTTGAATAGCACATCCAGTGATATGGAAGAGACACCGGTGTTCATACAAGTATTAGATGAGACCACAAGGCCCTAGGTTCAATCCCATCCCAACACACACACACACACACACACACACACACACACACACACACACACACAGAGAGAGAGAGAGAGAGAGAGAGAGAGAGAGAGAGAGAGAGAGAGAGAGAGAGAGATAGACAGACAGACAGACAGACAGAGACAGGTGCCCGCTGAGAATCTTAGCTGTGTCAACTCTAGAGCCCCTGTTTTCTTGTCTATAAAGTGGAAACTATGTAACTAGCCCACCTCTTCAACAATGAAATAAATAGTTATTTTATTACTCTCCAAGTGGAAGCACTGTGCACGCTATCAGTCAGCATTTCTCATTGTCTTGTGTGGTACTGATGACTCTCGCCTCTTATACTTTCCAGGGCTCAAAAAGTTCTGTTTGGTCTTTTCTGGATCTATCTGGCCATTGGTTTCTTTTGTCTTTCATTTTTTTTTTTTTTTTTGCTACTTTTTATTTCCGATTTTACCTATAGTTGTGCCTGCACTGAATCTCCAGGTGGATGTTGTCCTCTGTGGGATGACTCCCATATCTGGAATCCTCGGAGGATCTCAGTGTACTGATAGTTTCTGCTGCTTTTGCCAACAGTGGTCACTGTCTTTGTCTTTGTCTCTCTGTCTCTGTCTCTGTCTTTTTCTCTCTCTGTGTCTCTCTTTCTGTTTCTCTCTCCTCTCTCTCTCTCTCTCTCTCTCTTTCTCTCTGTCTCTCTCTCTCTCTCTCTGTGTGTGTGTGTGTGTGTGTGTGTGTGTGTGTGTGTGTGTGTGTGGTTTTTCTCTTTCTTTTTTCCCATTTTCTTCTTTAGTAGAACCTTGGTGGAATTCAGGGTCTAAATGAGAAGTACTTTCTCCCAACCAGGATGTGCATTTCTGTCTCCTGAGACTCAAGGCACACATGACCTCTACTCTTTCATCCCCTTCTTAGGCTTAATTACATCAGAATGGGGTTTAGTCTTCCCTCTTTTGGGAGCCCAGGTTTAACTTCTCAGGGATCTTTAATCTCAGGACAGGTGGCCTCACTTTTTTCCCTTGTTGGGTATTCAGCCACCCCAGCTCTCCTTGCAGCAGCCTGTATGTTGCCTAGCCTCACCCCTCAATGCGAGTTAGAGATTTTCCTTGTCGAGAACCTAGCAATGCATCCCAGACTGACTAATGTGGTGGTGGCTTATTAGTTGGTAAGATGTTCCTGGGAAGCATCTGGCCTCCTGTGGTGCACCATAGGAAGCAGAACTGGCCTGGGGATGGAAGCCCTGAAGAGCCAGAAGCTGTGGTCCTGGAAACAGCCGGGGTGTGAGCAGGTGGGGCTCCAGTCCCCTACAGCCGGCTTAGAAACTGTCTATTGAGTCGTGGAGGGTTAGTTCAGGCTTGAAGAACATACCCCTTCTAGGAACTTGGGCAGATCATTTATCTTCCCCATATCTTATTTTCCTCATTTGAAAACTGGGGCTATAATTTCCTGTTGGATTTCAAATCTGTAAGGATTTGAGATAACTTCCGGCATTCTCCACACGGCGATTCGTGGATGTTTCTCCAAAGGTGGTTTTGAATGACCATGACATTTAAGTTGGGGGCCTGTGAGTAAAGCAGATTCTACTCCAAAGTGTGGGCGGGCTTCAGCTGGAGGCTTTAGGAGATGAAGACTGGCTTCTCCCTCTCCCAGAAAGAAGGGATTCAGCCTCAACGACTGCCATTGGCCTTAGGTTGCAAGTCATAAGTGCTTGAGCTGTTTTCTTAACACACGTCTGTTCCCCTGCCCCTTTCTCCCCACTGCCCCAACACACAGAGAGAGACAGAGACAGCCAGACAGTGAGGGAAAGAGAAGGGGCAGGGGCGGAGAGAGAGAGAGACAGGGAGAGAGTGGTTCGGTTTTTCAGGGGAGCTCTGTCTAATACAAGAACACATTCAAGAATCGACAAATTGGGATTGTCGAGAGGGCTCAGTGAGTACACGCATTGGCTGCTCTTGAAGAGGACCCCGTTTCTATTCCCAGCACCCACTTGGTGGCTCACAACCATCTGTAACTCCAGTTCCAGGGGTTCTGAGGCCCTCTTCTATCCTCACCTGGCACACATGTGGCACACACGCAGGCACGCTGGCAAAAAGATTCACATACATAAAATAAATCTAGAAGAAATGTTTGACAAGAAGCAACAATGACGGAAAAGTGGGCACTGATGTCACTGCTTGGGCATGCAGACATATAGCTAGTATTGAAGGCAAGGCTTGGGTAACAGCTGCACCAGAGAACATAAAATTGACCAAGGATAACGTGGAGGTGTATAGGGACTGGAGGATGGTACAGTAGACCACACACACCTGTATGAGAACTCTGTAGAGTTTGATGTGCTTGTAGAGATCAATCTCCTACCATGGCTGTGCTCAGGCTCTGCACTACACTACACTACACTAAGGGGGACTGTCTTCCCTGAGAATGGTGAGGGTGGGGTGAGAAGGGTATAAATGGTATGTGTATAAATAAGGTATAAATGGTATGTGGCAAGCATCACTCGAAAGAATGGAATTCCATAGAATATCCATGTCAGTGCACATTTAATGTGGAAGTAAGCCATTATAGAGGGCACTGTCCCAGTGCAGAAGGCTCCCCACAGGCTCTGAGGCCCTTGCTGAATCCATTTTGGCCCTTGGTACCTGTCTTACCCTCCTGTTGAATCTGTCTGTGGAGGCAGGAGCTTTTGCAGTAAGATTAAGTCAGTGGACCCATCCCTTGCAAGCTGATGAGCTTGTGCAAGCCACGTACCGACTCCTCTAAGTAGATCCCTCCCTGCACAGATGGGGATCAGAGTTGTGTAAGGAACCTGTGACAATCTCTGCGCACATATACAACGTAAAATGTTACTGTTACCATTTTGAAGACACCCTCACCATCATACAATATATTCAGATGTCCCTATGGGAAAGATCAGCTCCCAGTACAGGCTGTCCCCCTTGAGGGGGTCTGGGTGCAGCAAGCGGTGAATGAGCTCTAACATGTGACATCTAAACATCCTGAGAGGAACAGTTCCCTCCAAGGCTGCCTCCTACTGACTCTTCATATGATTTAGCCTGCCAGCTGGCTGCTGCTCTTGCATTCTGGGGCCAGAATTCCAGCTGAGTCTTGATGGCACCTTCTCCACAAAGACAGTGTCTACCAGAGATACCAGGGATGCTCAGGCTCCCTGTGGGTGGAGAGAGCCAGGCCAAGAGACCTCTGGCCTCCTGCCTTCATGGCTCCATGCCCCTGCTTGATGCAAATGGAGCATGGCCAGGAATGAGGCCCAAGAGGTGGGTCGTACCCCTGCCTCCAGCCTCTGGTTACCATGGGTGCCTGGTCCTCTACCCGCTTCTCCAGCTGCAAGACCCCAGTTCAGACACCAGGATCCATCAAGGTTGTTCCCCAACTGGTCATTCTGTGAAAATTTTCCTTCTTTCTACTTCATCCACATATGTGTCCAGTGCCATTTTCCCCATAGCCTACTTTCTAAGACTCGGCTGTTTTCCAGAGTTTTCCTTTATGCATGTCCTTTGGATAGTTCATTTTATACCGAAGCAACTGGGCCACAGGATGCCCAGGCACTTGGTCAAATATTTTGGAGATAGGACCCACCCCAGATCTTATCAGCTTCATAAGGACATAGCAAATTCTTTATAATCTATAAGATTGTTTTTCTTTTTTCAGGATTAAGGGTTTGAATCTAGGGCCTCACACAGATGCAGCCAGCTTCATAGGTCACAGAGATTATAGGTCTGTGCCACCAAGCCTGGCTTTATAAATTCTTGTACACACACACACACACACACACACACACACACACGTGCACTACTGATTCTGTTATTCTACATCCCACTCATGAATGGACCACCTTTTATCTGGCTCCCTTTTGCTGTACATTCCCTATCCATTCTTCAAGGTCTAACTCCTTTGACCCTTATTCTAAGAACTATTCTCTGTTTCCTTTGCTCCTCTGTAAAAACACATTGTCATTGAGCTTATGTGGTTGAATTCACCTTGTAGTGTGTGGTACAGGGGTGTGGTGTGTGTGTGTGTGTGTGTGTGTGTGTGTGTGTGTGTGTGTGTGTGTGAACACACAGAGCAGGACCTCTCTAGGACAGGACTGCTGTCACTACCCCCATCCCCTTTAGCTCAGAGCACTGCTGTGAGGGTTGCAACTTATTTAGAGAATGGTAATGATTTAAGTTGGCAGTGAGCCAATGGAAGACACTTCTACGACCCTTCCCATGAGGATGGGATGTCAGGGTTACCCTGGGGTGATGCTGCCACCAGAGGTGACAGCTGTGAAGCTGTGACATGGCTCAGCACAGGTTGCAGGTTTCTCACGCCCACCTGAGTCGTCCCCCCCCCCCCGCCCCAGCATGTTCTGGAACAGCAGTATTGTAAGACAGTAATAAAATCAATTATTGGATAAAAATCGTCAGTTTCCAGAGCTTCATTTTATGCTATTAGAGGAAAATGCTGTTTCAAACAGAGATAACAAAGAGGAATAGAGAGATCAATTACCAGATAAGATCTCACGGTGCCGGAGACGAGCGTGCAGGCTGGTATAACCCCTCTTACCTGGCACGGGGCCTCTGCAACTGTCATTAAGTTTACCCTGTACCTCCGGCTTGGGTGTCTGTGTGCAGGAACGGCTAGAATTCTGTGACAGAGTAGCTGGTCTCTTCTCCCTTAAGATTTGTGCAGTGTGAGACACTTGCTCCCAACTATTAGGGTCATGTGAATGAGCAACCTCTTCTTGATAACAGTACCAGCCCCTGGACATTAACCATCCCACTTGAGGCCATCAGGAAGCTCTTCCTGGGGGTGCAGCATTTGTGGTTTAGATGGAATTGAAAGTTTGGGTGTTTGGGGGTATAGACTACTCTTTCTCATGGTACCATCTCTTTGGAAGTGGCTGCCAAGTGTAAGCATCCAGCTTGCCAATGTCCAGGCCAGGATACTCAGCCCCATTAGCTGGGTAAAAATACTATTGGATGTAGATTTGGTGTTGGCAGGGTAGACCAGGTATCATGGGCTCTGATGGGTAGGCAGCCCCTCTCCTCTCCTCTTGGAAGGATCCAGAAGGCTAAGCTCTGCCTCAAGAACTACCACTTGCCAGACAGGTGGCCTTTCTAGGATCCCTTCTTCCCTACTCTGCCCAGAGAGTTTGAGTGTGAAAAGTTATTTAAATTGAAGTCACCTTCCATATTCTGAAGTCCTGTGTCCGTGCACACACGATGACATGGCTTATTATCCACTCCACTGATGCTTCCTAAGAGTGGCTACAGGTACCTGGGTTGGAGAAGCCAAGGGATCAAGGTGTCTGGTGGGTCACACGCCATTGCTGATTGATGACCTCCTTCCTGAATCTGCCTCTCTTGAAGCGCATAGGAGAGAATAGTCATTGTGGCCCACCTCGTCTGTACCCACTGCACAGGATGCTCTAACGTCATCTGGGGAAGATAGTCTCTTGGGTAAAGGTACCAGAATTCAGGCCCAAGTCCTGCTACTTCCTACATGAAAATCTTGGACACAGTGTTTATGTGAGACTGAATCCTCACCTGCTAAGTTGGAAATCTGAGCAAATGTGTGAGGATCATATGAGGTCATGGGAGCTATGGTCCTAGGACAGCACGTGGTATGTGGTGCTCAATGTGTGGCAGGAGTGATATTATCACTGTTCTGTATGTGATGGTTACTGCTGGTGTTTCTGCTGAGATTCTGCCCCCTGGCGCCATGGATGAGCTCATCATTGCCAGAACAAGTCTAGTCTTGAGTCGGTTGAGGACCGATGGATGGATGGGAGCTAGTGGTGAGCAGGGAGCCTTCTTACAGACTTTCCGTTCATGTCACACAGCCTTCTGATGCGGATTGGGATGACCTGTGGGAGCAGTTTGATGAGCGGCGGTATCTGAATGCCAAAAAGTGGCGTGTTGGCGATGATCCCTACAAGCTGTACGCTTTCAACCAGCGGGAGAGCGAGCGGATCTCCAGCAATCGGGCTGTCCCAGACACACGTCATAAGAGGTACTTCCTCCTCCTCCTTTGTAGGTTCCTTACCCTTCTCTGTGGCCAGGACAGATCAGCACAGGCTTGATTTAGGGGCTTGCAGTACCTAGCACCCATTACCAGGAGCTGGGACAGGTGGATCAGTTTCTGCCATCAGATACCAAAGTGACATAATGGAGTAAAATATCTGTGCTACTTACTGCTTATTGCCACAGACCGTTCCAAAGACTCTGCTTTCTGCTTGGAGGTTGAAGAGGGTGAGAGGCCAACCATAGAGGGAGCACCTGCCCCTCACTTGGTGAGCACTGTAGGTGCTACATTCTATAATGCTCATGGAACTCTAAACGGCTGGTCTTGGCTTCCCCTGGCTAAGTCTCATTGCCCAGCCTGGCTTTCTAAGTGGAAGGACTTGCTGGGTACATCCTCAGGAACCCAGATCGCTGTGTCTCCTGTCACTAGGAAAAACCCTTTCTGTAGCATCCTGTGAACATTTTGCCATATGAGAGAGAATCTGAGGGGCCTCTTCACTTGACATTGGTTTCCTGTCTGCCTGCCCAGGAATCCATTCTCACACGCTTCTTGCTGCCACTGGTTTGGATAGGCCACAGCGCCAGAACGCGACAGAGAGCAGGCCTAACCCAGTGTAGAAAGCTTTGTTTCCGCAGAAAGAGGGAAATGGAAGCTGTATTGTCTAATCAATGGCTCCTTCAGCCCTGGCAGTCCCTATGCTTCTTACTAATGGTGGGAGAAAGTAATTTGGTCCTAACACAATTCTCCCCTCTCAGCCTCCATGCTTTGGCCCAGACATGCCAAAGAGTCACACAGAGATGACTTCTATTTGTTTATGAGACTGACTTTGCACTCACTCCAACAGCAGTCTGGCCACTGGGGTGGGAAAGACTCAGAGGCAGTTTACCTGGAAGGGTATAGTATTGACTTAAGATAGAGTATTGACTTTAGACTTTTAGCTTTGCCTCTTTTGTTTATTGGGGTCCCCATGCTGTGGAATGCAAACGGGCTTTTATAATGATTAAGGCTTACTTTATAGGTAATTCTTGAGCACGCACTATGTGAAATTATTCAGACTCAGTTTCCAAAGCGGGGCTGCGGGACCTGGAAATCTTGTCTTTTGCATCATGTTCCCCGTAGAGACACTCAACTAGTCCTTGTTGGTCACTACCATTACCGCGTGGAGCTGAGTCTTGGTGTCCACATGAATACAGCAAAGAGTAAAAACTGGGTGATAGCATGGCTTCTAACTCTGCCATCTGTAAATTTAACTCTCCTTAAAAGGTGCTATGAAAGTCTGCCTAAGCAGTAGTACCCATGTCCCCTATAGCCAGAGGCCCCCTCCTCCTCCCTCCTACTGGCCTACGCTGTCTTAATGTCAGAGTCCCATTGAAATTCTTTTTAATATTGCTGTTTGAACCCACTAGCCTTTCTTCTATTACTCCTTTCTGAGCATAATTTAAATATCAAGTTATATTTCCTTGAGCCGAAACTATGTATGTGTGGGAGAGCAGGTAAAAGGGAGCAGAGAGCAGGCTGAGAAGCCCCATTAGGTCTCAAGTAGTTGCTTCCTTGTCCTGATTCTGGATGCCCCCACTGCCCCCTGCCCCCATGACCCAGGAAGGAAACTGGAACTGTCCTAGGCAGGAAAGGCAACTGGTGTACAGTCACAGCTGCTCTCAGCCACAGGGGGTCAGGCAGTTGAGTGTGTTGAGTTCTGCACTTCCCTCTGATCTGTAAAGCAGAACTGCAGACCTTTGTACCAAGGCCAGACTTGTGGTGGCAGATGACGAAGAGCTGAGCTTGTCCCCCAAAGAACCCGGCTCGCCAGCCAGCTCTGGGCTCGGCACCTAGGCAGGACTCAATCTGTTAAAGAACGGTGATCTGCACGGAGACAGCAAGAAGGGCAGAGAGGACTGAGACAGAATCCAGATGAAAGAGGAAAGAATATTAGCCATATGTTTGCCTCAGGGCAACAGCCTTACCCTGTAGGAGTTGGAAGGGTGCCACTTGGAGGATTCTGGATTCTGGGAACTTTAGTAATTAAAAAAAACAAACAAACAAAAAAAAAAACCCAGAAGCGTGGAGATCAGAGGGCTCAGAGTTGGGATGGGTGACTAGAACCAGAAGTCGTCTTGGGAGCCTAGAGTACTCACTGAGTGCAGAGTCCTAGACTGGCACTATGGCAGGTACCAGTTGCATCATCCAGCCCCAGGCTGAGTTTAGTAGAGTGCTGCCCCCTGCTGGTGGTACTCTTGTGATCTTGAGGCTCCCATAGTGTGCCCGCAAAGCCCTTGTCTTGTGTTCTTCCTTCAAACTCAAACCACTGGGTGATGTCCTAGCTACAAGATCATCCTCACCCAGCCCCTGATTATACAAACCATCATTCTATGGCTGGAGTCACCAGCCAAGTTTCCTAATCCTGCTGTGAGTCCAGTCTCCCTGATGGATACTAATGTAGTCCCAGGAGCTTGTCCACCCAGACCGAAAGAACCCTGGGACTCACTTTGGGGCCTGCCTGCCTCAGCCATGACTGGCATAGCTAACAGTGGCCAGAGGTTCTCAATAGCAATACTGCTGACATTTCTGGCTGTATGATTTCCTTACGTGCTGAACATTACAGGATTCTAGCAGCTCCTCTGGCTCCTACTTACTAGATGCCAATAACCTTCCCCCTACACACACCAGGTTGTGATAAGCAAAAATATCTTTCCCATATGTCTTTCCTGGAGGACAAAGTTTCAGTGAGGATCACTACTGTAAATCTGGCCTTGCTTTTTATCCAAATCTTCAGAAGTGGAATGAAAATATTTATCGCCAGTCCATCACCAGCAGTAGGTCAGGCCAGACCTCTTGTGTAAAGCAAAGTGAAGTCAAAAGCAATGTAAGAGGGTCACTAGAGGGTCAGGACAGGGGTCTTTGGGATCAGACAGCCATTTCTCATCCTGGCTGTGCCACTGGTTAGATGAATGGACTCACTCACTTCCTCTACTCCTTGCTTTCCTCTTCTGAAAAGCAGGGATAAAAATAACAGGAATGATTCCCACCTACTTTGGTTGTTATAACGATCAAATAAAATATGTAGACAGCATTGACCTATTTCATAGTTAACGGTAGAGAAAAATAACTGCAATGACGGCCGAGCCTTATGTGGAAGAGAAACACTCTGGTAGAAAACCAGAGATGATTCAAACGACTAATGAAGCACCAGCCCGGAACCAGAATGAGGATGCTAAACTGTCAGGTGTGGCAGTGGGGATAGGGAAGAACCGAGGTGGGGTTCAAGGTCAGGCTTGACGCCGGAGAGATGAGGCCGAGCGACAACACAGTGTGGCATGTTGGCTATTCAGCGTCGGTCTGAGCAGCTCTCAATCCGGGCTTCTCATGAGAGGCGCTTGGGCAGCCTTTTCAATATGTTGATACCCAGACTCCAATCAACTCAAGTGTGTCCTTGCTCAGCTCCCAAGTGCCTCTAATGAGCAGCAAGACTTGAGGGTAGCTGCTCTGGGTAAGGGCTGCTCAGACTTAAACAGGCAAATAGATGAGTCATCTGAGGATTCTTTCCATCCGACTCAGTAGATCTAGACTGAGGACCAATAGACTGCATTATTTTCCTTTTTTTATATAATTTTTATTTATGTGTGTCTGTGTGTATGAGAAAGTGAATGTCACACTTTGGCCGAGGCCAAAATAGGGCTTTAAATCCCTTAGAACTTGAACTATTGGTAATAGTGAGCCACCGTGTGGGTCCTAAGAATCAAGCCTGGGTCCTCTGGCAGAGCAACAGGTGCTCTTAGCCACCGTATCTTCTCTTCAATTCTGGGATTCTGTGTGTCTCACACGTTCCCCAGTGACAGCAATGACTATGGCCTGTGGGTCACACTTTGAACAGCAAGGATTTGAAATGGCTTTCCAAGTCTGGTTCTTCAGACCAAAAGGCCAACCACAACAGCATCCGCTGGGAATGTGTTGGAAATGTACATTCTTAGCCTTCACCCAGAAACGTTGGAGGAAATCCCAGCTCTCTGGCTTAGCCAGACCTCGGGCGGTTCTGAGGTCTGCCCTTTTAGAAACTAGGAAGCATTGGCCAGCTCTGGCGGCCCACTTCTGTGGTCTAGATGGAGTACATGTATGAGCTGGTTCTGCCAAAAGGCTTGGGTTTTATGAAGAGAGTAGAGGTCCTGGGATAAGTGCACCCCGCTGCCCACATATTGTGTACCTTACCCTCTGCCCAGGTGTCAGGGCTCCCAGCTCTGGCCTTGGAGAGGCTGGCCTCTCTTGTTCCCTCCTCTGCTTTCCTCCACCATCCTCATCCTGCTATCCTTCTGGAAACTGGCATCACTGCTCCTAAGTGTCTACTGCACTGTTACTCCTTAGCCCATGGCCAGTGACCTCCATCCGCTGCCTGGCTCATTCATGGGACCGAGCCCCATTGATGCAGGCTTTGCTCCTGTTAAGCCAGTCTGTATCCCCATCCTGCCTCACTTCAAAGGTCCTGCTAGTTCTGTTGTCCATCGCCCCGTAGGGTAAAGAACGCATTGAACATCTATTACAGCGTCCGCTGTGTGATAGGGATCCAATATCTGTTCATTGAATAAATAAAAGACAGGTCAGAAAGACCGTTGACCACTTCCTCCCACCTGCCTTCCATGCAGAGAGACAGAGGGGAGCTCAAAGAAGCCCCCTGTCATCATCCATTGACCCTCAGGGGCTTCATGTGAGAGATGGAGAGAACAGTCATAGAGTTAAAGGAAAAAGCCTTTTTCTCCCCCTGGAAGAATTCTCATTATTGAAAAGAGAAGAGGGGAAAAAAAACAGCACATGGGAGGGGTCTGGAGCTTATTAAATTTGCTTGCGATTTTCTTACCACAGTAATTGGATTCTGATTTATAGTATGCGTTTGGACAGCGCCTGGAACAGACAACTATTAGCTGAGCATTAGGGCAAGAGCTGCCAAGTGGGTGCTGCTGGGGTGAATTGCCTCAGAAGCTGGAGAAGCCAGGTGACAGGAAGCAGGTGGAAGAGGGGAAGGTGTCAGCCCTGGAGGCTGATGAACTGACCAGATCCTTGGCACTGTCCTAGCCAGAACGGTGCAGAAAGTGATGGATGACGGATCCCTTACATATTCACACAGTGAGGTTAACATCCCTCCCCTGCCCACTCTACCCCTGCTCACATCCGTTTGGAATGATGGTCACATCATTGACCCTGGGGCTTGCTACATGCTTTTGTAGACAATGCAGGTCTCTAGAGGGAAGTGGGAAGGAGGGTTGCAGAGTGACTTCTGAAACATCCTGGCCCCTCCCCCTCCTCCATCTTCTTTGTACAGTGTTGGGCTGGATGACTTCCACTCATTCTGAGCCGGCACATCATTACACAATTGTGGACGGCTGTGACCAGCTTCGGGCAGTCTTTATGGTCCAGACAGATGTATATACTCATCCTGCTAGCTTATCCCACTTCAACCGAGCAGAGCACTGGGCCTCCAAATCCCAGCTTTTCCACTTCAGGCATGTTGTTCTGTCAACGGCCTGGGTCCATCGATATATATACCTCACATGATTGGTAGGAGGTAGTGGTGTGCCACGCAGAAAAATTTCATTGTAAGAAAGAGATACATTTAGCTGAGCTAAGAGTCCAAGAATATTTCCCCAGAGTTCTTCAGTTCATAACACAGTGACTGGCCCAACAAACAGTCCCTGCTCTGCAGTTACTCTACCTCGACCCTGTTACACCAGCTGGATCTGTCATCATCCTGATAGTACATACAACATCTGGCGAACAAGTAGCCATCAAATGGAGACACACCCCTCAGGTCAGGGGTAGGGTTGGGGGGGATATTTTGATAAAGCGAATGTATGGTTTTGCTGTTGCCTAGCAATGCCTATTATGGGATTGCTTGGATCGCAGGAGAGCAGGTGTCAGGGTGGGCTATACAGAGTTAGAGCTAGGTAAGCTTCATTAGGTCTTCCCCCCTGACCTGGCTGGGTTTGATTGCTTTCTTCTGGCATATTCTCCCAGCCTTCCGTCCAGCCTGGAACTAAATGGTAAGAATCAGTGGGGCGCCCATCGCTTGCCTGGAGGGAAAATTCCACACTTCGATACATCTCGCCAGGAAGACATTTTTCCTTTGCTCCTTTTCATCCTGGGAAATGAAGGGGCAGTGGCCCAGTGTCTGAACGCATTTCTCCCTCCTTGTATTTACTCAGTTGGAATGGCTGTCAAAGATCATCATCATTTCTCTCCTTGTGCTCGTCACTTAGCAGTAATAGGATAAGAATCTTTACGGCTGGAATGGCAAAGCGTAAAAAATGTTCATATTCCCTCGGAGTCAAGGCTATTCCACTAGCTCAGCACTGTGTTAGTGATTCTGCAGCAAGGCTGAGAGGAGGGGAGGGGAAACCCATCACAGACACTTAGCTTTTGCAAACAAGCTCTTCACATCTGCTACTCTCCGGTCCCCCTGTGAGAACCATTTTTCAAGACAAGATGTGAGCCCCTGGATGGTGTCTCTATGTACGCTTTGCTTGGACTCCAAGTTGCTCCATGGAAGAAAGGGGACCACGGGAGGCATTTCAGAGCACCTTGGAGGTAGCTGTGCAGTTAAACTGAGTCAGCAGACCTGGGTACCTGGCGCTAATGTCTACAGTGCTGGGATGGCTCATCTTCATTGTCAACTTGACTAGACTTGGAATTCCCTGAGAGACACACCTCTAAGCATGGCTGTGAGGATGTTTCTAGGGAGGTTTAACTGAAGATGGAATGCCAGTCCTGAGTGCAGATGGACATCCCATGAGCTAGGAATTCAGACTTAATAAAATAAAATTAAAATAAAGAATGTAGTACTCATCTGGTCATCCCAGCACTTTGAAGAGAGAGACAAGGAGGGAAAATCCAAGGCTGGCCTCAGTTATATAGAAAACTTGGGGCTGGCCTGGGCTACAGGACACTTAGACTCAAAGAAAAAAAATTAATATTTTAAAAGGAGGAAACAAAAGGAACACCAGTATTCACTGCTCCATGCTGCCTGTTCTGTGGAGGTGGGTGGAAATCAATAGTCACAGTTAAGAGCATTCCTGTCACCATGCCATGCCTTTCTCCTCATGATAGACTGCATCCTCAAACTGAGATCCCAAATAAGCCCTCGCTTCCTTAAATTGCTGCTTATCAGATATTTGGTCATAGCCGTGAGACAAGTAATACAAGAGTCCTGAGATAATTCTCCCCAGGTAGGAGGGGGGAATGGGCCACAGGAATAGAGTATTAGTCCCTTTACTCCTGTCCCTGGATTCTTTGAACATGGAGCTGCAGATCTCTTCTGCCACTGCTTGCTCTGACTTCCAGATTTCCCAAAGGAAGGACTCATTAGTCTTCCAAAGAGGATCAAGCAGGAACACTGGCTAATGAGAAGTCATCTAGACAGACGACTTCAGCAGATCTGTTTGCTCACAGCTGGTCCCCTAGAGAACCCCCCCCACACACACACACACCAACTTTGACCCTGCGTTATGCACATCATCCGTTTATTCATTCACAATTTGTGCTTTCAGTTCATTCATCCAACACTTGTATTTAGAATGTTCCCCATGTCCATTTCCGGCTTAGGAATTGGGTCCCCGTGGGTCTTGAACGGGGATTTCATTGAGACATCTCTCCTCGAATCAGTCCGGCACCCCTACTTTTCCCTCTCTTGCAGGTTGTAGTCTGGCTTTTTCTGCCTTGGACATGTAGTGGAGCATAGGGGCTAGAATGGGGGCTAGGATGGGGGCTAGAGGTGCTTCTGTGGATAAAGGGGAGTGGGCCTGTGCAGAAGAGGGAATCTGTGGCTTGCAGAAGTAGCTGGCGCTTTAGCTCCAGCTGGCAGGAACATATGGGTCTTTATGTGTTCACCAGGTGATGGGCATTTGGAATAAGAGCATAGGAAACTGCCAGACAGGAGAGCCAGTGTTTTGTCAAATCCATCCAGTTTGTAGAATGAGATGATGGAGGGAAGGAGTAGAGGAAACCTCTGGAAGAGAAACTTAGGGTCACATGTAACGAAGTCTTGACTGCAGGAGAAGGACTTAGGAGTCAACGCAGTCAACAACTAGAAGGCACTCATTCTTATACTACCATCACCCCATTGCCATGGCAACCCCAGGGGTGGTCTATGCACATTTTATGCCAGAACTATATGATGAGAGCTTCTAACGGAAGAAAGGAAGGAACCAAAGTGGACTGGGCAAAATGGGGCCAGGTAGCAATAATGCCCCCCAAGGGAGCTAAGCTTGGTCCTAACTGGGGTCAACCTCAGAGAAGGAGTTTGCCATAGGATCTTCATAACAGAACCCTTATAGTGGCTTCATGGCTGTCACACTGGGCCATTTGTTCCTAGGTGAGATGGGAGGGATGAGGATTAAACACTGGTCTTGGAATAAAGAAACTGGAGTGGATGTAGGACCTGGCATTCATCCCCAAAGCCACCTTCAGAATGAGCACCAGAGTGGGTTACTGAGACCTGGGCATATCCTCAAAGGTAGAGATGAACCTCACACCTGGATGAGAAGAACCAGGCTCAGAGAGGTTGAGGAGCCTATCCAAGGTTAAACAGTTCAACAGTGCTTAGCTGAAACTCAAAATCAGGTTTCAAATTCTAAACCTATTTATAGTTCTCATTCTGTGACTAACATAAACCTGTTAGGCCAAGCCTGTGTGCTGTGTGTGTGTGTGTGTGTGTGTGTGTGTGTGTGTGTGTGTGTGTGTGTGAGAGAGAGACAGAGACAGAGACAGAGACAGAGACAGAGAGACAGGGACAGACTAAACGAGGTGAACTTGGACTTAGGAGCTAGGAGAAGAGGTGATACACAAGGATTCTGGGTTTTGCGGTTAAGGTAGTCTGACAATTATATTTTAGCTTTGCCTGGAGGCATGAAAAGTAACATTTCAATTATCTAATGAAATAAAGAGTGCCATCTGCTGTTCTGTCACCTAGGCCAAGCTGTAACAGGCAGGCGACTGACAAAGCATCCTTTGTGGCTCTGAAGTTACTGATGAGTGGCCTTGGTTCTGGGGGCAGGTTTCCCCGCCTCCTCCTTGGATCTGTTTCCCATAGTTCATACAGTCTGAGAATTTGAGCAAAGGAAAGAAGTCCAGAAAAAGATTCGAGCATATGTTTAATGCCAAAAATGGGAAAGTGACTTGGATTAAACGTTTGCCATGAGGAATTTAGACTACAGATTACTGCATGTAAGGCAATAAGGGAAATATCTGTGGAAATGCCAATGGTTGCCCTGTGGAATGTCGATTCTCCAGAACAGCAGCGCCTCCATCCAGGCAACTGGGAACTCCCTCATTGCAGCCATTGGTTCATGTCCAACTTATGGACCCTCCTGTCTCAATTAGGATTACCATTACTGCCGTGAAACACCATGACCGAAGCAAGTTAGGGAGGAAAGAGTTTGTTTGGCTTACACGTCCATATCACTGTTCATCATGGAAGGAAGTCAGGACAGGACCTCAAACAGGGCAGGAACCTAGAGGCAGGAACTAATGCAGAGGCCATGGAGGGGTGAAGCTTAGTGGATTGCTCCTCATGGCTTGCTCAGCCTGCTTTTTTATAGAACCCAGAACCATGAGCTCAGGGATGGCCCCACCCACCATGGCTGAGCCCTCCCATCAATCACTAATTTAGAAAAATGCCCTACAGGCCTGCCTGGAGCCCAATGTTATGGAGGCATTTTCTTAATTGAGGTTCCCTCTTTTCAGATAACTCTCGTGTGTGTCAAGCTGACATAAAACTACCCGGCACAGCAGGTTTTCATAAGCACTTTGATTAGCTGGATGCCTAAAACAAGAGTTTCTGCTGTATTCCATTGACCTATGCCCTTTGCTGAAGTACCAAGTCCTAGACCTGAACCTTCATCCCCTTGAGAGACCTGCTTCTCTTTGGGTTATCTTTTGCCAAACATTTTGAGACAGAATCATAGAATAAGGAAAGAAATTAGGGGTGAGTACAAGAATACCTGGGTCCTGCCTAGATAAGGCCCTAACCTCTTTAGCCCCTTTGGCATCTATGATGGCTAGTCTTGGTTGTCAATTTGACTATATCTGAAATTGACCCAAACTAGGTAGCTAGGTACACCTGTGAGGGATTTTTTTCCTTAATTAAATTTTTTGAAGTGGGAAGATACACTTTTAGCCCAGATCTCTTGATGTGGGGAAATTCACCTTTAATCTGGGCCACAGCTTCTACTGGTAGCCTGTATAAAAGACATGCAACTCTCTCTTTGCCTGCTTCTCTCACTCTTCTTGGCAAGTCCATTCCTTCACTGGCATTATAGCCTACTTCTTAGGGATTCTAGCATATCCTGAAGAGCAAAATCTGAGACATGTAACCTCATGGGCTGAACAACTACTAGATTCTTGGACCTTCCATTGGTAGAGAGTCATTGTTGGACTAGCTGGACCACAGCCAATAATCCTATAAATCTAGTATGTATGCATAGATATATAATATATATATATATAATAGAAAGAAAGATAGATATAGATAGAAATGATAGATAGATAGATAGATAGATAGATAGATAGATAGATAGAGGCAGAGACACACACACACACACAGAGAGAGAGAGAGAGAGAGAGAGAGAGAGAGAGAGAGAGAGAGAGAGATTGATTCAGAGAGATTCGATCCAGAGAATTTCAGTCTATCAGTTCTGTTTCTCTAGAGAACCCTGACTGATACAGCATCCATTTCTGCATATGAACCATGAGTGGAGTAACTGGAGGTGGTTATTATGGTCAATTCCAGTTCCATCTGCTGCTGTATTGTACGCGCTTTTTCCAGTAAGACTGCACACAGGAACTGACTTAGGAGCGGAATCAGGTTGGAAGCTATTTCCAGAAACATGACACCTTTCTGCTTTCAGTGTCTTCCTCCCGGCATCACCCTGAGTTAACCTTTCCCTCCACAAACTCCCTTTCCTAGCCAGGCTCAAGGACCCTCCAGAACCATTAGCACTGTCCTTTTATATTGCTACCTTGTCTGTTTCCACCAGCCAGCCTCCCCACTCATCACATATTTGTCAGCATGGAGGTCACCAGGCCTCTCCTGGCCTGAGGCACAGGCATATGGTAGTCATACCTGTTTTTTTTTTCTCAATGGTCGGACCCATCAGTCTTTTTTACTGGAAGTATGGGCTCTATTAGTACAACAGCATCCATTTGCTGCTGGGCAGGGCATGGTTTGCCGGTGGCAGCTTAGGACAATGGGTCACTTGCCTGAATGTGTCACCTGGAATAAGGAGCCAGAACCTCACACTTCTTGTCTTTAACACCTAGAGCCTGCCACCTGACAGTCCCTTCACCTGCCTCCAGTACTTTAAAGAACCATTGGTTTGTGTCATATGAGGCATGTGTCGCTAACAATAGGAAGAAACAATGCTAATGGATTGCTTGACGAAATCATCAGGGTGCTAGGACCAGGGCCAGCACTATCCCCTTAAAAAAAAAAAAAAAGGATGGAAGATACAGGACATTCTCCTAGTAAGACTGCTTGTGTCTTGTATTTATTTAGCATTTTATATCTCTTGCAATGTCCTTTCTGGTCTTGGGAGAAGAGATGATGGCCATTTCAGAGACGCAAGCTGAGGCCCAGGCAAGGGACCTGGTGCACTAGGACACAGCTAGATTTTCCACCTCTGAGAGTTGGGAAAAAGCATCTCAACTCCATCGTAGCTGGTCCTTAGGTGAGTTACTGAAACTTCTCCAGACTCTATTTCATCACCCATAGAGGGGGAGTAATGATGCTCTTTTCCCTGTTCTATAGTGTTGGAAGGAAGCAAGGTAGACTCAGAGGTGGAGGGACCGGTCATGGTGGATGCCAACAAGTGTGGAGAAGTCCTAGCTCAGAACCTTCTCTCAACCTCTTTAGCTGGGGTGCTGTGGCTCTTTGTGCATTGCGCCCAGCTGAGCTCAAGGTGAGGTTGGCGCAAGGCACGCTGGGCGGGAAGTCCTCGGAGAGCTCCTGGCCCAGCCGTAGCTCCTGGCACGGAGTATCTCTCTTGCCTGAAATGTCAAACATTCTTAAAAACTGGATAGCAAGGAAGAAGCAGCGAGGCATCTGCAACAGTGCATCTGGCCAAGTTTGTGCTTTTAAAGACGCGGAGGAGAGGCGCCAAGGCCAGAAGAAGGAGTGATGGAGGGCCCGGGGCCAGCAAGTACGAAAATGTGTTTGACAAGAAAGGAGAAGAGCAGAAGAGGAGATGACAGCTGTGGGTGGCAGGCGTGTGACAGACGGTGGGATGGCACGCGGAGAGCCACGTGTGAGGCTTTGAGGTGGCTAGGAAGCCAGATGAGAGTGTATGTGGAAGGCAGAGACTTGTAGCACCGGGCCAGTCATGACGTCCCTCTAGGCTATTGAGGACTGAGGTCTGTAAACACCAGCAGTGGTTACCTTGGGTGTCTCTGAGGCCACAAGAAGAACCCCTTCTATCGATGGAGGCTCTATCACAAGCAAGCTGTTCTTGCTTTCTGACCTGGCCTCACCCAGGAATAAACCTGCAGAAGGCCAGAGTAACCCTGCTGTTGCTTCCTCTTGGGCTCCCTCCTCCTGCCTCCTGCCTGAGAGTCTCCTTCATTGATCATTCACAGACTTCCCTGAGCCTGCCCAGGTCACCTCTCCAGAGAGAGAAGAACCCAACCCCTCTTTGCTCTGAGATCTGCTCCCTCCTACACCAGGTCCCTCTGTTCACCACTTGACTCAAGCCAGACACTCTGGAGTCTTGTTCTTCTTTTGCACTAGTTTTTGTTCGGTCTACCTTCTAGTGATCCCCGAGTCTTTGTGCTCCCTGCCCAGCTCTGTGGCTCATCCCTCTCACCTGGGTGATGGCAGCAACCCCAGCTGCCCCTCCTGGCTTAGAGCTGAGTAGCACATGCCCAAGACAACATCCCCCTCAGTCTAGACCTTTCCAAATTACAGACTCATCTGACAGTGACTGTGTGTGTTTCCTCACAGCCTTGCAGAAGGCTTGGCCAGGACTCGTTCCCTGGTTCCAACGTTAGGGTGGGCCTCCTTGTTCTCTGCTGCTCTCTGCTCAGGGCACCTCTTCATCTTTCTGTAATCCAGACAGCGTGTCTCTTCTCTGGGCTGATCTTAGCAGAAGTCCAGCATCTCCCCTACACTCACATCCATCTCTGAAAAGCATTCATCACCCTAAATTACAAGCATCCGCTCCCTCTCTGTCTCCTTCCCAAGCTTTGGGGGACACGGGCCAGAGGTGCTGACCTCTTTCTATGTATCCAGAGTCCAGTGCAGTCCTTTGCCCTCATTCTTTGCTTATTGGAATCAGCCCTATGAATAGGGACCCAAAGGGTACCTTAAATCCATTCTCAAACTCTCTACTGAAAACAATGTCTGGGAGTACAGGAGTGGGAATTGCATCCTCAGAGCAGAGCGAGAAAATCAAATCACAGGAAATTTAAGGCCACCTACACTCCACAGAGGAGTCTCGTGTTCACTCATAAATCCAAGACCATAATCAGCAAGCACTTATTGATCATACTGCTCCCCTGACATGTGGTAGGCACCTTACGTATGTGCTCTCGGTTAAGCCTCATAACTTTGCTATGATCCTGGTTTTAGAGATGAGGAAATGTACGCTGGCAGGCTGAGTGACTTGCCTCTGAGGGATGAAAAAAAAAAAAAAAGTAGAAAAGTGGCCCTGCCCGTAGGAAGGGCAGAGTCTCCCCAAAAGATGGGCAGCTTGGTGGAGGGGGGCACTTTGTAAGATACGGGGTGGAGGAAGGGATCTGAGCCGAGGGATGTGCAGCGCCTATAATTAAGCACCTGTGGAAGGCGAGGTGCCAGGATGGGGAGGTATCAGGACAGGTAGGTGACGGATGGGGAGATGTGTAGAAGCTGTCAATAGGCAATAACCAAGGGAGGTAGCCTAGCTGGTTTTGTAGGGACAGATGTCTCCTATGAGGGGACTGTGAAAAGAGATGACAGGGTGGGCTGGAAGGCAGGTGAATGCAAGCAGAGAGAATCATCTGTAGTAGGTAGCTGTTCCAGCTTTGACCTGGAAGTACTACCCCTAGTGAGGCTTCCTAGTGAGGCTTCCGGTAACTGTCACGCCTACCTATGGCCTGCCCCTGAGGCAGGGCAGAGATACGAGCCCTTAAGACCTGAGATCTGGATGTGCCGGCTCTCTTGGTTCCTAGTAAGTCTGGATGTTGGATGGTAGACTGAGTGGAGTTCTCCAGAGAACACCGCTGGGCTGAACTTCACCTCTCCTGGACCCTGTTACCTATTCCTTCACTTGTAAGTTACCCACAAAATAAACCTCCCTTTTAACTACGTGGGGTTGCCTTAATACTTCCACCAGTAATCATCAGTAGTGGTGTGTGGCAGAGCTAGGACACAGGTCAGACTTAGGAGGACAAAAATCAGAACAAAAGGAGGGGATAGAGATGATCTGGGGACAGGGTTGATTCAGAAGGTGTTGACTTAGGAAGGTGTAGAAGCCTTTGCTTCTTGTTACCTGACTGCCACCCACCCCAGAGCTTTTCCAAGGGACACACTATTCAGAGTCCCTAGAGAAGAGACACGGGGCATTTTGGCCCTCAAGAGGACCACACCTGAGCTCCAGACCCTGAGTCTGGCCTTTCCCTAGAGCCAAAGGTGGAGTTCTGATTGTAGCTGCTCCCTTGTGGGAAGTTTTCTACTCTTGAGCAAAAGAAGGGCATAGTTCACTGAGCCTGAATCTAGGAAGTCTGGGAAATAAGAGAGCATTGGGAAACAGGAAGAGGACACATCACTCTTTAGCCCACAGTGTTCCAACTTCCTAGAACATTCGAGCATGTAGTCATTAAGACACATAATGAAGAGAAAGGCCGAAATTAAACAAGACTTGTATCCGTGAACCTGATACCCTTCAAGGGTCTGGTAACAAGGTGGGTGAGGCACTGAGTGGGAAGCCAGAGTGTCTGGTTTTAGGAGACCTTCTGCTACTCCCTGTCTCCTCTGTGGTGAGAGAGGAGCGATGCAGCACCCACTTTGAGAATCACTCTGCACATTTAGAGCTCTGTGAAGAATACCTGAGGTGGAGCGAGCATTCGGTAAGCATATCTATTATTACTATTGTGCCACGTGATTCCAGCAGGGCTAAAATAAGACATGAAGGCACCCTGCTCCCAGACACCAAAGATCTTTTTCAGGAAACACTCAAAAATAAGTCTTGGCCTATCCCCAACACTTGTTAGTCCCAGGAAGGAGATTCTGAATTTACAGAACCTTTGGAGAGCACTGTCCTCCTTCCCCTGCCCCCATACTCTCCTTTGAACTCTGACCCCCACATTCATATGCATGCAAACACACACACATACACACACACACACACACACACACACACACAGCTGCCATCTGAGTAGTAAGTGATACTAATTGACCTAGATCCTAGTACCAAAGGGTAGCCCCTTGCATTGTACACAGAGCTAAGGGGAAGGAGCTATTCCTCCATATAGCTTCTAGCCAGCCTCGGTCTCCTGCTCACTTTCAAGTTTCCGGTCAACTTTGTGACCTAAATTGGCTGACAAGGTGAGCCTGGTGCCCAGGGGAGCAATGGTCATTTCTTGAGATCTAACTCAAAAAGAGAAACCTGTACTCTCTAGGGCAAGTAGGTATTCTGAGTCCCTATTAGTCCTGTCTACACATGCCACAGAGATGGCCCGAGGAGATGGACTAAGGCTAGAGATGAGAAGTACTTCACAGAGTGACAGCCACAGCACTAAGAGCAGAGGAATGTCTGCTGGTCCCAGACCAAGAGTAGGAGCCATCCTGTTTCCGTGTTAGTATTTACAGTTTTGGCAGACAAAGGCAAATCATGATTTAATGTGATGGATCATTAAACTGTGCCTTCAGATGCCAGTTGGTAAATTAGTCCACATCTGACTGGTGGAGCTAAGACAGAAGAGAGAAAGTGGGGGAGATTTCACCAATGCCGACATCTACATCTAGTAGTCTTTTCATTATGCTGAGATTATGGCCTTTTCGGGAATTTAGACACCATTTCTTTTATGAAATGGTAATGGTAGATGATGTAGATGTGTGTATATATATATATATATATATATATATATATATATATATATGGTTCATAGTAAATTACAACAATGGGGCAGATATAGAGTCCTAGAAAGGCAAAATAAAGAGAGAAGGAGAGAAAAAAAGAAACCACCCATAGAACAGTGATTCTCAACCTGTGGGTCTCAACCCTCACAGGGGTTGAATATCTGATATCTTGTATATCAAATATTTACATTGCAATTCATAACAGTAGCAAAATTATAGTTATGAAATAGCAGCGAAATAATTTTATGGTCGGGGGTCACTACAACATGGAGACTATTATAAAGGGTCACAGCGTTAGGAAGGTTGAGAACCATTGCCGTAGAAGAAAACATGCATTTCACATACACAGGAGAGAGATGGTACCTGCAGAGATCCAGAATGAACAAAGAGCAGTGTGTGGCTATGTGTGGCTGGAATATTGAGGGTATGGCAGCCTGGAGTTGGGAGAACCAAGGATGGGTGGTAAGCCATGATCAGGTGTCTCAGCTGTCTGTATTTTGTGAGCAGTTAGATAGCATGGAACGTTGCAGAGGCTGCAGCTTTAGGCCGGCTACTCCAGTGGCTGCAGCTCCAGTGCATTGGGAGGAGACAGGAAGTTGCCGCAGTCATCTAGAAAAGCCTGGATGGGAACATAGAGAAACAGCCAGATGGAAAGATAAGGAAGATGAATGGCCGAGCCAGGTTTAATTAGGGTGGTTATGGGGGAGAGAGAATCAGGGTTAGAAGCCATGTCTTGGGCTGGGACACATGGTTGATGATGAGCTGGGGAATACATGTGAGAGGCTGAGAGTGAGTGAAGAACTCATTCCTGGGGATACCCAGTAGATGATGCTCATTGGTGAGTTAGAGCTGGGGCATGAGCAAACACGTGGGTGACTGATGGCCCAGAGAGAAGGATGATTCCGAAAAGTATGGCCCAGGAGAAAGTCTTTGCAGAACAGCAGGGTTTCCCATGACGGGGAGAGGAGGAGAGTCAAGAGGATGTGGCTGAGAAGGAGACAGCCATGCTAGGGCCATGTCACCGAGGCCAAGGGCAAAGGACAACCCAGGTCTGTCATAGCATGACTAGTGAGAAGACAGCTGTGAAGCTGTCATTTCTCATCATGAAGAAGTGATGGGAGCCTTGACAGGGGTATTCTCAGAGGAGAGGGTGGCAAAAGAGCCCTTGAAGGCTGTGGTAGCTGATGACATTGTACGGATGGGGCCACCCCGAATGATGGGGACTGTCTGTAGGGTTGGTAGGTTTTCTAAGCCTGGATGCTTTAAGGAAGCTGAGTGAGTTCAGTCACTAAAAACAAAACAAAACAAAAAAAGCTTATCTCTACCGCACAGTAGTCACCTTGGGTAGGTCAATCCACTGTTCTGGTCCTCATTTTCTTTATTTGTAATAAGAAAAAAGTAGGGGGTGAGTATCTGGAGGCAATGCTTTCTAAACTGGTTGAGACCACATTCCATTCTGTTTGGTTTAATAAGTGATATGCTTTAGTAAATCAATAGCTATATCTGAGTTTCTGGTATATAGGAACTGAGATGTACTATGAAAGGGGAGGGGAAGCACAAGGGAGCAGATGTGCTAGGTCTTGAGGGAGAGGTGTGGGGAATGGAGAGCCCCTAAAAGTTTTCAGAACCTCTAACAGGTCCATATTCCTTCATGAGGCACCAAAAGTAGTATTTTATGAAGCTAATCTAACCTTCATCTAACGTTATCTGCCAAATCCTCTTGGCCCATGTCCACTTTTTTTCACCAAGCATGCAGACATCTCCCAGAAATACTGTCTAGCAGCTCACAGTGAAGGGGGCAATTAAACAGATGATCTTCAAGGACCCTTCTGGCTGGATATTACAAAAACCCATCAGAGTTTTTGTTTGTTTGTTTGTTTGTTTGTTTGGGGGGGTCAAAGAAAAGTTTTCCAGCTATTGGTGCTGCTTCTAAACCAGAAACAGATACCAAGCATTTAAGCCAGTCGGAGCAATTTGGTCTCATACCCGGCTGCCCACTCCCTACTTATCTTCCTAGTTTGTCATGACAGACCCCATGGGACTCTCTTACCTTGCCGGGAGGCAGGATGTTCAGGACTGATTTCCAGGATCATTGTTCTGATCTCCAGCCTGCAATTAATCAGACCGTGGAAGTGGCCTAGAAGTGTCAAGGCATAGATTTTCTGAGAGATAGAAGAAGGCTGCTGGCAGTAGATGGCTGATACATCCAGGAGATGCTGATATTCTCTAAAGAACATGATATGAAGACCCATAACTGGACTGGTAAAGAACATAGTGGTAGTTAGAGGCAAAGGAATGCATGTGTTGGCCTAGCTAGGACTACCCTGAGACCAGGTACTCTGCAGAGTGGCCTGGTGGACCGAAAAGGAGGAATGTCTGTCGTGACCTTTAGGACAGCATTTAAAAATAAAACAAACAAAAAGAAAAACCTTAAAATTCTGCAAGGGAATTTAGCCTCAGTGTACTCGGGCATCCATTGTGTGAAACAAATTCACTTCCATCGTTGTAGGTAGTCCCAGCAAGAAGTAAGATAACAGTCTTTCCAGGTGGCCCACACTGTCAGATTTCAGTGCATGTAAAACCATGGAAGGAGCATCTTGAATTGGGGGCCATCCTAGGACACTTAGTGAAGTGATGTCCAAAGAAAGAAGAAAGGGGGGTAGGAAAAAGGGAAGGAGAGAGAGAGAGAGAGAGAGAGAGAGAGAGAGAGAGAGAGAGAGAGAAATATCATTCCAATACTAATTTCTCTCTACATGTAGAATCCTCAGGACATCACTTACTTAGTATTATCTTATGGATGGAAGCCAACAGAGCATGGACAAAGGGTCCCATGGGGACTCTTGGACCACAGAGTATTGAAGAGACACAGAAGAGAATGTAATTCCATGGCTCTTCCTCCAAGTATCCAAGGGAGTTTGTGTTTTACCTAGGAGAGCTTGATGATGATGATGATGGTGGTGGTGGTGACGATGATGATGAACCTCCTCCTCCTCCTCCTCCTCCTCCTCCTCCTCCTCCTCCTCCTCCTCCTCCTCTTCTTCTTCTTCTTCTTCTTCTTCTTCTTCTTCTTCTTCTTCTACTAATGTAGCCAAGGTTGCCTGTATTAATCTTTGTATAACATTTATACCAAAAGTTTATGACAGTGGTTCTCAACCTGTGGGTTGCAACCCTCACAGGGCTTGCATATCAGATGTTTACATTATAATTCATAACAGTAGCAAAATTATAATAGCAACGAAAGTAATGTTATGTTTGGTGATCATCACAACACTGAGGAACTGTATTAAAGGGTGGAAGCATTGGGAAGGTTGAGAACCACCGGGTTATAGCCTAAAATGAGACTTACCTTCTCATAGTTTCTATGGGTCAGAAACCCTGGCATGGCATAAGTGGGTCCCCTACTTCAGGGACCCTCCCAAGCTGCCACCAAGGAATCAACTAGCACCATTATCATTGCAGGGGTTGGCTGGAGGAGAGTCATCCTTGGAGTTCCCTCACATGGCTTTTAGTGAGATTGGGTTAGCCATAGCCTTGTGTGGCGGTGTGTTCTCCCAAAGCATGTTAGCCAGGCTCTTGTAACTTAGTAACAAAGGGGTGAGAAATAGTTTTATCTCCATTTTCTCCATTCCTCTAACACCACAGCAGGAAAGGTAAAGGCAAACACAATCACATGACTCCCAATAAGGGCAGGACTAACTTCTTGGGAGAGAGTTGTGTATGCCCAAGTGTGCAAGCAGGTGGGGTGGGGTGGAGGGGAACACCTTCTGCTCCACCTCCATCTGCCATTCTCTTTGGCATCCATTCTAAGCCAGGAGAAGCCTCAGAGACACACTGATTCCTCTTCTCCTTTCTCATCACCAGTAAACAACTTGCAATGCTCTGTTCATGAGGAAGATGGATGATGGGAGATAGCCAGATTTGGGACCAGTGACTTTGCCATAGATATTTCTGCTCCTTGGCAGGGAGTCACCTAGTTCAGCCCACCAAGAGAATGGCTTATACAAAGAGGTGTGGATTGGTGGCCATCTTTAATTTATTTATTATGTATCCCTGCACACCAGAAGAGGGCGCCAGATCTCATTACAGATGGTTGTGAGCCACCATGTGGTTGCCGGGAATTGAACTCAGGACCTCTAGAAGAGCAGCTGGTGCTCTTAACCACTGAGCCATCTCTCCAGCCCTGGTGGCCATCTTTAAAGCTGCCTACCACAGTGCCTAGCCAAAGTCCTCTCAGAGGGTCACCTGCCTGCTTTGGCCTACTTTTTCCCTTCTGAGTATACCAAGATTCAGTAACAGACTAAGCAATTAAAATGTACCATCGTAACAGCATAGTAACTCCTAGTATCATTTGAAGTATCTTTTATGAGAGAAGGAATTTCTATAACACTAAGAAGAAATAGATGTTGAGGCAAAAAGTAGGAACAGTATATGTTTATGTGGATGAACAAATTAATCTGCATGTGAAATCCCAGTGAAATTGACATGAAATAAAAATTTCATGCCTTCCAGTGTATCTGTGTCACCCGTGAAATGAGGTTAAAAGGAATTTCTGATTTTACACTCATCACACTTTTCTACGCCGTCTGCATCTCGCCCTTCTAAAGAGTCAGGTGTGAACTTGGGGGCCAGCCACAGAGTTGGCATTTTGTATTTGATGTTCATCTCCCTTTTCCTCCCCTGAGATCAGATGTCCTTCCACAGAATGAAGCTCGGAGTGGATTAGATGTTCTCGGCTTGAAAAACAAGACCTGATGCCAAAAGCCAGCAGCAAACTCACTGCACTCCGCTCTGAGAAAACTGACATCTAGGAAAGGTCTCTGGGCCCAAGGCTGGCTGGTTGGCTCCCTTCACCCGCCTTCCTCATGCCTGGAAAGTCACATGCTGGTGCTGAAGAAGGGACCATGTCTCTGTGGCTTCTTCTGGCTTGGAATAGATGATAAGGAGAATGTCAGATGGAGGTGGAGCAGGGAGGTGCTCACTACCCCACCCCAACCCCACCTGCTTGCTCAGGGGACTCCTTGGGGCACACACAGCTCTCTCCCAAGAAATTAGTGCCACGTCTATTGGGAGTCGTAATGCCTTTATCTCTCTGCCTCTGAAGTTAGGGAAATGCAACCTATGGAGAGAAATTATTTTCTCAAACTGGGACTGGCCTTATACAGAGCAACCGGAAGTGTGGGGGTTAGAAAGGATCAGATGCCCGTGAAGTGTTTGACTCAATCTTGCAATGGACACATCGTTCCCACCCTGTGAGACTCCTGGTGGGCAGCATCTCTCTTGGGGTACCCCCAGAAAACAGTTCCCTCATCTTCCCATCTCTGCCCAGCAGCACAAACCTGTTCTTCCCTCCTAGGCCCCTCTGGTTTCTAGAACTTGTAGAAATTCCTTTTTCTGAGTGGAGTTTGGGCGTGGGGCACGTAAGTGCCCACAGTGTGAAGAGGCACAGAGCAGACATGAGTCACACCTGGGGCGGTCTGGCATGAAGGCACTATAGCATGGGATAAGACACACACATCTGGCTCTAGTCCCCTTCACTAGCTTCACTGAGCTACTCAGCCTCCCTCTGCCAACCTCCTGAGTCCTCCTCAGTCCATCATGGTGGGGAGAGCCCGGTGAAGCATATTTATCATGGTAGACAGGAAGAAAAAACAGAAAAACAGACCAGGGACCTGTTACAACCTTTAAAGGCACACAACCCAATAACCTCCTTCCTCCAACTAAGTCCCCTCCACAGCAGCATTCCACAGTGGGACAACCCAGCACTTAAACAGGAACCAGAGCGAGGGACCATTCTATGTCCAAACCATATCAGTAGTGAATCTGGAAAACAATAGGCACTTCCTAAGTTTTGTGGACATTAGTCACCTGAGGTACACCAGATAGTGACTGGTGGTAAGGGTTCCCACCAGTGGTCATTTAAACACACTGTGTGGTGGGTATTGTGGCCACCATTAACCAGGACACTAAGGGCCAGAGAAGGGAAATCATTGCTGAATCCCAGTCAATTGTTTAACCTGAGAGTTCCCCATACCAGGCTGTCTGATTCTTACTGTGTTGGCTTGCCTTTTTGCATGATGCGCCCTCCACCCAGCTCTGGCCATGCTGCCCACTCAGTAACTGCCCTCATTCTCTTCCCTTCCAGGGTACCAGAGCCCCCTTCCAGGCTCACAGCTATTGCACAGCTCTCTCTGCTAACCTCATAGAAATAATAATGATGCTCTCACTCTGCTTTTAAGTTTTAAGGCCAGCCTCTCAGTCACTCCCCCTGGTTTTTATCTTCCAGCATAAAATCCCGAATGGTTTATAATTTATGACCAAGTGTTTGCTCCCAGCATGTGGTGAAGGGAAGACCATGTGTTCTAGGGCCATGGGGACCACTAAGAGCTCCTAGCTCATTAACAAAATGGGGGCGACCGTGATCATCATCATGCTCTCCCTTGCAGGCAGGTGCAGGAGTTTACAAATATGTGGAATAAAAATGGAGGGTGTTGTGTGCACATCATTACTGTGGTAACTGACAGGCGTGTCGCTAATGTACTGAGGTTCATTTAGGTATGGGGAGGGGACAAGGACATAGCACACCTCACAGTTGGGTGCAGGAAGGGTGGGGGAAGGCTCCTCCTGTGCCCAGGGTTGGCCTCAGAATTACTCCCTGGAAGTACCTTCAGCCAGTGACACTGAACCTTCCCAAGGTTGGGAATCCAGGAGGTACACTGAGCCCTCATCTTTGGGAAAATAATGGGTCTCCAATGAGTCTTTCAAAGAAGAAGAGGGTACAAAACTGTTTAAAATCATCCTGGAGGAATGTGTTATTCAGGAGCTGCTGTGGTGGGATTCTCCTCCCTCAAACAGCACACACACACACACACACACACACACACACACACACACACACACACACACATTCTCATTCATATTCATTCTCTCTCTCTCTCTCTCTCTCTCTCTCTCTCTCTCTCTCTCTCTCATCTATTTCTTCACACAGCTGATGCCTCGTATACCTCCTGGTTCAGAAGATGAGCTAAGCGCTCCCAATCCTACCCCATCTTCCCTGCTTGCTGGCTCCTCTCTCTGATAAAACCCCCTGAATCTTTAATAAATTATCAACATGCTTTCTCGTCCATCTGCTGGCGCCAGACGTCAGCACTGGCCGCCTTCTTCATTTTCCCTCATGGCCCCAGAGACCTCAGTGTTTGATTAATCTTTTAGGTCCCTCCCACAGAGAGCCCACTTACTGTCTGGGCTGACTCTCCTCTTGGAATGCATCTTTAAGGATTTTTCCGTCGCTGAGCAGGCTGTGGACCATGCCTTAGACAGCAGGTGATTCCTGTGTGGGTCTCACCCATGACTGTATGTCTTCTGCTGCTTGCGCTGTACTAGGGAGAACATACCAGGAATCAGTACCAGCTAAGGAGTCATGGACCTGGCTCCCTCATCTCACGCGTGAACCAGGCATGTCCTTTGGGGAGGGAGTACCGAGCCTTGGTTTAACTTTCCACAGAGGCTGCTATGCATATCAAACAGATGAAGGGTGAGTCTAGACCCTTTGAGCTACACCAGAGGCGGGAAAGCTTGGGGAGAGATACGGGCCTGAGAGTATGAAACGCCATCTTGCCCTCTCTCCTCTGTGGGCCTAGGCATGACAGCAGGCTTTCTGGTATGACCCCAGGCAAGGCCTGCGTCCCATTGCTTTGGCCGTAGGAGCTTCCAGGCCCAGGAGAATACCACCTAGGTTCCAGCTGCTGCTTGCTGCTTTTCTGGTTCTGCCACCTCCAACCTCCCTCTCTTTTCTAGAAGGTGAGCTCCCACCTCTAGTCAGTACACACTATACTCCCCTTAGAGGCCGGCTCGGCTGTTTTCTGCTCCCATTTTCTTGGCACTTGCCAAATGCTTTGTGTGTGTTAGCCATAGTCTTCCTGGCAAGCCTGTGAAGGAGGCTTGTCCTTCTGTGAGGAGAACTTTGTCCGCATTTTACAGGTAACCGTATTGAAGCTTAGAGGAGGTAAGTGTCGTGCTCTAGGGCTCGCGACCAGCATTTGGCAAATCCAGATTCAAATCTAGTCATCAGGCCCAGGTTCACCTCACCAGCGTGGATGCCACCGTCCTTGAGCTCTGTCTCGTCTCTTGCCTCTCTCATTGCCCCTTAGTCTCTGCCAGTGCCCATGGAGATGCCCACCAAAGACAGCTTTCCAACACGAGAAAGATCCAGTTAAGCACAGCAGGAGTCACCTGTGTCTCTGGACTGATGTTAGAAATAGTAAGCCTGTGGCTATTTATCCGGCACCTTTGGCTACCTGTCCTAATCATCCATGAGGGAGGCGTGCAAGTTGGGGGTTGCCATCTCCATTGTGTGGGTGAAGAATCTAACACAGAGGAAATCCAAGTCACAGGCGAGTAACCCTGTGGCATAGCTGGACCTCGGGTACGAGAAGTGCTTACAGCATTTGGTTCAAGTGGCTTGTACAGACTGAAGGCAGGCTATGCCCACAGCTCCAGCTTCTGTGCCTAGGTCTTTGGTGGGAGAGTTTGGACTAACCCCGCTCCACAGAGAAGCAGAGGGGAGGTACGGCGATTCGCTCAAGGTCCCCACCAGGAGTCTGTGGGCTGCTCTACCCCATTTTCTATCCATCATCACCTTACCCTATGGGACCCAATATGTTTTCCATGGAGCCTTCTTCACACTTCAGGCAGTCAGCCTCTGCCTGTGTGTGTGCACAGGCTTCTGGGTCAGCTGGCATCTCTGAGGCAAGCAAAGTCATGCCTGTGTCTAAAAGCTCTCTAACCAGGTGGCAACTCCAAAGGTCACCATTCTCCCTCAGCTTACCCCAAATAGCTCAAATCATGAAAGCTAGCTGAGGCCTGACTACAGAGGATCTCCAAGCATCTTCCCCTATAGTGCAGCCACAGCAGCCAGATGTCCTGGCAGTGGTGGCATTCAGGGTCTCCTTTCTCTCTGTGTTTCTGAGAGAGAGCAGGAGGCTACCCTAAGATCTCTGATTTTGACCTCCCTTTCCATAGATAATTTGTCCAGGCCACTCCCTGGTCTCAGGCTTATTCTTCCTGGAGAATTTATTGCTGCCCACCCCACTGCCTGGGCCTTTCTCCAAGACCCTCCATGTCCTCAGTGATCCTGTAATCTACCAAGCAAGGACCCCAATACCACCATTCCCTACCCCTTTGCCATTGCTCCTAACAAGAGTTGGGGCTATGTCCAAAGACAGACAAGTCCAGGTTCTTCTCAGTAGAGGCTGTTTCCAAGCATTTCCCTTCCCTTTTTCTAATAGTTTCTAATGCTCAACAAATCATCCCTCATTAAACTGAGTGGCTTAAAACAACAAAAGCCATGGACCATCTTCACTGTGTCTATGGGTCAGGAATTGGGAGCATCTTGGCTGGGCGGTGCTGGCTTAGCATCCCTCATTAGGCTTCAGTCAGCAGTCTGTTGTAGCTGCTGTCATAAAGGCCTAACTGGAGTGAGTGGACCCACTTCTGATGTACTCCATTCATATGGCTGGCTAGCTGGTAGTGGTAAGGGTAGGGGGCCTCGTGGATGTCTCTCTCTCTACAGGGATGTCTGAGTGTCTTCACAGCATGATAGCTGTCTCCCCTCCTTGTGGCCCAGGAAGAGACCACAGAACTTTCCTGAAGCCACACTGTCACATCTACCATATCCTACTGGTTATATAAGGATTCTGGGAAGGAGGGGACTCCATAAGAACACAAAAGCTTGTGGGCAGGACTCCCTAGAAGCTATCTGGAAGGCTACCACAAGTCTGAGAACCACAAACGATTGAGTCTTCTGCTGACCTGGGCATGCATGTCCTGACTTTCTTCCTTCCCTATAAAAAGGAATCTGGTAGACATACATATCCTTGTAGGGATGCCAAATGGATAGAGCTGTGGTTCTTCCCTGGATGAGCTCCGTAAAGTTAGGGTTACAGTCTCATCTTGAGATGTGCTGGAAGAGACATCTTCTACACGTCCAAACTATAAGAGTATAAACAACAGGTCATTTGCTTGTTGGAGACTTTGGAATGTTTTTCCCAGCAAAGGGGACATTGACACTAACTTGAAGGATGACTAGGAACCTGTCAAGTGGTAGCAAAAGGGAGAACCTTGCTCCATGTGGCATGAGCATCAACAGAGAGCTCAAGAGCTTGTGAGACTGTAGTTATGAAGCTGGAATTTATACATCAGGCGCTACTTGAGGGTTTTGAACATGAGAAGGGCCCGGCAGAGCCCTGTGGGATGGGACTGGGCAGAAGACTATGAGGGAAAGAGCTGTGCTACAACCTGCTTGGCTTGGGGACTGACCTCATTGGGACACCAGGGGATGAAGAAAAGATAGACTACATGCAGGAAAGCTGGGATCAGGTGGGCCTTGGCTCTGATGGAGATGCACCACCAGCGACATCCTGGACACCCAACACTTTTAGGTTAAACATCTTAACTGTAGAGGCGAGTTTATTGTATATAGCTGAACAAGAAGGCAGGTTTAGAGTCTCTGTAGGGGGACAGTTTCAGGTTATAGTCAGCCAAGAAGAGGAAGTTGTGGTTGACCATTTCTGCACACACTGGTTTTAACTAAGGGACAACCATTCATAACATCTGTACTTGGACCAGGGGAAGGTTTTGCCATTTCCCTGAACCTCACCTGAGAAAGGCTTTGCCATTTGCCGTGGGTCTGAAGCACTGGGGTCCTTGAGTTGTCTGCGCGCATGTCAACAATGCACGTTCACTCAGGACTTCGTTTACTCCCCACAGAGTTGCAGTGTGCTAAGGAGGAGTGGTATGGAGGAGGAGAACCAGCTCTGAGGTGGAACCAATTGGTGTCTCTGACAGGGGGCAGGAAGGCCTACAGGCTGTGGCTTACCTTTCCAATCATTTCTCCATCTTACCTTCTTCCCTAACTCTTGGTTCTGATCCTGGCTTCCCCCATGCCTGTGTTGTGAGCATACAAGTGATCCCACAGAACTGTCAATACAGCACCACCAAGGTGACCATTGGGGACATCAGGTCTTTTAGCCCATGACCTTGAGTGTTTCAGGCCCACACCTGTGTGAAAATCTGCCTTAAAATGTGAGCCATATCTCCAGGAAAATTGAAAATGCCTATTTGTACAAATTATTTGCTAACAACTCCAGAGGGTTAAGTCCCTTCAAAGCCTACCTGTGGGCCTCTGCATTTCCAATTAAAGTATCAGGAAGAAATGGGAAAAAAAATGAGAACAAATATCTGATCTTCTCCCCTTGTATGTTCTTTACTTGTTTTTTTAATGCCCTATAACCCCACCTATAATTGGGCCACCCCTGAAATCATGAGAAACAAGAGGAAGTATATACCCAGATGACAGCCCCTAGGGGCACTGGCCTCACTTGGAGGGTCTATTTCCATTATTATAGCAATTCTCAGGCTGCAGGCTACAATTTTCACTTGAGGCAAGGTATTAAATTGAAATTACCCCGGATGTAGTGATCATACAAAATAATCCCGGACACATGGAAGCAACTGCTTCCTCAGGATGGGATTTGGTTGCTTATACTGAGGCTTCAGGGCTTTGTCTCTTTAAGTATTGGGAGGGGGCAAGGGGCAGGGAGCCAGCGGCCAGCTAGAACCCACCTCTGAAGCAGCCAGTCCAGAAGTCAATATGATAAGGCTTCTGTTGGCTTGATCTGCTCTCTGGCCAGAGACTTGGGTAGGAAGGCTAGGAGGGCCCAGATTTTGGGCAGAGCCCAAGACTTGGAGTTTGGAAGTACTGTACCTGAACTCAGGAATGTGTAAAGGACAATGCTTGTTTCCATTTGGGCTCCAAGCCCAGGTTCACCGCCATGTGGCGGACATTTAATTTTGGTCATTCTCAGATGATGCCCGTGGTCCTTGGCTCTTCTGTTTTGCTCTCAAAGGTCCTACTTACCATCTGCCTTTGCTTGCCAGATGTTCGCTGCTGGTATACTGCATGGACCTCCCCCCCACCAGCATCATCATCACCTTCCACAATGAGGCACGCTCCACTCTGCTCAGAACCATCCGCAGGTAAGGCATCTTCCCGTCTGGTCACGCAGCCTGGTCCTGGGTCAGGCTTGTGTCTGCTCACTGGGTATCCCACAGGCATGTACCAGGCACTGGTCTATACATCACATGCCTCCACTCTGCCACTCCTCACTGGCTGATGAGTGAGAGAGGCCATCGTCCCATTTTTAAAGAGAAAGACAGATGCTAATAGTGGCTGGTGACTTGCAGCCATTCAGAGACAACGTAGAGGAATGAATTACAGGCCCTTTGCCCATCTGTGCCAGGCTCTCTGAAGAACATGGACTGGCAAGGTCACAGTGGAGGAAGGAAGCTCAGATTGTCGGGTTGCCCGTAGCATCCCCGCCTCTGGCTCAGATCAGGACTTGAGTGTGCCTTGGGCTGCCCATCTTGTGCTGTGCTTTCTCCAGGCAGAGACAATGGGGGTAGGGTGTGAGAACAGCTGTGGGCAATCATTGATGGATGTTCTCTGGGCACCTCCATATTAGGTTCCAGTCCCACTTCCCTGGTGCGTCCCGGACACCTTGACACTAGTTTCATGTTCCTGCTGCGAGAAGTCCGTTGTGACAAAGATGGCCTGTGGCCTGCCTGGCTTTTCCATACACTCAAGTCTCAGTGCCAGCCACAAGCAAACTGGCCCTAGAACATGGAGCAGGGACCTGACTGGGAATGGTGCCCCTGGGTTCTTAGGAGACTCTGACAGGTTTGGGCTGCCATTCTCTGGAATGACACTACTTTCCTCTCCCTGTCTCTACCTGCTCCCTCCCATCCAGGTCAGCTGCCTCATTCTCCCCCTTCCTCAGATCCCCAACAGTAGCTCCCCTATCCTGACTAATAAGGTCAGTGAGTAAGGACAGACTTGGGCTCCTGCCCTTAGCTGGGGTGATAAGTAGGTCAACAGAGTAGGTCAGCAGAGAAAAATGAGAAGTCCCTGGAAGTCCCCCATCAAGGTCACATAGCCTAGATTCCAGCCCGTGTCCCCTCACTTGCCTGTTCCAGGAAGGCAAATCACAAGCGAGGGTTCAGCACTGCTGGTGTGGTGTTGGGGCTTTAGGGGTACAGCCAGAGCTTCTAGCACAGAGCCAGCCTTGCCAATGAAGTACCCATAGAAGCCTCATATTTGTTTTTGTCAACTTAACTCAAGTGAGAATCATTGGAGAGGAGAAACTTCAACTGAGAGAACACCGAGATCAGATTGCCCATAGGCAAGTCTATAGGGGCATTTTGTAAAAAAAATTAATAATTGATATAGGAGGGCCCAGATCACTGTAGGCAATGCCATCTCTGGGCAGGGGGTCCTGAGTGCTATAAGAAAGCAGTCTGAAGAAGCCATGAGAAGCAAGCCAGTAAGTAGCACTCCTCCATGGCCTCTGCATCAGTTCCTGCCTCTAGGTGCCTGCCTCTACTTCCTGTCAGTGAGAGAATGTGTCCTGAGAGTCATAAGTTATATGAAAGCTTTTCCTTCCCAAGTTTGATTTTGGTTCTGGTGTTTTGTCACAGAAATATAAACTCTAACTATGACTGAGACACACAGTTTACTAGGCAGTATGTGGGAAGGTCATCTGATACACAGAGCGCGGGGGGGGGGGGGGGGGGGGGGATGAGATTAAACACGGATGGGCCAGAGAGAGTCTGAAACACAACAAACCTCCCTCTCATCATCTCCAAAAGACAAGTCACACTGTCCTCATTCTTCCACATCTGTGTGCTTTGGCAGTGGGGGATTCTGGGTAGAGGGAAGCAAGATCAGCAGTAGGCTCACCCCAAGCGGGGACATACCACGTCTTATGTCCACCTGTCGCTAAATGTTGAATGTCTACTGTGTGGGGCCAATGCTTCCCTTACAGGAAAGAACCCACTCTTGTGAAAGAAAGAGCAATTTCACCTGCAGCCTACATGTCTTTGGTATCTGATGGCTAGCTATATCCCCCATCCACCAGCCCTGCCCTGGCTTCTGTACTCACCCCACAGGCCGTTTCATTCATATGTGATTTCCCAACAAGACAACAGTTCTTCACACACACACACACACACACACACACACACACACACACACACACACCAAAATGTTACAGGTCACTACCAGTGTTGCTGTAGATAATGAAGTACCTTGCTGGTTTGCAAATCAGTGTAGGCATGTAGAGGGAACAAGGGAAAGAGTGATTTTTCTGAGGGCTCCGTTGGTATCTCAGGGGTGCTCTTGCTTCTTGAGAGCTGAGAACTGGAAAAACACAAGTGGTGTCCAGCTCAAGCTGGACAGGAGCATGGTGGGGCAGATGATGAGAGAAGGGAAAATCACAGCCTTGATGAGTTGGGTCTTTCTCAAGGGGAGAGAAAGCAAGACCTGAAGAATTCACCTTGGCCAGTGGTAGGGCAAATCCTTCCAGGGTGTGAGACTGGGGTTGTCTGTCCTATTCTTCTTGGAACAACTGACAACCCTTTACCTCTCATGGGGTGCAGGAACATGGCAATGGTCCATGGCTTTATATCTCAATCCTTTTTTCATCATTGGTCATTTCCTAGACCTAGGGAGGCATTTTACGGGTGAAGATGGTTAGGAATTTGGACTGTTGGACCACATTTGCCTCGCTCTGCCTGTAACAGCTGTGTGACAATGGGCAAACTGCGGAACCCCTCTGCCTCAGTTTTCCGTTCTGCCAAACAGAAACTATGATTGCTACTAATCCCTGAGCATGAGTTCAGTAAAGACTGGATAAGTACAAATAGGTTTAGCAGTCAGGGTTCTCCACAGCACAGAACCAATGACATCGATGGCTATAAAAGGACATTTGCTAGGTTAATTTACAAGATCAGCACCCCATAGTCTAACCATAACAGTCTGTCAGCTAGAGAACCAGAAAAACCAGTCCCCCAAATGGAAGCCTCAGAATCGGAGGTGGGGAGGCATGGGACAGAAAGATGGCTCAGACAATAAAAGCATTTGCTACTAAGTCTGGAAATGGAGTTCAACTCCTGGGTACCACATGGGGGGAAGGACAGAACCAACTCCTAAAAGTTGTCCTCTGCTCTCCATATAAGGGCCATGGTCTGCACACATGCACACATACACACGAATGAATGAGTGAATGAATGAATGAACGAATGAATGAATGAATATAATAGAATTAAGAGGAAGTCAGCGTCACAGCCCCAGTCTAAGACTGAAATCTCTGAAGCTCCCTGGAGACAGACTGGTGTGAGTACATGTTTAAAGACTGAAGAAGCTGGCATTGATGTCCATGGGCAGCCATAGGGTGTGCACCCACTCACGGAGAGTCAAGCTTTGGACTGGTGGGCTTCTTTCTCTCATTTTTTTGTGCTGTCCGAACCCCAACCCAATGTATGATACTGCATACATGGGCTTGAGTCTTCCCTCTTCAATGGGATGATGCATGTAGCTTGAATCTTAGAAGGTCTTATTAATAAAATCAAACCTGGAGCAAGTATTGGGGTGAATGCTGGAAGATCAGAGAAGCAGAACAAACCACAGCTTCCTCACCTCGCCAGTTCCTCAGCTGATCCTGTTTCCTCAGACTGGAAGCCTCCGAGTCCTCATTCAGATGGATCTCAGCTGAACTGCTGCTCCAAAGCCTAAAAGCTTAACCAGCCAAAAGCTTCTAGTTTCTGGTCCTCACGCCTTATATGTCTTTCTGCCATCACTCCCTGGGATTAAAGGCTCACTTTCTGGGATTAAAGGCATCTGTCACCATGCCTGGCTGTTTCCAGCGTGGCCTTGAACTCACAGAGATCCAGAGGGGTTTCTTCCTCTGGAATGCTAGGATTAAAGATATGAGTGCCACTACCTATCTTCTATGTTTAATGTTGTGGCTGTTCTGTCTCTGACCCCAGAGAAGTTTATCAGAGTGCACAATATTTCAGGGAACACAATACCACCACAGGTGCACATGGCAATCTTTCTGGAAACGTGTTCACAGACAGACTCAGAATATGCTTTACTAATTTTGGGGATATCTCTTAATCCCTCCAGTGTGCCCATCAAGATTAATCACAGTAAGCAAAAGACGTGGGATCTGCTGCTGGCACAGAGGGAAAAAGCGTCGATGTGACCGAGCCTCTAGTCCTGATAGACAACCATGTTCTGATATGGTGGCTCTCCAACGTGAGAAGTTGCCAGCTTCTCTTGGAGGGCTTGCTAGAACATGCCGCCTTGGGCTCCTGCCTCAGAGATTCTGAGTCAGTGAGTCTGGAATGTGGCCTAAGAATTTGCATTGCTGACAAGTCCCCAGGCTGTGACAATGTTGCTGGCTAGGGGCTCAGGCTGAGAATAAGAGCTGTGCCTTGTTTCTGTTATTGTTGGAAGCTCCAATAGTCTTATCACCGGTGCCCACATTCCAAGAGCAACTGTCATGTGCCAGGCATGGTGCTAAGCGATGCTGCTCTCGAAGCCGAGGAAACCATGGTGGTACTTGGAGGTTCGGTACTGACTGAAGCCTTCCTGCTGAGAAGTGGGGGCTGCACAAGATGTGTGCTTGAATGCAAAGCTGTCTCACTCCAGAACGACTACGCTCAACCGTCAGCGGGCCCCAGGTCTTCATTCCACTGGTATTTGTGGAGCGTTTGATAAGGGCCTGTCTGCATAGAGCACTGCGGAGTTCACGAAGCAATTTCAAATACGTTTCCTCTTTTCATGCGCACAAAAGCCTGTGAAATAGGTCAAGTATTAATATCACCTGCTTTTACAAGGCAAAGGTAATTACAGAAGGAATGGAGGCTGGGAGCCGACGTGCTCAGGACTACACAGCAAGCATGCTGTAGGGCTTACTGAGCCCAAGCCCATGAGTCTACATTCCCCAAACTACCCTGACATGACTCGAGGCCCCACATGGACCCCATAGTTAGATCACAGAAAGCAAGGGAGTGGGAGAAGTCACTGATTCTGCCTGTGTGGTTGCACATAGGAGACAGATCCAAAGTGATTCTTTGGACATTGTGGCCCACACATGCCAGTGAGATCAGTGCGTTGACCCATCCTGTGGTCACATGAAGAAAGACATGTGGCAGTTGAAGTCAGGGCAGCTAGGATGGAATGAAGCAAGGCAAACCGAGCCCTGGGGAAACAGGAGGATTTACTCTGCTGATGGGGATCTGGTGAGATGCCGGGACTGTAGAACCTGTGAGGTGGACAGAGGGCCGGAGGTCGCAGCATCCAAGGTTTAGATGGCAGGAATGTGGGGGGGGGGGGGGGTTGAAAGGAGGGTGGTGGAGGGCCACCCAGGGCAAGGTCCCTGGGCTGCACTTCACTTTTTCCTTTTCCAGCCACTTCAGACACCCAGAGTATCTGCCCATCTCAGGTACTCCCTGCCTCCAGGCACTTGTAGGGAGACCCCAACATCGTTTCCATTGCTGGGATGATAGGCGCATAAGCAGGCCAGGTGTTAGCAGGAAATAGTCTAATTAGCACTCACTACCGAGGACTTCTTTCTCTCTCTTCCCCCCACCACCCCCGACCCCCACCCCCGTGTTTTAAACCCTGGACATTTTTTATTCGCTAATCATCTCTCAGTTCAAGCAGCTCCAAGCTACATGCGATTTACCTTTTGATGTTCACAGAAGAGAACTCTTGAATTTCAAAGAGCCGGCGGGGATTTGGGGGAACCAAATGCAGAAGCTCCAGTGTAATCAAACCTCATTAGAGGTTATTCTTCAAGCAGGTTTTTTTTCCCCCTCTGTCTGCCTCCCTCTCCCCTCCTGCCCTGATTAGAGGGCTGGTGTTTGCTGTGTTTTCTCCAGGACTGGGACAGTCACAGCCAGCAGTCTCTACCCACCACCTTATGGTGGTGCCTGCAGCCGCCTTCCTTTCCCTGTCCCGCACTTCCCCACTGTCACAACTGTTCGAGCTTGGCGTTGGGGTTCCTCTCTCCTTCTTACACGAGTTGCCATGGTGAGAATTAAGGCTTCATAAATAAAGGTAGCTCTGGGCAAAGTTCCTTTCTCATAGAGTCCGCATCCTGCATAGAAAGGGGCTCAGGAGGATCTGAGTAGAGGGATGGTCCTGTAACCCTCACCAGCACCCACTCTGAAACCCCTTCCCTGATATACACAGGGTGTATTGTGGTGGGTGTTGTGAAGCAAAAATGCTTTGGAGAAACCCTGACATCTGGGGATGCTCAGAAGAGTTCTGAGACCCACAGTTAATACTGCAACCAAGCCTGTGCCCCTTGGATAAGACATCTCTAGCATGAGAGGTCAGTTCAATTAACAGATCTTGAATGACCCATGGCATAGTAAGAATGGCTATTATCTGTCATCACTTAGGGGCAATTATTACACTAAATGCCTCATGTAGGTTTTCTCCTTTAATTTTCTCCGTAGCCCTTTGAAGAACCCCTGTTGTAAATGACTCCCCTTCTACAGAGCAGCCACTATGCTATGCTTGCCCCAAGTCTAACAGCTTGAATACAGCTGAATTGCAAGCTTCTGCAGGTGGAGCTGACTTCCCATATGAGCCTCACTCAGTGCCCAACACATAGAATGTGTGCCCTCAACATCTTTCCAATATATAGAGATGTCAGCAAAGCTCCAGGCCTGGCATGTCACCATCCACAGAGATGTCACTAGGCTCTTGGGTTCATAAACTCACCCCTGTAGTTTCCCTGCATCCCAAAAGAAAATAGGGAACAGAAATTAGTGAAGAAAATTGGATTTTTTTTAAAGCAGTGTAGCCAAACCAAGGTGGAAAGAGAAGTGTAATTCCTTCTTTACCATGCCTGTGGTCTTTTAATTTATAGAAACCCATGAGACTAAGGCTATAATATATTGTCAATTTAGTATTGAGATGGCTTGACCAGTCCTGTTCTGGGGCAAACAGACTTGGGTCCCAAGTTACTTTCCACTATCTCAGGTTCTCTATCACAGAGATAGTTTTTAAGTCAGAACTAAGGAAAATGGGTTAAGCATTCTGTCTTAAAGACCCCCAAGTGGGAAGAGGCCCGCAACAGTGGGTCCAGAGTGGAGCCTGGAACTGACCCAGGCTCTTTGCTACTCTCAACCTTGGTCAATAAACCTTCTTTTGTCAACGGGCAGTCGCTAATGCAGAAACTCACAACGAGTCAAGATGATGAGAACATGTGACCATGAATGCTCAGCCCTAAATGGGAGACCTTTATCAAGCCCCTCTCCCAAGGCTCAGCAAGTATCACATCACAGGAGAGGGGGTGGAGAGAGTGTGAGAGTCACGGGGAGAGGAGTGCTGTGGAACGCTGGGCGTGGCACGGGCATTGCCTTCCTCACCAGCACAAGATCAAGCCAGTTAAAATCCACGCATGATCTGGGGAGGGGCTCACAAGGCCCCTGACTGAGGAGGAGCTGTCGGCAAGCTGATAGCTGTTGGGGAAGGGAGAGTCACTTTTCTTCTTTGGGGTTGTGGCCCCAAGTATGGTATCCATGTTGGTGGTGGATAGCTTCACCCCTATGTGACTGTGAACAACACTAATTGGACTCAGTGGGTGATAAAAAAATAAAGAAGAAAAAAGGAGGACTTGAGGTTGGGAGGAGGACCTTTGAGGAGGCAGGAAGAGTTGGAAGAGAGGAAGGGAGGTGTATGTATGTTCTATTGATTCTCCAAGAATAAATAAAAAGTGTTATTTAAAGAAACACTGCTAAACAGCTAGCAACGATTGGAACTTTATTTCTAATGCAATGACTGGGGAAGGTGAAAAACAATTTCTCTATGGGAAATCATTTTACCATTTCTTATAAGAGAATGCAGATTTAGAATGAACAGAACATTCTCAACTTGGCAGTGAGGAAACTAAATCTGTTTCAACATTTTGGGGGGAAATATTAAATAATGATATTTCCGTTATTGATGTATATGTGAAAATGCCACACACACACACACACACACACACACACACACACACACACACGCACGCACACACACGCACACACACACATACCACTATTCCCTAGGGCATCAGGATTGGAGTTAAGGTCCCCTGCATACATGAAAAGAGCCGGGTATGGCTGTGTGTACTCCTATAATCCCAGTGATGGAAGGAAGAGATAAGAGGACTCTTGGAGATTGCTGGCCAGTAGTCTAGGTAAATTGGTGAGCTCCATGTCCAGTGAGAGACCTGGTCTTCAAAAATAAAGTGAGAATAGTTCAAGGCAATACCTTAGTTAGGGTTTACTATTGCTGTGAAGAGACACCATGACCGTGGCAACTCTTACAAAGGAAAACATCTAACTGGGGCTGGCTTACAGTTCAGAGGTTTAGTACGTTATTGTCATGGTGGGAAGCATGGCGGCACGCAGGCAGACATGGTGCTGGAGAAGGGGCTGAGAGTTCTACATCTTGATCCGCAGGCAGCAGGGAGAGTCTGTGTGTTATACTGAGCATAGCTTGAGCATTTGAAACCTCAAAGCCCACCCTCCAGTGACACACTTCCTCCAGCAAGACTACACTCCTAATAGTGCCACTCCCTATGAGCCTATGGGAGTCATTTTTATTCAAACCACCACAATACCCAACACTGAACTCAGACCTTCACTTTCACATACATATAAGCAAGCAAGCAAGCAAGCAAGCAAGCAAGCAAGCAAGCAAGCAAGCGCACGCACACACACGTATACAGGCATACACAATGATCTTCCATATTTGAAAGGGAAAAATCTAAGGGATTTTATGGACTGGCGCATGTGAAGCTACTCACCTATTCTGGCCTGACAGAGTAGTTCTTTGTCCCTATTTCCAGTCATTTAATAGATGTACAGCCGAAGCCATTTGTATTCTTAATCTGGAGTTGAGCTTGAAGCTTGGATTCTACATGTCTGTTAAGCACACTGATTCCGTGATGCTGCTGGCTGGAGGGGGAGTCGCGGTCTCTCTTCAGAGTGTTTCCTCTCTCACCAAGACTTCTGCATGGCATCAGGGTTACCGGGGCAGGAGCCTGCCTGGTGAGGTGTAAAACCAGCTGCCAGTGTCAGAGCATGATAAATGTTGCAAGAAGCTTCAGCTAAAAACTGCTAAAGAATCCCAGGGGAGGAAACAATTAATTCTCCCTAAGTAGATTGGAAAGCCGTTAGAGAGGCAATGACATTTGAACTGGTCTTTGTGGGCAGCGTAGGGCCATTTCAAGTCCTAGAAGAGGCTCTCGATGGTGAAGGAGCACAGGAAATCCAGGTGGCAGCGCTGGGCATGAAGAGCTGTGGGCAGCATAGGCCGGCTGAGGGATGGGAGGGTGTGGGTCACGCTGAGGGTTTGGGGTGTCTGGAGCGGGGAGGCACAATTGGATTTTATCAATTTGTGGCCACACGGAAGTCCACACTCTTAGATGTATGTGTCTGAAAGGTCACTTGAAAGCCACAAGGGAAACAGCCCGGGACTGAGAGGAGCGTGGGGGACAGGTAGAGGCTGCAGCGGTACACTAAATACAATTAGACAAAGTGAGGGGTGGTAGAGCATGCCTGTAATCGTGTACTTGAGAGGGGAAGGCGGGAAGATCAACTGTTCAAAGCCAGTCTGGGCTGCACAGTAAGACCTCATCTACCCCCCTGTAAAAGGATGGGGGGGTATAAAGCAGGACAAAGAGAGACAAGATGAGAGTGTTTTAAGTGAAATGCCAAGATATAACTAGTATATTGGGCTTTGTGGAGAACGAGGGTCATTGTTGGTACCACTTGGGTTTCTGTCTGGGTAAGTTACCTGGGCAGGCTATCGTTTACTGTGATGGAGAAGGCAGAATGATTTCTTCAGTGGCCCCTGATGAGTGGGATGATTGGAGAAACCTTCTGGTGCCCCTGAATCTCCAATCCTCCTCTGCAGTGATACTAGAAACTGGAGTTGAGATGGGTGTTTTGGCCACTAGACGATATCATCATTTCTCTTTCTTCCAGTGTGTTAAACCGCACCCCGACACATCTGATCCAGGAAATCATATTAGTGGATGACTTCAGCAATGACCGTAAGTCACATTGATTAGTGGCAACTGAGGCACAAATGTCCGGTCCCAACCACTGTGTACAACCACTGACACCCTAGAGGTGAAAGCCAAGTTGGGTAGTAGACATGGGAAGACTGAGTGTCTATGCACTTAAAAAGGAGATAAACCTTACATTTGAGGCAGGGGGAAGTGTTGGGTTCTTTGCTTTAAGTTTTGAGGACCTAATTAGCTAAATTTGTTAGATTCCTATCTGGGGTGGTTGCTGAGTAAGTGTACATGTGTGGAGGAACACATATGGTATCAATGTCATTAGCTTCTCACCTACAGTCCTAGAAGTGAGAAGAGACACCTCACACACAGAAAACCATCACTAGAACCCAAAGCTCCATCACAGACTCCTTATCTTGACGCTGCATTAATGTGCTCATCTGAACTGAGGCTGCCATGTTCCTTCTCTCTTGTCCCCTAGGGATCTGGAGGGCCTCGACATTGAGATCCCCATAAAACGTCCCCAACACACTTCCACGACAGTGTGAGCCTTTGAACCTTTCCACACACTGCTTACCACCATTTCCTGCCTCGTATTCCGTTAGTCATTCCGTGAAAGAACCCAGGTGACACCCAGATTTACTCCTCTGGTCCACTTTCCCAAGTATGACATGCTGGGGTCTCCAGACATCTTTTTAAGTCTGAAAGCTACAATAATTATAGGACCATTGCTAGAATTCAAATATTAGCAGTGCTACACCCCTCTTCTGACAGCTGCTGTCCTGGATGAAGTCCTCCTCACTCAACCATATTCAGATGGGACAGTCTTTTCCTGGTGGTGAGCCAGGCGGTTGGCACACCAGAGGACAGACAACTATAAGTATCAGGAAAGCAACCCCCTTTCCATCCAGCATAGATGTTGGGAACTGGGCGCAGGGGCCGCTCACACATTGATACCTGCTGCATAAGCTGTAGAAATGCACACACAAGGACAGAGACTCTGGATTCCTCATGGAAAAAGTGGGTTATGTGTGAGGCCTTGGGTACTAAGACCTGTACTAGTTCTGGAATTCAGTGGTATGCTCTCCTTGCCTAGTGAGGAAGAGCTTGGAGTGGGATTTCACTCCTTCTGGGGGTCCCCTGTTGCTGAAGAGCATAAAGAAGTGCTGTAAGGTCCCCTAGGAACGGGATAGTCTTGGCTCAAACCCTACATCTGGGACTTCCTCACTCCTTAGCCGTGTGCCTCAAGTCAGCTCCCTCGCTATGGTCATATATATATATGGTTTATATAGAGGCCGAATGTATTAACCCATTCAGAGCTCTTGGATTAAGACCTTGCCAGGGGAAGCCTGTAAGTTTCTTCTGTTGCTTGGTAGAGTCCAGAGCTAAGCAGAAAGGCTAAGGTCTATAAACAGAACCAACGGGTGGGGCTACCAGTCAGGTTAAGGACGAGACAGGGCAACACAATAATCCCAGTATGACTGGGGCGAGTGACCAAAGGGCAGTGGGTCTCTTACCTACCCTGGCACGTTGTTCATCAGGCTGGAGACCACCCTCCCATCATAAGCTCTGCTGTGATGAGAAAAAAAAAAAATCTGTTGACTGAGCTCTTCATAAAGAAGGCTTCCGTGCTCTAAAAGCAAAGTCCAAAGTTGTTTTCTTCTGTTGCCAGCTTCCTGGCAGTTTTAACTAGACTCACTGTGGTGAAGGGAGTCTGAATTAATCCATTGGGGTGTAACAATGAAGATGACCCGGAGGTGAACAGACCAAAGTTTCACACTGGGAGCATGTTCATGAAAGCTTTGCGGGTACCACTGTGGGCTGACCTCTTCCAAACGGGGCCAGTTGTGGACACTTCACTCAGTGATCCTTAGCCCTTTTCCATGTCCTAGGAACACCCTAGACTCAGGACCAGGCTCTGCAGTCAGGGTGGTGATACCAAGTAGGCCTACCTTCCTGATCCTTCCGATTTGCTCACATGCAGTCACACCCCAGGTGCTCACTAGGCATGACCTTTGTCTTTGCAGCTGAGGACTGTAAGCAGCTCATCAGGCTGCCCAAGGTGAAGTGCTTGCGTAACAATGAGCGGCAAGGTAGGCTGTGCCGTGGGGCGGGGCGGGCATATGAATGGAGAGTGGGTTATGGCGGGTGTATGTCGTTGGGTGTTCGAGGGAATACCGAATGACTCTTGTGTGGTCTTGATGGTCACCAGAGCAACAGTGATACCCACCTGGCCTTTTGTCCCCGATACAGGTCTGGTCCGGTCCCGGATGCGGGGTGCTGACATTGCCCAAGGTGCCACTCTGACATTCCTGGACAGTCACTGTGAGGTGAACAGGGATTGGCTGCAGCCCCTGTTACACAGGGTCAAGGAGGTGAGGCAGGCTGAGAAGGAGACCTGGGGGTTCTTACCTCCCATTTCTTCCAGGGCCTCCAAGCTTGTGACTTCTCTTAGGGATCTGGGTGGGACAGAGTGTTGTCCCCACTTTATTGGTGAAGGACTAAAGCATCGTGGCCTGTGCGTCGTCGGTGGTAGAGCCAGGCCTAGGCTGTTTGTTTCATCACGCTGCTACCCACAGCAGCAAGCCTGAAATGGAAACTGTGGGCAGGGTGCATGTGGCATTCAGTGTCCCAGGCAAGAGAAAACTACCCAGAACTGTATCTATCAGACAGAAGAAAGTTCTGGAAAGAGCATCCTCCCGAGTACCTTCTGTAGGGAGGAGGCAGCAGAAATAACCCGTCCCTGGGGCTTCTGTCTTCCCTTTGCCCACCTAGCACCCTTACCTGAAATCCCCCAGCCAAGCCGGAAGGCTGGACACTGAGAGTGGAAGTGCCTTCCTTTTACCCTTGAATCACTCTGAGATTCTGTGTGCTGCTCTTCTCCTTGATCCAGCCACCACTCTAGAAAACAAAACATCTTATTCTTCTCCTCCTTACTTGGTACTCTCAGAGAAGCTCACCCATGTCTGGCTCATCAGCAGAGCACACAGCACACTGGAGACCCCAGTATCAATGATACACACTGGTGCTGCCTGATGCTCCTCCTAAACTACTGACCTGCACAGCTAGCATGGCGTTTGTGGGAGGCGGGCATTTGTAGCATGCTCATTTCACAGATGAGATAAATAGTATCCGCACCATTATGTGATGTCGTTTGATGTTCTTTAGGGATGATATCCCCAGAATCAGAACAGCCTGTGGCTGGGATGGTTTCCTCCTGCCCTGGCTGATAGCCACTCAATGCCTGCCTGAATAATAGTGTTTGGAGGAGAGAAGAGTTCAATGGGCACACTTCTAAGAAGAGAACCAAGAAGTCTTTCCATTGCAGGAAGTACCCTCAGCAGGTTACTGAGCTCTTGCACATGCGGCTAGTTGTCAACATCTATTAGGGACTACTTTCTGAGTTTGTACCCTGAGCATTGCTCAGAAGGATCTCTCCCACCACAAACACATACACATAAATCAGTCAGAAGGATATGAAAAGGGGAATGCTTTTGTGAGCTAGCTATTCAGTTGAGGGGTTCCCCTTGGTACTGAAGGTCCTTCCAGAAACCTCTTCTCCTCTATATTCTCATCCTAGCGTCCCTAGGCTCCCCGGGATTCTGTGCTGACACAGATGGGCTGTTTCTGATTCTATCATTGTCATTGTCCTGTCTGTGTGTGTATGGTGGTGGTAGGGGCATTATATATGATGTGTACATGTTCAGAGGCACAAGGAGGCCCAGGGTAGGGTCAACATCTAATGTCTATCCTCTTTTGCTTTCTACCTTTCTTTTTTGAAACAAGATCTCTTATGCTAGGCCTTTTTTTTTTTTTAGTCCACCAACAAGCTCCCAAATCATGACACAGAGACTTATTATTAGTTATGAATGCTCGGCCTAGCTTAGGCTCGTTTCTGTCTATCTCTTCTAACATAAATTAACCCGGTCCTCTTGATCTACCTTTAGCCTCGGGGCTTTTCACTTTTCTTTCCTTCTGTATATCTTACTTTCGATGATTCTTTTGTCTAGCTGACTGGCAGCTGCCTGGCTTCTAGCGCCAGGTATCTCCCTTGTTCCCTCCTCCTCCTCTTCCTCTTCCTCTTGTTCCTCTTCATCTTCCCAGCCTAGATTCCTCATCCTATTTATTCTCTCTGCCTGCCAGCACCACCTCTCCTTTCTCTGTCTAGCTATTGGCCATTCAGCTCTTCTTTAGACCAATCATGTGCCTTAGGCAGGCAAGGTGAAACAGATGCAGCACATCTTTACATAATTGAACAAATGCAGCATTAACAAAAGTAACACACCTTTACACAGTTAAAGTCATATTCTGCAGCATAAACAGATGTAGCACACCTTTACATCGTTCAAATAATATTCCACAACAATCTCTTACTGGACCTAAAGCTCATCATGCTGTCGGGGCTGACTTGTAATGTACTGAGCTTCAGGAATCTTCCTGCCTCTGTTACTCCCGCCACATACACACACCACAGCCACCGATATTGGAGTTACAGGCAAGTGCTGCCTTGTCTGGCTTTGTACATGGATTCTGGGGATCCCAGCTCAAGTCATCATGCTTGCACAGTGGGTACTTTGCTGACCCACCCATCTCCCCAGCGCCAGCCGGTGCATCACCTCTGACCAGGTCCTTCCTGTCCCTGGCACCTCATTTTCCTTTCCACAAACTGTCTTGCTCCTCCAGCCTTTGCCAGAGTCTCGCCATCTGCATGCTCAGCCAGGGTCTCTCCAAGCAGCCACTGCCTACCTATCCTCCATTTTCCTCTTCTGAGTTCTTAGTCTCCCTTAACAGATGACAAATGTAGTTGGGAACTAGTCCTATCCCCATCACCACCTTAACTGCTGTAGATGGCTCTCAGGGCTTGGAAACCATCCTTAGATGCCCCTGCATGTGGGGGTGGTGGCATGCTTGGAATTAGTAGGAACAGTAGACTCATTGTCCACCCCTATGCTAATCCGCTGGTATTGATTGACACCTATCTGGGGAAGAGCCTCAAACAGGCATTGTGAAAGGAATTAGTTTGTACTTAGCAATCTCACATGGCTCCTATAAACTCATGTTGCACTGGTTTGGAAAGAGCCAACACAGAACAGGTAAACATGGGTAGAAGTACTGGAGAGTGGTTCTCAACCTGTGGGTCTCAACCCCTGTGGGGAGTCAAACAACCTTTACATGGGGGTCATCTAAGACCATCAGAAAACACGCATATTTACATTATGATTCACAACAGCAGTGAAATTACAGTTATGAAGTAGCAATGAAAATAATTTTATGGTTGGGGGTCACCACAACCTGAGGAACTGTATTAAAGGGTCTCAGCATTAAGAAGGTTGAGAATCACTGTGCTATCAGAAAGTTCTTCATGAGAAACATAGGAAGGCTTAGTGTATCTCTCAGGTGCTGAGCAGTGCTTCCCCCCCCCCCCCCCCCCCCCACCCCCCCCCCTGCAGTGGGAACTTTTATATCCCCAGAAAGGTCTTATATGTGAGTTGCTCTCAGGAGCCAAGGGCTAATGAAGTCAGGGCTTGAAGGCCAAGGTTGAAGAGCCATGGGAAGGTAAAAGACAGCAGGGCATGGGCACCTCGCCAGGGAGAGAAGTTGAGGCTCAGGGCAATGTTCCCTGCTTCAGCCAAGATCACAGGAAAGAGAAATAGACTTAAAGCCAGGAGTGTGGTGTTATAGAAGCCCTGTGGCCCAGGAGCAGAAGATGGCAAAGAAGATGCCTGGACCTCTCGTTTTCCATCACAAACATGTCCCACAGTTACTGCGGACATCTTGGAAAATATGGAACATTAGAATGAAAACTAATCAACCAAAATTCTACCGCGGAAAGACATCCGCCGTCTCATTTCTTCCCATTTAGGATCATTCTCTCGTCAAAGAAGCATCTTTTAAGTATAGTTGTAATCATCCTGTATTTACTCAAGTTTGTATTCTACTGTTTCCTGCCCCCCCCCCACCCATAAGCACTTGCATGTGGTCTCTAAGGTAATTTAACCCTAGCCAGAATAGCAGGTGTGCTGTGTGTGTGTGTGTGTGTGTGTGTGTGTGTGTGTGTGCGCGCGCACACGCACATCCATGTAAATGACATATAACAAAAAAACTGACTGTTTTAACCATTCCAAGCTGTAGCGTACAGACTGTACAACATTCACTGCAATCTAGTTATACCACATTCTCACCACCTCTGAGGGAAACTTCACACTGATTAGCCACCGCTCCTTGCTTCCTCCTCTTCCCTGCCTCTGCATCCACTAATTTGCTCGGTCCCCGGGGACTTACCCATTCTGTACATTTTGTAAAATTAGAATCCTATGAGATGGCCTTTTTGAGGCCTGAACTGTCTTACCCAACATATATTTGAGCTCTATACATACTTGGAGCATGGCAATATTCTTGTTGTGGTGAAATAATCATCCTGTGGTTAAGTCCGGGCCGTGTTTTGTTTCTATGTTCATCCACATGTGGGCACCAATAATAATGCTGCTATAACTATTCGTGTAGCAGGTTTTTTTTATTTATGTATATTCAGTTCTTACTAAAGACGAGGACTGCTGGAATTAAATGTTTCTTTTACAGGGGTCCCCAGAGATGATTAACGTTAAAGAACTTTCTTCTTTCAGTTACTGCTGTTGTTATTCTTTGACGATTTCATACATTTATACAGTAAGTTTGATGCATCCCCCGTTACTGTCTTGCATCCCTACCTCTCTCCCACTAAAATCTTTCTTCTCTCGAACAATTGTCCTCCTTCCTTGTTCTCTCTCTGTCTCTGTCTCTCTCTCTCCAGGGTCTCATTGTGTGGCCCTGGCTACTATGGACCTCCCCATGTAGAGCAGGCTGGCCTTGATATCTGTCTCCTGAGCACTGGAATTAAAGACGTGCATCACCACGCCCGGCATTTCCTTGTCCTTTTTGCTCACTGTACTGAATTAAGGTTGCTTGCATGAGCATTCGTGGGGAATTGTGGACTGGACTATGGGCAGCTTATCAGTGGCTATGCCGCTAGGGAAGACAAATTTCAGCCCCTCCCCTGGTACTGATTAGCTGCCCATAGACTGTGAGGGGCAGAACCTCATGAGCCCCTCCTCCATGTGTGATGAAAATAGGTATGTGCCCAATCTTATAGGAGTCTGTAGTGGAAAACCACAGGCTTAGAGGGTATTTTAAGGGAATTCAGCCTTAATGAGTCCAAATCCCTTTCTATCTCCATGGCTCTGAGTCCATCTTGGGAAAACTCCCTGAGAGATGGTCTCATTTCTCTGACTTCAGCCAGCCTTACCTATAGACTGACATAGTCTTCCTTGCTTTCTCAAATGGGAGTTCGGCTTTTTGCAGCCAGACACTCCTCTGGGAGTCGTTTGGCTCCATGATGGAGCTTAGCTTCTTGGTCCCCATCACCTTCTGAGCTCAACCTTTCACAGTGAAGAGATTAGCCAGAGGAGCCCCAGGATTAGCCTAGAGAGTCCTCTGTGGGCTGCTAAGATTACTCTGAAAGGCCTGCCTCTTAATACTATGGGGCAGGCCCTGGGACAGCCCCCCGCAGGGATAGGGAATGCATCTGCATTCCAGCTGTGCTTCTGGGTTTCTTTTTATATGCCTTGTCTCCACATAGAACGTGATCTGATCTTGAGAGTGGAAATGGAAGTTTTAAGCTATAATTGGAGACTGGGGTTTTCAAAAATAGAACAAAATAAGAAAGAAGCTGTCCTAGGCCATCTTCAGCTGAAGTTTCCCATGTGACACCTCCTTAATTCCTCTTCCCTTCCCTCTAATTACTTGATACTGGAAACACCAAGTTGGTTTCTGTTGTGTGTTTTTTTTTTTTTTTTTTTTTTTTCTCTTTTAAACACAAGCTTCTTTCTTCCACCTCCTTCTCTGTATGTGTTTTTGATGGGAAAGAGGTTTCAAGAAATCTCAATCCTTTCAACATCTAGCAAATTCATATAAACGATAGTTGATGCATCCTTCAATGCCTTCACGTGTGCTTTCCTCTCAGGCTTTTTTACATGAGCTCTATTTAAAAAAAAAAAAAAAAAAGCAGGATCATTTTGCACATAGTAACAACTTGCCTTCACGTCGCAGATTTACAAACAGAATCCCACAGAACATGCCAATTTACTAAGGTCATACATATTCCTACATGACAGAGCCTGAATGGAAATCCAGATATCCTGTCAATCCATGTGACCCTACCCCACAGTAGCAACTCCTTAACCCTCCTCTGGGTTCTCTCGTGTGAATGATTTGGATGTAAACTGATCCTCTACCCTCAGCCAGCGTAGGAATTTGAACATCTGAACCCCACCTGGTGGCGCTGTTTGGGAAGGTAATGGAACTAGTGGGTGGAGGGGTCTAGCAGGAGGAAGTAGGTTGCTGAGGCTGAGTCTTAAGGACTGTAGCCCACCCCTCTTGCTATCAGCCTCTCCTTGCTTCCTGATCGGCAGAGATGTTAGCAAGCAGCCTCACACTCCGGCTTCCACAGTAGCCCCCGATGTCACGCCTTGCCTTCCCTGCCTCACAGAGCCCCGACAGACCCTTCTTTCCCTTCAGTTGTTTCTTGTCAGGTATTTGGTCATAAGGAGGAAACCATAATATAGCCCACCTGCCCCTAGGCCAGATGAGAGGCCCCCGCGGCTGTTTCTTTTCTAGACCCCGGAATGGAATTCATCTTCTCTAGACTGTGGAGTTTCCTTACTCATCTTCGCCCTCCGACAATTCCTGTACCACAGGAGGACTCAGGAATGCTGGTGACTCCCTGAGAGAGCGCTTCTAGAAGCTTGTGATGGCCCTTTCACAATGTGCTTTCATTGTGTGAATCCATGGGAAAACAAGGGGTGTGACAGCAGCAGTGATTGATGGCTACTGCCCAATGCTTTCAGCCTTTTCCCTCATGGTAAGAGAGGGTGGGGAGCAGAGCTAGGGATAGGGACAGGGAAAACAGGCTTGGATTTTCATGGCAGGGAGAAGAGATGGGGAATAGAGAATAGTCCAGGATCTGCCCAGGATTTTACCAGCTGCTTGTTTACGCTCAAGCTTGGGCCTAACTTTTAGGACATACCGTTTAGGGGCACACAACGGGAGCCTCTGTTGACTCTGGAGACCCTCCCCATCACTGAGGCTCTAGCTTGAAAAGCCACCCTGCTACGCCATAAGTGACCCACCTGATCCCTGCCATCACCTACACAAGGGTGTAGGGAGGAGTGGTAGCCTCTCTCTTTTAGTCAATGTCATAGAATACCCGCTGCCTTCCATGCTCTGGGCTAGGCCTGGGAACACACCAGAGAGTTGATGCAAATCCTGTCATACAGAGAGCTTGTGTTCTGGTTTTGGTGACTCTCTAAAAGTCTTCTTTAGCCCTTTTCAAGGTAATAACTCCACATAGCATCCACTCAGAGAGCCCTCACTGCCTGTCTGTTCTCCATAGACCAGATACCACAGTTGAGGTGTGATGGAAGTCCAAAGACACAAGCCCTCAGAGGGGTAGGAGAATGCGTGTGGAGCCCATCACAGCCATGGCACAGTGCCCATGTGGAAGCAGTGGCTGAGGCATGTGCTCTACACTTGGCTTTTCATTTTGACTTTTAAAGAGGGAAAGGGAGTTGGCTTCCACTAAAACAAAACAAAACAAGATTATCATCTGAGAATCCTCAAGACCATTCATGAGCTCCATGCAAGAATTCCCAAGTCAGCAGAGTGGATACACTTGTGCTTATCACTGATCACAGTGAAAGGAAACAGGTTAATAGCAGCAGAGCAAGGTCCTGTGGAACGTTCTGTCATGAACATTCCGCTGTCCTCTCCCAGAAATGTTCTATAGACAGTGTTTAACCTCTCACAGAAGGAATGTATGGCAGCTCGGGGAGGGGATGGGGGTGCTGCCAACCAGAGAAGCCCACCTTTGCCTTGGTATCCAGGTTTTAACTGGTCATCACCTAGATGAGCCCGAGTTTTATGGTCTTCTTGGTCACCATGTGGCTGTAGAGGTCAAGTTGGTACTTCATGGGCATGGGACAGACCCCTTACCATATTCCACAATGTTAGCACAGACTACCTAGTGTGGCCCAAGACTCCCAGGCAAATGATAACTGTCTTCTAAGCACGATGTATCAAGGGCTTAGAGGTTATCCCTAGTAGCTGCACACAGACTAGACATGTCTTTGAGTGTGCACAAGGGTCACAGAAGGAATCAGTGTACCTGCAGAGGACTCTGAACACAGCGAGAGAAGACAGGTTGAAGTCTTTGTCAAACTTAACAGATACGTCCCTGAACTTTTTATGTTAAAGTTAAAGTAATAGGAGTATCCTCTGGGGGATGTGTAGGCTCTCTCTCACACACAGCATCAATGGCTGGAGAGCAGCTCCAAAGAGACGGTGGCACGTGGCACCCAGGCAGGTGCAGTGCTGACAGCTGAAACATCCATAACATCCCTGCAGCGGAAGCGATGCCTTGGCAATAAAGCGTTCCTTTCCACCTGGGCCAATTGGTTTTCAGAGGTACTTTGCTCCTATCAGAGTGAATGGGATATGGGAGGCTCAGGGCCAAATTAAGTCTGTGAACTTAGAATCAAGGACTCAGTGCTTCTGGGGCTTAAAAATAAGAAGACAACCTCATTTGGGGAAAAGATGGAACCTGGAAATTAAGTGGCTTCAAAGAGAAGCAAAAGTTGCTGCCTGAGCTGGCCCAAGGGTGGTGGGTGAAAGGGAAAGCCTGTTTATACCGTGGTTGGGGCTCATATTCCTGTGGTATACTCGCCTACAATGGACAAACTTAAAAGGTTTGGTAGTCCTCTCTACCAGGAACTGAGGACTTGGGCTTTGTCATTTTGAAAATCTCCCTTAGATGATCCTTTAGGGATTATTTTCTTTGGAAGTGTATGTGTACATCTATATGTGGGTATGTGCACATACACATGTGTTCAGGTGCCCACAGATGCCAAAGGCATCAGAACCTCTGGAGCTGGAGTTCTAGGTGGCTGTGAGCCTTCTGATGTGGGTACTGGGAACTGAACCCTCTTGGAAGAGTAGGAAGCACTATTAACCACTGAACCATCTCTCTAGCCCAGATGACTTTGATGGCAATAGACAAGGTATCCTGAGGAAGAACTAAGTGATGAAATTGGAAAGCAAGATGCATGGCTTTTTTTAATTGACACAATAATTCTGCATATTCATGGGGCACTGGATAACATTTCCATATAAGTATACAACAAGTAATGATCAAGTGAGGATGATTAGCATTTCTGTCACCTCAAACATCGATCATTTCTTTATGTTGAGAACATTCAAAATCTTCTCTCCTAACATTTTGAAATATATAATAAGTTATTAAAAGCTGTATCTCTCTCTTCTGTGCTGGAGAACTGTAGGACTTACACCTTCTTTCATTGATTTTTGGTGCCTGTTAATCAATCTTTTCTATGATTCCGCCCCCCTACTCTTTTAGCCTCTGGTGATGTCTGTTCTGCCCAAACCAACACCTCATGTTCTCACTCATATGTGGAATCAAGTTTGAATGGCCCTAGATGCTGTGTTAAGGAATGTACCTTGTGTTAGAGGTGATTAAAGTATTAGACAATTGAGGAACATGGCCATATTCTCACAGCACAAAGAGCATGGGCAGCCATAAACAGAAGGAAAGGAAACTGTTGTTGGTTGTTTTTTACTCTTTTGGGGGGCCCACCACCCAGCTCCCAAATAAATCACACACAGAGAATGTATTATTATTTATAAATGCTTGGCCTTAGCTTGACTTGTTGCTAGCCAGCTTTTTTTTTTTTTTTTTTTTTGAGACAGGGTTTCTCTATAGCTTTGGAGCCTGTCCTGGACTAGCTCTGTAGACCAGGCTTAGCCAGATTCTCTTAACTTAGAATAGCCTGTATACCTTTTGCCTTTGGGCTTTTCTTTTTTTCTTCCTGTATACCTTTCTTTGTTTCTTATTCTGTGGCTTGCTGTGTAGCTGGGTAGCTGGCCCCAGGGTCCTCCTCCTTCTCTGGCTGCTACTTCTTTTTTCTTCCCAGATTTCTCCTTCTATCTATTCTCTCTGCCTTCCAGACCCACCTATTCTTTCTCCTGCCTTCCTATTGGCCGTTCAGCTCTTTATTAGACCATCAGGTATTTTAGACAAAGTATCACAGCTTCACAGAGTTAGACAAATGCAACATAAACAAAAGTAACACACCTTAAGGTAGTATTCCCCAACAAGAAACAGTATGAATGAGATGGGGAAGGGCTTAGGAGTCCATTGTGGTTCTCTCTGCAAGAGTCAGTGTAGATTCGGAACAATCCTTTCAAGAATCAGAGCCAGAACCTGATCTGATTGATGGACAGGGTAAATCATAACTTAGTGACAGGGGGAAATGATATGGGATGATCTGTTAATAGAAATCAGAACCTGAAGGAAGGGGTATGTTGGTAGAAGATGGTGAAGCCACAGGTGAAGAGCTGAATGAATGAATATGTGTATGGAAGTATCCAGCGGCGTATTGGGCTGATAAGTAGATGGGAATTTGGAACTGAATGTATAGGTATGTGTCTGCCTGCGGGGTACTGCTGTTCATCAGCTTGTCTAAGAACCTCAGGCTTCAGATGAAGGAATTTGGGATCCAGGTTCCCTTTGGACATGCATAGCTTTGCTTATGACTATAGACCAGAGTCACTAGTTGATAAGTGTCTCCAAGTTCGCTGACTTCCAGACAGCAGGTGTTCTCTGTAAACTGAACACAGGCCTTTGTTTTGCAGGACTACACAAGGGTAGTATGCCCTGTGATTGACATCATTAACCTGGACACCTTCAATTACATTGAGTCTGCCTCAGAGCTCAGAGGGGGTGAGCGAGCTAATACTTCTCCCCTCTTCCTCCTCCTGCTTCTCCTTTTTCTTTCTCTTTCTCTTTCTCCTCATGTTCTTCCCCTCCTTCTTCCCTCCTCCTCTTCCTCCTCCATTCCATCTCAAAGTAGGGAAAATGAAGACCTCCTGGTGAGACGTCTGACATGTCCGGGTCTATACCTTGCAATAAAATCCACATCAGCTTGGCCCTTTCTCCAGGGACAGTGAAGAGAAATGCTGGGGAAATGAGCCAGACACCCCAGCCCCAGAGCTCTAGTTTCAATCTAGGAGTCACCCCTAGATGTGAGAGTATAAGCAAGTTAGGAATCCCAGGTTATGTGGGGCCTGACTTGGTCTGCCATCTTGATATAGGCATCATCCTCTCCCAGAGACACCCCTGCCCCGGTCTCAGCCTAGGGCCTAGTTCACGTCCACCCAATACTGACTTCCAGATGGTTCTGCCAGTTTGCACCAAAACTCCCTGCTGACTTCTTCCTAAGACTCAGACCTATGACTTTTGTCCCATAACACCCATTCTGACACCTTTGTGCCATGTGCCTTGGCTTTTACCCTTTGCCCTTCATTTATTTACCTAGCAGGGAGCTTCAGACAGGTTCCGTGTTAGCGTGGGAGAAGGGAATTTAGAGGGAACTTTGGTTGCCCTGCTGTTGAGCAGACCAAGGGAGACTTGTCTTCCCAGGGACCAGTTTCCCCAGGAACTGGAAAAGGAGTAGTGGGGTATGAAAGCTCTGAGTGTTCTCTGAGAAACCAAGTCAGCTGGGCCAATGCTGTGTTTCAGGGTTTGACTGGAGCCTGCACTTCCAGTGGGAGCAGCTCTCCCCAGAGCAGAAGGCTCTGCGCCTGGACCCTACTGAGCCTATCCGGTGAGTATAAAGGGCTGCTGCAGTAGGGGTGGGCAGGTTCGGGTCTGCTTGACCCTTCCTGCTGTCCTATGGTTCAGAAAGGTCAGTGCTGTTTTAAAAGAGTGAAAACGTGGGAACAAAAACCCTGGGCCAGATAGTCTTTACTTTCCCCCTTGTTCTAGAAGGTTTCTGTCTTACGGAGATTTCTGGGTAAGGGAATGGGACCTTTTAGAGACCTGTGCTGAGGAATGGTAACCAATAGTCTTCACCTTCACACGGGCCGTGATGGCTTTTATGCCTCCTGACAGCTAACATGTAAGGGTCCAAGAACATCACATCTGGGCCTCTGGTGAGGGGAGCAATGCTTCCTAGGGCCTGTGGGTCCAAGGTTTTGGTTGTCAGTATTCAGCTCAGAAAAGGTATGTGGAGGCTGTGAGCCCTGTAACTACAAGGTGGTGTGAAGGTGTGACCCCTGCTATGTGGTGATATACCCATGTTTTGTTCTGTGTGAATTTGGTGGCTTGAAGTGAGCTAAGTGGCCATTCTGTAGGTGGCTCTGGCATGCCACACATTCTCTTTTTTTGGTTCCCATCGTCGCCTATGCTAGCAAGCTGTCTTCCCGGAGTTCACGGCCTTTGGAGAGGTTCTGGCATAGAATAGAGCCTGGTTTCTATCCTGCAGAGGCGCCTGTGGTCTCGGCATCGAGATACGGCCTTGATATTATACTTGAGACGGGTTAACAAGCTCATCCAAGGCCTCTTGGGAACCTCCAGACTTAAACAGTTCTGCCTCGGGGGGCAGCTGAGGTATCTGGAGTACTTGAAGGACTGCAGGCAAGGCCAATAGACTGGACTTTCTCCATTCGGTCTCTTACAAATGCCCAAGGTTATTCAAGAGTGCCTGTGTCTCTGGTACCTCCATCGTTATAGATGTTTGATCACTTCATTGAACTGACCAGAGGGGTTCCAAAGAGCTGAATGGTTGTGGGCTAGATAGGTGGGTGGAGACTGGGAGATCACTATGTGTCATGCATCTCCTAGCTCATCTTCCCTTCTTCAGCCTTCATAATCTGGACTGAATCTAAGAGAGACAGTAGAACCAGATGACGCACAGGACAATGGCCTTTATCCCGAAAGGGAAGGGAGCTGCCTCCCACCAGGCTGAGCACTGTGTTCTTCTATGTCGGTGCACGGAGCAGGTGTGGGCGTGGAGAGACTGTAGCCTGTGCAAGTCTTCAGAGGAGAGGAGCAAAAGCATGGGCAAAGATGGAACTGAAGCTACCTGGGGTTCTCCAGTCCATCCCAAGAGAAAGTCGTCTTCTTATGTACTGACTTCTTAAGTTTTCTTCTTATGGGCATTGCTCATCTGGGAGGAAGTGTTTCCAGAGTCAAACATTCCAGGAGCGGCAAATTGCCATAGCAAGGGCAAACTCAGGGCTCCTGACCTGCTTTCCAGATTTGCTATGGAGACAAAACCCCCTTTGCTCTCTGGGCACGCTAAAGTGAGAGCCAAGCCCCCGAGTGTTCACAACCCTAGTCATTGATTTTGCTGATATGTGTCCTAATCCTTACAGAATTACTTGCTTGGCTCCTGCTGCTCTTGCCTGCCTGCCTCTTGAACGCTTACTCTTTCTGAACGGTGTCTCTAGCATCTCTCTGAGCAATCAAGAGCCCTAGTAGGTTAAACGAGACGCGCCCCGCCAATACACACACACCAAAGAAAGGAGGAGGTGCATTAGTTTGCTCTGGCTGCAGCAGCAAGTACCCAAATGTTTAAATGGGAGAAGCATGCACCACATTTTGGAGGCAGGTGAGGTACTTACTGGCAGAGTCGCATTCCCCTGATGGCTGTCCAGGTCTCTGGGCTCCACGTGCAGATTGCCAACTTCTCTCTAGTCTCCACATCCTCTTCTTGGGATATTCACATTTGCATGCCAATTTCCCTTTGTATAAGAACCTCAGTCATATTGGATCCAGGCCCACCCTCATTACCTTGTTTTAGCTTGATTACCTCGCTATAGACCATTTCTCCAGATAAGGTCACAGTCTGACACACTGGGAATAGGATTTCAGTAGCACTTTTATTTTTGCGGGTGGATGGGATGGGTAGGCAGGAATTCAAACTACAACATAAGGTGAAGACTCAAGTCAAGGAAGTGGGCAGAGGTCAGGACATGGCCGTGCTGCTCACAGTCCTTCTCTGCCTGCTTCAAAGCGGCCAGCTTTGCTCCACGAGGCCTCACTGCACAGAACTGGGGGAGGAGGAATGAGTGGCAGCTCATTGCAAGGGTGTTGATAAGTGAAGTTTCCTGCCTGCAAGATCAGAGAATTTACAGGCAGAGGGCAAAACTCTGCAGCAGATCCTTGTTTGAGATAGCCTAAAAATATATTGGCTCTTCTGAAGAGGGGAAGAAATTTGCCTTGAGTTCTGGACTCCTCGAAGCAAAGAGTTGGAGGGTACCTTCTCATTAAATGATCCCCTGCCTTACCTTCTTTCCAAACACACAGGACTCCCATCATAGCTGGAGGGCTCTTCGTGATTGACAAAGCCTGGTTTGATTACCTGGGTAAATATGACGTCGACATGGACATCTGGGGTGGAGAGAACTTTGGTAAGTCTCTGTCCTGTGTGTCACGATTGCTATTGTTGAGTGCTGCCTGGGAACTCTGTGTCTTTAGCTGCCACATCAATTGAACAGTTACCAGAATCTGTTGATTTAGGGAGAGGGTGGTATCTGGAAATGGGAGTCTGCATTTGGAAAAAGACTGGTCAGGGTTCCAGACTGTGATTGTAGGAATGTGGTCATAGCAACAGAATTTCACCATGGGATGTGTAGATACCAAGGACCAGGGACACCTGCCCAAGCAGGTTCTGGAGGGGAAAAAGTGAGATGTGAAATCCAAAAAAAACTAAGAATGAATACCAAGTCCATGGGGCCAGATACCGGCTTGAATTAGAAGCACTGAACTTGGGAATCTGGAGTTAAAGAAGACTGAGTGGGAAAAGATTGTGGCCCAGGAGTGAGAGAGCAATCCCTTCTGGGTTAATCACCACAAAAGCCATGAGGTAATTTACCCTTACCTTCTAGTGGGAAAAGAAGGGGATGCAGAGTGGCTGGCTACTAGACCAAGCTGCCCTGCCCTGCCCTGGCTATAGTAGTGGCTGATATTTGCGGCTATAGGAAGAATATCTCAGATAAGAAGTCCCATTCCACCCATCTAGTAACACTAAGTTATCCTCTTTCCCTCCGTGGGACAGTGTAGCTTTGATGGAACAGCTCTCCTTCTTGGAGGTACTATGCATCTCTTGAGGTAAGTAAGATTGGTAGCATCCATCCCATGGGCATGTGCGTTTCTATCTAGGATGTGAGACCTGATGGGTCTGGTATATATAGTCTGCTTTGCCCTTGGATATCTCCATCCCTCAGTGTGCCTAGGGCCTGTTGTGCAGGAAGCTCGCAATGATTGTTGGTTGAGCAAGCCAGTCACAGAAGTGTGAGAGGGAGAATCTTTATGTGAGGAGTGCTTCCCCTCTGTGGGCACTGGGGGGCGGGGTGTGCCGGCATGGGCTTGGGGAGCAGTACACAGGCCAGAAAAGTGATCCATGGGCTCATCCTGGCATTATCCACTGCCATTGCTGTCTCCTGTCCCTGCCCTCAGGGTGTTTTATGGCTTTCTTGCTCAGTCACTGAGAATTATTTCCCAGAAATTTATGGCTTTGGCCTAACCCGCAGCATCTGCTCTCCCAGCCTGGACAGGATAGGGGAGAAATCTATCAGGAAACTGGTCTCTTGCCAGGTAGGGGTCAGACTGGAAGCATAGTGAACAAAACTGGAATCTCCAGTCCCCAGCACACAAGTCAAGGGCGACTCTTCTCCTGGGGGAGTCAGTCCTCGATGGTCCTGTGGAATGTAACAGAGATTGTGAATGTGCTAGTGTGGAGGTTCAAGGCTAAGTTTGCCTACCCCAGCCTCGGTGAAGCTGGATCTCTTACTAGACAGAATTATTTATTTACATGTTCCCCAGGTGCACAGCACTCTACTCACGTCACACTTAGGGAGAAGTTCCAGCCCTCTTTCCCACCAGCAAATAACTGTTCCCTGCAGCTCATCCAATAGATGGCTGGGCCTCTGTCTCTGCCCCTATGCTGCTCGTAAAGATTCAGAAACTGTTTCTCTGGTCGGCACATATTCTGGGTTGAGAATTTGTGTGTGTGTGTGGAATTGGTAGAAAACCCTTCCAGTTCCATCTCGGCTCCATCCAGTTTGTCTGTGGGGTTCTTCCTGTCTTCTTGAAGTGCACAAGGTGAGGATGATCCCCCTGGGATGTAGCAATCTCATTTGGATGCGGCCAGCATTGTCACCGGCAGGATGGCACCTTCTGGTCCCACTTACCCGGCACGCTTCCTTTAGAGCGATGTTAACGCACATAACACACAGCTGCTCAAATCAAGATGCAATCTCGTCAAACCAGCTTCTGAGTCGTTTGGCATCACCAAGGGCTGATTTGAATAGAGAAGTTGGGAAACGGTCCCTGGGAGGTGTGGGGGAGATGTTTTAGAATCCATCACAAGATTTCTGAGACCACGGAGAAGCACTGTAGACAGCCACCATGGATGGCAACCATTTTGTTTCCCTGCACCCCAGCATCCTATTATGTTATAGCTGGCTAACCGCACTTTGAAAGCCTTTTCGGGAATTTTTTTCCATTTTATTTTCTTCTTCTTCTTCTTCTCCTCCTTCTTCTTTTTAATTTTTATATACCAGAAAACAAAGAACCATTTTCCAAGAATGGTTACATCACATGATTGTGTACACAAAGTGAGGCTGGGGGTAACATTTGCAAGGGGCAGATAACCAGGCCTAAAAGTATGAGAAGGTGGGGCCACGTGATCCATGCTCAACTGTCTGGATGGAGGGTGGGAGCAGTGCCTTGGCTACAAAAGAAGGTAAAAGATGCTGCCTGTCGGGGTAAAGGAACCCTGTCTATAGGCTCTATCGGGATTCTCACCTCCCCATACACATACCTCCAAGTTACCAAGTCCTACAGATCTGCTTCTGTCTTCCTCACACCTACCTTTTCTCTCCATCCCGACCAGCCCTTTGACAAATGGTTCTCCATCACTGTTTGTTGCCCTCAAATCTGCTCTTCAGCTCCTGACGAAGTGCCCTCACTGAGAGGGAAGCCTCCCAGGTCTTTATCCATGGGTCTGCCTCCCTCCCATGGCTTTGCTTATCTTTCCAAGCTCACCAGACTTCTCCCACTTGCAACCTCTGTACACTCTTCTGATCTTTCAGAATGTTCAGGTCCTCTACAAGGATAGAGCCTCCTTATCCACCCACAGTGAACCCCGGCAGATGGTGACTTCTTCTACTACCGGGACACTCTCTCTGCCTTCTCCTTTACTACCCACCCTTCCCTCACCCACCCACCCACCCACCCACCCACCCACTCTGCCAACCCGTTTCCTCCACACAGAGTTTCTTTATACCACCATTGCGCTGACCATCTAAGAAGGTTGTATCTGTCCCATTGTCTGTTCCTGTCCTGATGCTGGCTCCCTTAAGGCAAGAGCAGAAAGTTCATTTCATTTCTGGTTCTTGAAGCCCAGAAGAGTTGAAACTGCTCACAAAATGCATGTGTGAAAAGCGAGAGACTAAATGGGAAGGGATTTCTGGGTGGGAAGGCAATCCAGACACAGATGTCTCCCCCACGCTCAAACCTACAGATGCTCAAGTCCCTTATATAAAACGGCGTAAAATTTGCATAGAACCTATGTGCAAGCATTTGTATTTCTTAAATCACGTCCCCATGACCTATAATACATAATACGGTGCAAAATACTACGTGAACAGTTGTAAACTACATGATTTAGGGGAAGATAGTGAGGAAAACGGCTATGCATGTATGCTCAAAACAAACACAGTTGTTTCCTATTTTCAATAAAATACTAATCCACGGTTGGTTGTATGTGGGATGAGGATGTAGGACAGACGATACAATACACAAGGCACTGCTTTGAATAGTTTACATTGAACACAGTGGGGCCATGTTTGAGGGATCTCTTTGATTACGTCAACAATAGCAGCAGGCTGATGTGTCCAATTTTTCCATAAATTAGATTCTCTGTGTGGTCTAGATATGTTTACCTATGTAATGTTGACTTGGGTTCACAGCTCCAAAATTGCGTGTACTCTTTGGTCAAGGTGACTGAAGCCGATCCTACCCTCACCCAGCCCCATCTCCACTTTCGAAGCGGCTGCAGATGGATTGGCTGCAGGGCCTTGGAAAAGCCATGTTGTGTCTTGGTTAACCTCCCCACCTGCTGACCCTGGCACTTCATTTCCACCAAGTGTTTCTAAAATGAGCTGAGCACTTTTGATAATTATATCCACAGTTTAGGATATGAGCAGGCTTTAGGGAAATGTGGCTTTTAGATTTTTTTCCCCCTCAGAGGTTGATTTGCATTAAAATTGGATACTTAAACTCCAATTTACATAACACAGGATACATGTAATATATCTACTTACTCTGAGCTGAGCGACATCTCACTTTTAGCTTTTGGTCTCTAGAGGGAAAAAAAGGAATCTGTTGCTAGTCACAAAGTGTATGTGCATCAGGGTGGGGGTTGGGGGTTCATATTTCCAAAAACAGGAAGCTCTGGCACATAGGCAGGGAGAATATGGGATCCCCGAATTTAGAATGGGGGATTTCCAAAGCACAGCAGGCACCAAGGACAGTGCTGAAAAGAGAGATGAGGTATAGCCCAAAAGAGACTTGCCACCACCCACCATCCTCAGAATGGAGACTAGGATGCCAGGCTATTCCAAGCTCAGGGGATGTGTGTGGTACAGGAAGAATCCAGACTGTGAGATCAGCCAGGAGTATGTTTGAAGCCCATAGTTATCAGTAAGTACCCTTGAGAAAGTTACTTCATCTCTCTGAGCCTGTTTCTAGGGCTTGAAGGTAGAAACAGTGATCTCTTAGGTAGGGTGAGCAGCCCTCCAAAAGATATCCACACCCCAAATACCTGGAACCTGTTAGGATGTGACACAAGATTTTTAGGTAATGTGATGAGGTCACTGATCAATGACCTGAAGTTAGGGGACTTTACAAATGTATCCAATCTAATATCACAGAATCTCTAAAATCAGAGAGCTGTTGTAGGCAGCAGAGAGATGGCATAAGCCAGATGTCACGCTCCAAAGGGACATCAGCAGCTGTTAGTTTGAAGATGGAAGAGACAACAGGAAGTAACTGAAAGAAATTCTGGGCCATCAGCCAGCAAGGCGAAGGGCACCTACGTCCTGCAGCCCTAAGGAACTTTGGAAAACAGCTGGATGAGTGCCATATCAAATTCTCCTTCAGAGCCTCCATGAAGGGACACTGTCCTGCTGACACCTTGAGCCACATAAGATACTGAGTAGAGACCCCTCCCAAGCCCTCTAAGTCTGGAGTGAATTGTTAAAAGTAACACAAGAAACTCATCACATCTGCCTCTCCCGGGGGCTTTGTGAAGACAGCCGAGTCTCTGCTCCACAGTGTTGGCTGCCCTTCCTTCAGGATGCACGTGACCAATGTCCAATAAAAGAGGGCTGTCTGACGCTACTGAGATACATCAGTGCCCACGATGTTGCTTTGTTAGGGAATGGCCTCAATGAGGAGGAACACCCACATTTGGGGAGATGCCACCTTTCTCCAGATAGGAAGCCAGCATCTTGATTTGTGACACCCTCTGTGATTTTCTACAGGCCACCCTTTGTTGCTGCTCCTAAATGTCCCACATTCTGTAAAGTAGGGGCACTGGTTGCTTATTTGCCACCAGAGTCTGGAAAGTTAAAGGGGTTTGTAGTCACATGGCCATGGGTGACTACCATGGATATGTACATAGTTAATACTTGTCCAGAAGCAGAGGCCTGGATATAGTCTCAGTTGTCCCAGATGTGAGACAGAATGCAGTTTGGCTCACAGATCCAAAGCTATCTATAAGATGACCTCTAGTCAAATCAGAGCATCCATTGAAAGACACTGGCAATGGCTTACTTGATTTTATGCTGCTATAGAAGACTAGCATGCTGGGTGGCTTATAAGGAACAGATTTATTTCTTACTGTCTTTGAGAGTGGGAAGTCCAAGATTGAGGGATCTGCATCTGGAGTAGGTTTGCTTGCCCGATCATCCCCTGGCAAATGTAGGAGCAGGAGAACACACTATGGGCAGCAGGAGTATGGAAGGCAAGCTCATCCTTTTATAGAAATAGCTTCCTGTGATCACAAACTCATTCCCTAGACAACAGCATTAATCCATTCACCAGAGCCAATCCCTCATGACCCCCTCAGGGGTCTTATGTTTTCAACTGATTTGCTTTGGAGATTAAGCCTGCAACCCATGAACTTGGGGAGGAATGCATACAGGCCTTAGCACAGAGCTCACTTCTTGGCCCAGTAAAAGCTGGGAAATTAAAATTACTGAATTACCTGTCACATAAGTAAGGGCAGATTAATGAATGACAGTAGCCAGGTAAATGTCTCTTCTGCCCACCATTGTCTTCCATGTTCCCTTTGTCCTCAACAGGTTTAAGCTTGAAAAGAGGTAGAACGGCTAATGTGATCTCACACATCACAATATGATGCTCCACTTACAACAAGGACCAAGGAACCAACAAGATGGCTTAGTGGGTAAAACACTTATCCCAGAGACTGAGGACCCAAGTTCAATCCCCAGAAAGCACATAGTGAAAACAGAGAACCAACACCCGGAACTTGTCCTCTGATGGCTGTATATATTTTGTGGCATACGTGCACATGTGTGGGAACCCCCACCCACACCTACACCCACCACACACTAAATAAATAAATGAAAAATAAACAGAACCAATGGATATAACTGTTTTTGTGAGAATTGGTGCCCTCTGCCTTTGTTAGAAATCAGACTACAAAATGAAGCCAGAACTTTGACCAGGGATGGTGTGCTTCCTGGGAAGAGGGCTGCTCGTTGTCCCCTGAATTCCTACCTACCACTTAAAGGCTCATCAGATAGGTGTTGATTCTAATGAAAGGTGGGGGTTCTAGGGGGTGGTAAAAATATTGATGGGTTGATGAGGAGCTGAAAGACAAGAGAAGGGAATGCAGGGCATGAAGGGAATTTGCTCTCAAATATTTTAATCTGAAGTTAAAAGAAATAAAATCCCATCACAGTGTCCCCAGTGTAATTACACATCTCCCTGCCTGGAATGCAGAGTAGATCTGGGTCTGTGTGACATCCATCACCAGGGAGATGATGCAGGGGCTGACTGAACAAGAACCCCTGCAGCCTCCCTATATGAAGACTCTGGCTCCTTCCAACCTTACTGAAGACATGATAGCACTGTCTGAGTGTCAACATGGAGAGCAAGGCTTCACACATCAGCCTCTGTGGTCCAGGCACAGGATCAGCAGACTTTGCCTGAAGGCTTTCATAAAACTGCCAACCAAGCGAACCTGGTTGTGTGAGCATGAGAGGTTGCTCATCCTTCTGAAGTCATGGTACAGATAAAGTCATGCTCTTTGTGTGTCCTGGATTTTAAGGATTCCACGGAGTAGTGCTTAGAAGTCATTACAACAACCTGAGAATTCCACACTGTGCCCCTTGGATGGCCTCTTGACTCAAGCGCAACATAGGGACCCATGGCAGGTCACGCGTCTCCCAAAACTCCAATTACAACCATCTGGACTTGAGATTGAAGAAACCTAACTCATCCCAGGCCAAGACTCCTCTGGATGGCACAGCTGGCCTGAAGGAGAGCTAAGTTTGGTAGGGTTGGATGTGACTTGATGAGGCAGAAATGGGATGGCTGATTACGTGTTTGCTGCTTGTCCTACTTTTTGGATGTCTTGAAGTCCGAATCTGTATCTGCAGGTGGCCTGGCCGGTAGCAAGTGCTCAGCTTTGAGGAAGAAGGCTGCCCAGATAACAACTTGGAGTTTGGAGTTGGGAAAAGTCTACCAGTTCCTAGTGTCCTGCTGCCAGTTACCCTAGCAGAGCTACATTAGAAAATAAGATCATCAATAAGCACTGAGTGGGATCATTATGAAGATGGATAAGAAACTGCCTGGCCTTAGAAGTACAGGAAGGGACCATTGTCTTCCATGGCTAAGGTCTGAAGAGCTGTGATAGTTTGAGATGTGACACTAACACAACACATGGGAAATTGAAATGGGAGAAGATGGGCTTAGAGCAGGAGGAGGAAAGAAGACAGGGACTATGGGATGATGAGAGAGATGTAGAAGAGGCAGCAAGGTGGCTCATGCATCACTCATGAAGTGTCAGCGATGCCTGAAGCTGAGCACTGTATCCTGAAGTCGAGATGGGGATGCTGGTATGGAGGTGAGTCCTGGGTGTCTTCAAGTGGGCCCTGGAATCAGACAATGAAGCACTCAGTGTTGGGAAGACATCCAGGGACAGTGTCATTGAGGAATGAGAAGGAAGGGGACAAAGGGCCAGGTGATGGGACTGTTGAAGATGGGAGACTGTACATGACTGGTTGGGGGCAGGTGTCTTAGTCAGGGTTTCTATTGCTGTGAAGAGACACCATGACCATGGCAACTCTTATGAAAACTTCTAATTGGGGTGGCTCACTTACAGTTCAGAGATTCAGTCCATTATCATCATGGCAGGGAGCATGGTAGTATGCATGTAGACATGGTGCTGGAGAGATGGCCGGGAGTTCTCCATCTTACAGGAAGTTGACTGTCACACTGGACAGTATCCTGAGCATAGGAAATGTCAAAGCCTGCCCCCACAGCGACACACTTCTTCTCACAAGGCCATACCCACTCCAACAAAGCCACACCACCAAATAGAGATTATGGAGGCCAATTACATTCAAACTACAGCATCAGGGGTTAGTCGACTCTGAAACAAAAGGCTGGGCAGAGGGACTGCAGGGGGAAAAGGTAGCTTATAGGGTAGGGAGAATGGAATTGAGGTTGCAAGAATTTGCTTTTCAAATGTGGTGGGACATATGTCTCATTTGAATACGTGGAAAAGAAGACACTAGCTGAAACACATGCATCTGTTTAGAGAAAAGCTGGCACAAAGTGTGTAGCTTATATCTAGTAAGTCAGGCAAGCCATCATCCCATGTGCTGAGGCTTTATAGAGATTTCCTTTTCAGAAAGTGGAGCAGACCCTTCTTGGGGTACCTGGAGAAGAGTTGATAAGAGTGCACACCAATAAGAAGACTCAGTCACACATGGAATGGACAGGATTCCACATCTGACCTCTGAGATCCCTTGTAGTGTCTGATCGAGATGTGGGTTACGAGTCACACCTTGCTTAGTGGCTCATAAACACCAGGCTCAGACAGTGACCTGGCCGAATGCTAATTCTCTATACTGGGACCTTTGAGGAGATACAAAATCTCAGGTATTAAGTTAATAAGCTCTAGGGTCTCCTGTAGTGTCAGCAGAATGAGGAAGAAGCAGGAAGTAGCCTGTGAAGAAGCACAGCCGGGTGGGCGGTATCATTAGTGTCTGAGTTTTTAAGAGATTGCCTTCCCAAGGGTGCCTCACAATCGACGCCGGCTGAGCCTCTGATAGTACTCAGTTCACAGCCATTCTCAGAAGTCTCTTTCATTTGATGCTGACAGCAGTTCTGTGGAGGATTTTGATGGTCTTAAACTCACAAGGAGATCCAGATCAAGCCTCAGCAAGCTGAAGCTCTCTTCCCCAAGGCTGCATCTAACAGGTCACCACAGACTTGGAAGACAAAGCCAAGTTCTTCTCGTGTCTTCTCTCCGTTTTTCTGGGTGCAGCCTGGCTGGGAGAGGCAGGCAGAGCCACAGGTGCTGAAATGGTAGAGAAGGCTTGGTGTAAAGGAAGTCCTGCCTGCCACACAGGAGCCTCTGTTTTAGGGGGAGGCAGAAGGGGCCAAGAAAGGTTGCAGAGAACATGTGAGAGCAGGGGAGGGGGGATCCCAGGCTAGGTCCCTGCTTTGAGAGCTGGTGTGCTGGAGACACTGCGGGAGTCAGGAGGAAAGCAGAAAAGAGAGGCCATGTAAGGTAACCTGGGGAGGCTGAAAGGTGAGACCCAGACCCCTGGAGGTACACTGGCACATGATGTCAAGGCCCTGGGACACCTACATCTGCATTCTCTGTCCCTAGACTAGGACTGCATCACAGGGGCAGCCAGTCTTGGGTATTTTTTTCCCTCTTAGGGAGCCTGTCCCCACACTTGAACTTCAGTGCAGGGGCATGGGCCAGGCAGGAAGCCTCACAAATTAGAAGTTGCTCTTTCTCCTCTTTCTACCACTGATGTGCCCAGTAGGGTGTTGGGGTGGGAGAGGGAGTTTGGGTAGACTCAGTAAGGGTGCATTGTGTATAGAGAATTTTAAAGCAGCTATACAACTGTCCTAAGATGCTTTTCAGCGGCAACCACACACAGGCAGTTTCAAACAATGGCAGTGATAAAGTATTCCCCTGCTGTTTCCTGCTGCTGCTACTACCATCTCCCTGATTCCCTGGGGCTGAAGTCCGGGTAAAAATCTGGCCTGGAGCCTGCTCTGAGCAGCTCCAACAGAAAATCACACCAGCCACAGCCTTCTCTAACTCCATCCCATCCACCACCACTCAGCAGCAAACAGGAAGAGGTATGTGTATGTGTGAAACCCTGCCCTGGGGAGCATCCTCAGTAGCTCTGATTATTGCTCAGACCCTGTCTTCCTGACCTAGACTCAGTTGGCTCATATTTACCCAGTGGGAGAATGGCAGGCTTGGTATGGTTCGGGTGCCTTCTGCTGCGCCTTTGATGTTTTCTACCTCATCCTGAGTCTACTCCCAACAGATATCTGGTCCCTAACTTAGAATATTATTTTTCCATTCTCAAACGAATCCCTTCCTCCTCCTCCTCTTCCTGCCCCTCCTCCATTTATTTCACTGGGAGGGTGCATTATTTGTGTGCCACCGTGTTCCTGTGGAGGTAAGAAGACAACTTGTGGGAACCTATTCTTTCCTTCCATCATGTTGGTTCTGTAGACTTAACTCAGGTCTTCAGGCTTCGTAGCAAGTACCTCTGGTGGCTGAGCTGCCTTGCCAGTCTTGTTCTCCATCCTTGTTCTGGCCATTTGTGACCATAAAGGGTGAGTGTGACTGATTTTCCTCACTAGAAGCTTTGTCCCTGTATCATATCCCAAGGCAAGCCTTTTATTATCTCCCAACACACCCCACTAGGGTCCCCCACATCTCCATGCTGTCGATTGAGCTATTCCAGGTCCAATCTTCATGGTGTTGGGACTTAAACCTAGATGTGCTCCCAAGCATTGGAACACACAGCCTGACTGTAGGATTTGTTCTTAGATGCCTGTGAAGCCCCAGACCCACTACTTCACATCCAGTATTGAAAGATTGGCAAGTAACAGGATAAATGTGAATGTCTTTCAGAAATCTCCTTCCGAGTGTGGATGTGTGGAGGCAGCCTGGAGATCATCCCCTGCAGCCGGGTGGGGCACGTCTTCAGGAAAAAGCATCCATATGTTTTCCCTGATGGGAACGCCAACACATACATAAAGTAAGTGCATGCCCTGGCCCAATGTGTATGGACCGTATAGCAAGGCAATGGAGGCCAATGGTTTGCAACAGAGTCTGAGCTCTGCAGGGTAGTCTGAGTTCCCTAGATGATACATGAGTTGCATGAACACAACTTAGACTCTGCATTAGAGCTAAGGCATCCTTAGGGTATTGCCAAGACTTGAGAAGCCCCACCAAGCCCACTTACGCCCACCCCATTCCCTGGAACCTCAGTAATTAAAGTGCGTGGTTAGATCCATCCTGCAGGGCTTTGCCTCTAGGTATTTGGGAAGGGGAGGGGAAACAACTGGGTCACTCAGGGAACATTCCTGGGAAGAAGCAAGAAATGAGAAGCACCAGAGAGTACATACAACATTGTGCCTGCTCCAAGACCTCTTGGGAGACTAGAAGAATCCAGAGGGGCGTTCCTGATAATCCAGCTGCAGGGCTTCTCACCTCTATCAACACCCCACACAGATACAGTAGTCAGTGACTCCTTGCCTCTCTCTCCCTCTCTCTTTACTTCATACATCTCCTTCTCAATATTTCTCCTGGTTAGTTTTCTCTTGTTAAAATATTCACATGTCTTTTTTTTTCCCCCTTAGGATTTAAAAAGAACTGTATGTATATGTGGTGGGAGGTGATGCACTTATGAATACAGCTTCCTTTAATGGTCAGAAGAGAGCTGAAGTTACAAGCAGTTGTATGCCACCTAATGTGATTGCTAAGAACTGATCAAATTTGAGTCCTCTGCAGGAAGGAGCAGTGCCTTCTTAACTCTCTAGCCCCTGATTGTCTTAAAAATATTTTTTCTCTAACTTTGGTCCTTACTTTGGTCCTCTTGTCTCTTGACATCCAGTTACTTCACTCATCCACCTAATCCCCTTTATTTATTTTTTTCTTTTCTTTTCTGCTGTTTGGTCCATTTGTGCTAGGGAAGGGGCTTCACATCCTTTGATTTTGACTTATTAATTAACAGTGTTCATTCATGATTTGTTGCACATGTGAATAGGTGTGTATCATATCCTGACACACCTGGCTCGGGAGGCATGGGTTTGAGCAGTGTATGAATTCTGCATCTTGCAAAGCAGGGTGGGGAAGGAGAGGATGAGGAGGGGGAAGGCAGCAGGCTAGGGCGCATCAGGGAAACCAAGGCTGAGCCACCTTTGATTTCAGGTTTTGTGACTATAAAGGTAGTCAGGTGGTGTGGCTATGCAGGAGCCAGAGACCACCGGATGAGGGGCTGGGCTGGGAAGCAGGATCCTAGAACTTCAGATGTTTATCCTATTTGAGAATGGGCTTTGGCCAGTAAGCATCCTTGCAGGCCAGAAGTGGGCCATTCTGGTTAGAGAAAAGAGGCACAGTGCTTGTAAAGCAGTTTCTAGCTTGCAGATAGTGAAGCCACTTGCAGGGGCTAGCCAGGTGATCTTAACTCTTTCCAGTGCCCCCCAAATGCAGTGGCCTGTGCTTACATCTCCTTTCCGATCCCAGCTCAGAAGGGTTTGCCATGGTCCTCTATCAAATGTCTGTGCTCTCAAGTAGACCTAAGAACCTGGAGAAGCAAGCTGGTTGTAGTTAGACCCAAGTTCACTTTCTCCTAAGTGTGTCAGCTGCCCGGACCATCAGCCCTCATTATTTTCCGATCCTTCAGGGGTCTTCCTGGGACCCCCTGACTGTTAAATGATGACAACCATTCCATCTTCCTCTGCCTGTCCTTCTTCTATGGTTACCTTAGCATCCGACACAAGCAGATGTCTGATGAAAAGCCTAGCATACTGGCAAAGTGCTGAAAGAGATGGCCTGACTGCTAATTCCTTGCGTGTGATCATTGCTTGGGCTGTGTATGCACTGACCTTACTCTTGGGGAGCTGAGACCTCAACATGTCCCCTGTGGGAAACTGGAGGACTTCAGAGCAAGAGCTCACTAACTAAGCAGACCAGAGGTTAGGGCCTCACAAGCCCTACCTTTGTACTCAGGGTGACAGGTAGCAAATGGATAAACTGCATCTCCTGGACCTTTTCTACCTCCCTGGAAGTCACCAAAGTTCAGCGTCTGGTGTGATTTTTTTTTTTTTTTCCGATCTGTACCTTTTGGGGGAAAGGTTGTTGGTACTACTAAAGTCTTGGAAGATGAGGCACCCTTGCTTGTGCTCCATGTTCTAGAAACAGTGGTGTGAACACCTCTGTCCTGGTGGCTGTGGCCAACTTGGCCCTCGTGTGTGTATTTCAGTTGGGCGTGTCCATGGATAATTCCCAGACAAGCCCCCTCTTGAGACTTTTATCTCCCTAGGAACACCAAGCGGACAGCTGAAGTATGGATGGATGAATACAAACAGTACTACTATGCAGCCCGGCCTTTCGCCCTGGAGAGACCCTTTGGGAAGTAAGTGCGCACTGGCTGAGGAGGGCAGAGAAGCCAGAGGACCTCGGCTCATGGCCCATCGACACTTTAGCTGTCTCTGAAGCCTCCTCCAGGCCTAGAGCAGTGGCCACTCTGATTTCAGATCCCTCTATGCTCTACCCTGTTCTGCGTGTGCAGGGCTCTTGCCAGCTCTCCTGCGACTCCGTGCCTAGATGACCACTCTAATAGAGGGAACGGCATGATCGATGGATAGCTGTTTGTAGAAAGGAAGCATGGGGTACTGGTCCCTCCAGCTTGGAATTCCTTCCTCTGCTTCTTTGTTCCTCCAAGCTTAGGCTCCACTCCTTCCTTGGAGGGGGATGTAGGCTCACATATCTTCTTTAGGAATAGTCAAGCTTCGTGGGCGAGGATGAGAGGGGAAAGAAGGAATGTTTATTAAACGCTAGGTAACACTCCATGCAGAGTCTCTTTAATCTTCCCTACGCTCTGAGAGAGGCAGTTGCCTAGCCCTGTTTGATGATAAGGAGACTGAGGTTTATGCAGAGGAGAGCACAGATCACTCCTGAAGGTTTGTAACACACTGATTCCCAAACCATATGACCTTGCACTTCCCAGCTGCAAGCTGGCTGAAGTAAGGAAGGAACTGCAATTTCCCTTAGTTATCATTTGTGTTCCTTGGGGAGGGGGCGGGGCAACCATGACATGTCATCCTGCTGGCTCCACTCACTCATTCAACAAGGTCATTGCGCAGACGGCCTTTTGAAGCCTAAACCTCTCAGGCTGAGTTCATCCCCACACCAGAGGATTAGATAGGAGCCAGGCAAAGTGATTTGCACCTCTGACATCACAGTCCAGGCCCACCCTCCAGTCTGCTCACTCCACCTCTCCTGAGGCATCGCATCTTGTCCATGTCACAACTCTGGGTCCACTGACCACGCCTCATCAACCTCACTTCTTCATCCACTTCCCTCTGCACGTGGGATTCCTTCTACTCATAATTAAAGACGGACCTCGGAAAGTCTGGTCCTCCAGTCTTCTGCTGTTGTTCACCTAGTAACACCTTCCCTTACACACACACACACACACACACACACACACACACACACACACACACAGTGCTTTTATTTCTCTTCTTCCCCTGTGCACAGGCTGCTGGGCAGTCCTAGGGAATTTCAGATGTTCCCATTGATGCTACTCCATGGCCATGTTGTCAGCAAAGTCACATGACCTCTCCTGGGCTCTGCTCTTTCCTAACCAGCTCAAACCCACTGCTTTTATGAACCCTTCTTCACTCCCTCCCACCCCTGAAGCCACCGCCTCCTTTCTCTTGCACGGATGACATCTATTTTATGGATGGAATAGACAATATTGATTTCCCAGGACAAATGGACCCATTAGCCTAGCCACAACAGTACCATCCTTCTCGCTCTCTCTTTGCCTCTGTGGACAGGTGTGCTTCCCGTATCAGTAAGCCAGCCCTCCTCTGGATGCACCATTCATGCCTGCATTCATTCATAAATCAACATTTATCATATTCCCACAGTCTGCATTCATCTCCAGCCGGCTGGTGCAGGGCCCCCTCAAACTTTAATGAGCACACAGATCTCCCAGGGAGCGTGTTAAAACACGGATTCTGATTCCTGAGGTCTGTGTTTCTAATAAGCTCCCACGTGATGCTGCGCCGCTGGCGGAGGATCCTAATTTGAGGAACAAGTTTCCACAGAGCGGTTCCCAAACTAACCTGACAGTGGAATTACCTGTGGAGCCTCAAAGCTCCTGCTGCCTGAGCTCGTTCTCCAAAGGAGCTCATTCTCCATAGGAGCTCATTCTCCAGAGGACTGGTTTTCCTGGCTTCCAAATTGTAGCGTGTCCAGCATTGCACATGGAGGCACATGCCCATGTCCAGGCACCTCATCTCTTCACAACCTCAGTTTACCTCTCCTGTATCGTTCCCTTCCATGTTTGCATATACTTCTTGACTTAAAAGGGAGGGGGTGAAAGAAAATACATCATTAAACTTACTTTAAGGCGGCACTGCTCATCACCTCTACGCCTGTCTTCTGCCTGCCCAGGACCAAGCATCATGATGTAGCGGTCCACTTTGCTGTCTCCCCCAGTCTCTGTAGCTAGTCCCTCTAGGCTTAGTCCAACCCCCCCCCCTTCTGGCATGACCCTAGCTCCTAGACTTCCAGTCTTCTCTTCTGTTGTTCCTGGATCCTACGTCTTCTATCCTCACTCCATGCTTAGTTTCTTCTTCCCACCCTTGACGAGCTGGTCTTTCTCTGAGGCTCTGTCCTAAGTCTTCTTTTTACCAGACATTCTCTGGGTGATAGTGCCACATCTATTGACAACGCTGTTTCTAACTGTAACCTTTCCTCTGGGCTGCAGTTTCTTATGCCCAAGAATCAGATGGCCACTTCTGCCTGCAATGTCTCCCAGACACCGCCAATGGAACAAGTCCTAAGCTAAACTCAAGTTTGTTCCTGAATCTGTCCCTCATCCCATATTCCCCATCCAACCCCACAAACAGTCTTCCTTACACCATATGTGCCAAGTCACAAGTCTGGGTATCACCCTGGCTCCCCTTCCTTGGCTTGTTTGAGGCATCATCATGTCCTGAGACTGCTGCTTCCTTCAAACCCCGAGAAGCCAGGCTCTTTCTGAACACAGAGCTGCGGGCATGCTAAAAGCATGCCGTCTTTGTCCCCGAGGAGCTGAGTGGTCTGGTGAGGAAGTGTGCTTTAGGAAGTTTTGAGGCTGGAGGTGAAGCTCAATGGTAGAGCAGTTGGCTAGTGTGCATGAGGCCCTGGGTTTGAGCCCCAGCACAAGAAGGAGGGAGGTTGGGAGGAAGAGGGGGAAAAGTAGTTTGGGGGAAGTCTTGGAGCAAAAAAGGGGTGGGAGGAAGGGGGCTAGGCAAGAGGCAAGGCTACCTCTACTGACTACCCATAGAGGACAAAGGTTGACTAATGCTCAGGTGGGGTGGAAGTAAAAAGAAGTAGAGGATCGACCATGTCTGTTCCCACCCAGTTCACTAAAAGGAGTGTAATGGCACCGAGATTGTACAGTCACCTTCTTCTTGTCCTCTGTCCCCACTTCTGCCCCAATTGACCCATTCAAAAAGCAGTGGTAAGATTTTCCTAAAGCAGCTCCGTGTCATACTCTGCACAGGGCCCACCAAGTCTACCCCAGTGCCCTTGAGATAGAGTCGTCGACACCCTTGACCAGAGTTGACACCCTTGAGCAGTGAGTGCCTCACGTGGATCTCCATGGACTCACTTCCCCCATTCTGTTTTAAGGCCACCTAGGGTAGGACCCCTGCCTCACCCACTCTTGGGCTTCTCTAGATGGCTATGCTTTCTTCCACCTACCAGCATCAATAGCCACTGTTCTCTTGAGTACCATGGACCCATAAAGCAAGAGTGTACCTCCAAGGTGTCTTTAGGCCCTGTCTTCAAGGCCACATACTTAAATCACTATCTTGTACTACTATTCTGAAGCTGTCATGTCCCACACTGAGTGCAATGCCAGTCATGTAGAGATGCTCAATGACTATCAGATAAACAACTGTGTGATGAGACCCCAACACCATCCAGAGAAGAGGAAGCTCTGAGGCTGGGGCCATGGGGAAGGGTATTCCAACCACAGAGGGAATGTAAGAGTAGCCCCAGAGTCCCAGCAATGAATTATTCACACTCAGTATTCTTGCAGCTTGGCCTTTTATGAAAATGGAAAGATACCCACAATTCCATTTTCAAAGAAAAGCACAAGTCCTTGGTGTCATTTCTACGTCATCAAGAGACCAAGCTAGGTGCTTTCATGGGTCTATCTGGAACTAGAGGAATCTCTACTTGGTTCATTTCCTCAGTATCCTCTAGAGATGTGTGGCTGCAGAACACGTCACTGGTGGTGGTGGGGGACTGTTGTAGATTACTGCCTCTGACGGCTGTGTTTTGTCTCCATGTCCCACCTTCCAACCTCATCATCCCAGCATTGAGAACAGGCTGAACCTGAGGAAGAATCTACATTGCCAGACCTTCAAATGGTACCTGGAGAATGTCTACCCAGAACTCAGGTACACCTATCAGCTGGAACCATAGCTAGCTACAAAAAGAGGCCCATGACCAGCCTGGTCTGGGAGAGACATGACCCATGGCCGACTGGGGGAGAGTCTTTAAGTCTATGGAAGACTGAGCAGACCGATCAGTCCTGCTTATCCTAAAGCCAGAGAATTACATTGAACTTAGTAGCATAAGAGCCTGGCCTTAGCTGATAGCAGAATCTCTCCATTGTTGGGGTGGTACCCTGGGCTATGCTCAGAGCCTAGGATGGGTGACATAGACTCCATCCTAGAGATCAATCTGCTGTGTGGCTACTGAGGGTCCCTGTAGCGCACTAACAACATCCTTCTCACCTCTGAGCCATGCCGACCTTTGTGACCACTGTAGGGGAGATGGCTCTGCCCTCTCAAAACACACCCCTTATCTGTCTAGCAGTTAGCAGCACTAACTTCAAAACAAGCAAACAAACAAAAAGCCTGTGTATTCTCATCTGTCCTCATGGCTTTCCTACAGGGTCCCCCCAGACTCCTCCATCCAGAAGGGCAATATCCGGCAGAGGCACAAGTGCCTGGAGTCTCAAAAGCAGAAAAACCACGAGACTCCACACCTCAGGCTAAGCCCCTGCACCAAGGTCCAAGGAGAAGAAGCAAAGTCGCAGGTACAGTAACTTGCTGTGGTCACAGCTCTCCATGCCACAGAGAGGAGAGATGCCCATGTTAGCCTTGGTCCCTTCTTTGGCATGACACCAGGGGTCCAGAATGGAGGAGCAGAAGGACCCTTCTTGCTTGGCCTCTGGCTCTTCTCCACTTGGTTACCAAATGCATGGAATCCCTCGGAAGATGGCTCCCAAATGGCGTCTGTCCAGTCATTTCACGGGAACCCCAAAGAGACTGGCAGCTGTCTCCTACCTACAGGCAGTAGACATGGGGCTGAGTCAGGCAGGGAAAGTCACAGGAGCTAACTCTGCATATGTGACATGCAAGCAGGAAGAGAAGCCTGCTGCTAGTCATTGAGACCAGAGGCCCCAATGGGGAGTCTCCCAGCTGTCTCCCAGGACATCCTATCAGATTTGGCTAAACCACTGTCATCCGTAGCTCTATCCCTAGGCACCCTCCTGCTTCCCCTATGTCTGTGGATTGTTTGGGGCTCTTTCCAAGGAAGCTTTCCTTGTCAAAGAGCCGTGTTCTGCCAGTATTGCCCCTTCTGAAGCTAGGCCTGCTGTTTTCCCGGTCACTGACAAATTCATCACCTATCTCAACCTCCATAGCCCTTGGCCAAGCACAGCCATTGCCTGACTCGCCTCTCTGCCTTGTGATTCCACAGGATCTCTGCCTCCTTCTCCTCCCGTCCGAGTTCTTGCCTCACTCCTCTCCCCACCTTTGGGGTGTTTACTGGGGTTCTCAGCCCACTCTTTTTTTTTTTTTTTCCTCTATAAACTCTTGGAGCTATTACCTGTATTTCCAGCTTTGACCATCTCCTGTTTATTGATTCACAAATTCTGTGCCTTCATGCATCATTTATTCACTCAGCGGACATTGTTAACTCTCAAGATGCAGAAGGGCAAGGCTGGGCTGCGGGAGGAAATGTGTAAGCAGCCACTGTAATCTAATCTCTGCCCCTGAGCCTTTGTCACTGATACTATAGAAACAGAGATGTGGCATCCAAGTGTTGTATAAGCATTGCAAAGCTGTCCCAGAGGACTTGAAAATGGGCTTCTGTGTGGGGATGGTAATAGAAACAGGCAAGGTCAGGAAGGGAAGGGAGGGTGAGCTAGGAAATACAGCATATACTGGCCAGAGTGTAAGGATGGGTTTGGGGGAAACTGAGGTCACAAGGTAGAGTGAGGGCAAATAGATATTGGGATTGGAGAGAAGCAGGAGCTCGGTTACTGTCTATCTTCCGGAGGAAGTGGGTTCCTTGAGGAAGCTGAGTTTTGTCCTCATTAGTGAGACCTCTGTAAGGTCCCACTCGAGGGTTCTGGGAACAGAATGTTCACAGTTAAGAACTCCACCTGGACAGTGGCTCAAACACTGTGTGACTGAGCGAGTCAAGCTCCTCTGTGGTTTAAACTCTACAGATGGCCCTGTGCATCCAGGCTGCCTGGCAATGCACAAGTCTCTGCATGCGTCGCCCTTTGCCCTGGTGACATGGTTCCAATTCTCACTAGTGTTTCGACCCCTCTCCCTCCTATAGTCCCCTGTGTCTGCAGCACACTGTGTTCTCCCCAGGGGGAAAAAAAAACTTCTCATACCCCACCCACACTAATTCCTGCTAGATCTCCATTTCTCCAAGACCAGCTCTGTTGACTTTGGGAGCTAGGTAATTCTTTTAAAATGTCCCCATTGAGACTCTCTGTGTTAGATTATGGTCACAGCCTTTAGGTGTTCCTCCTGCCCCATCCCTCATCCCCACTTGGTGTGTGGTCTCTAAACCATCACCCCAACCTCAGCCCAGCCCTCAGCGGCTCTCTTGTTCACAAGCACCTACACTCTCAGACCTGGCTCTGGCTTGAAAAGACTTTGCCAGCAGCAGCAGCAGCAGCCTCTGCTCCAAACAGGCTAGAGGAGGTGGTGTGGGAGTTAGATTAGACTAGAAAGGACAGGGAATGGGGGTGTCGATTTTCCTTTAGGTGTGGCTGCCCGGATGACAGTGACATAATTTGCTCAAGTGGCACTTGGTAAAGCATCGTGAGTAGGTGACACATCTCTCTGTGAGTCTGAGTGTGGGTGTTGCTCCTGGGAATTCCAGCAGTCAGAATGTTGTCTGGCCCCTTCCCTGGGACAGGATTTGCTTGGTCTATCTCCAGCTGAGCAGAGCCTTTCTGGAACTCGCCAACTTTGGTTGCATAAGGAGGTAGGGGGGAAAGCCACCAACTCTCTGGGCCTCAGAGAGGGTCCTTTAATACCCAGTCCTAGGAGAAGTAGCAGGGTCATCTTTACCTGGGGGAGAATGGCCCATCCCAGCTGCCCTTTCAGATGACCTTCCAGAGGTAGGAGGAAGGCACATAATGGCAGGCACTTGGGGCCATGGAGGAAAGGCCTGCAGTTACACAGTCCTCTCTCTCCTTGAGGCAGTGCCACTCTGCTTTGCTTTGAGATAATGGCTGGTTTGCATGACTTTCAGATGCTAGATTACCGTTAACCTCTGCAAACTGGACGCGCAGCATCTTGGGTACCATATTACCTGCTGGGGAGACTAAGTGGGCACACTCAGAATTAGACACAGCCCCATTCTCCAAGGGTGCACAGCCCAGCAGCAGGATTGGGCTTCACTTTCAGGCACTCAGAAGGAAATCCACACAGCTATTTCAGCTAACATCATCTCCATGAAATGAACATATGTGTGCATCCGGTATATGTCTTTGCAAGACTGACTTGTGATCTTTTCTCTTCTTATTAGGGTCCTCTTCCTCCCTCATAAATCTCCATTGTTATCTGTCTGCAAACCTCAGGCACTAGTGGGGTTCCTTTCCCCTTAAAGCAGTTCTTCCCCTTCCTTTCTTCATCTTCACTGCCTTTCTCGACTTGGCCTGTCAAGAGGGTGTATGTCTATCTACCCTTGGACTCTTATTGGTGAAATTATTAAGGCCACTCCATGTAGTTAAAAGGGAGGTTTATTTTGTGGGGTAACTTACAAATGAAGGGGTAGGTTGCAGGGTCTGGCAAAGGTATAGGGCAGTCCGGCGGTGTTCTCTGGAGAACTCTGCTCGGTCTACTTCCAGCGTCCAGTGTCCCGGAACCAAGAAAGCCACCTCCTCCTGCTCCTCGGTCTTCCGCTCCCTCCTCTGCCCTGCCTTGTGGGCGTGATCATTACTGAAGCCTCAATGGAGGTTGGAACTTCCAGGCCAATGCTGGGATGGCTATCCACTACATCTCCCCCTTTTGTCTAAATAAGAAAGTTCTAACCTAATACAAGACTATACACAAAGAGATGGTTATCAAATATTGTCCAGGAGTAATGAAGGATAATGACTTAGATAAGTTGGAATTACAATAAGTGCAAACAATATCAAGCAAAAAACACATAGTAAAATCCAGGGAAGTCTAGAGCGTGGGTAGGTGGCATGTTACAAAGATCATTCCAAAAGGTATCCTATCCTAAAGAACCTGAGTCTAATACATAATATATTCTATCTAAGATATTATATATGTATATATACTAAGTTGTAACTATAACTGCTAATCTCCAACCTCATCAAAGACCTGAGAAGGAATATAATAATACCTGAGAAATGGGAGAAGGACGCAAGCAACTTTCGGGAGTCTTGCAAGAGTAGACAGAGACAGCTAGCAGCCTGGACAGTCACCTAATGTTTCTCAGTATCGTTGGTGAATTCAAATTGGCTACAGGCCTAGAGTATCTGACAGACCATTTCAGAAGCAGGAATTCTGAAAGACCATCTTACCCTGTCTTGGCAAAGTATGGTGGTCGCTTTCATTGTGTCCCGCTTGTCCAGAAAGGACAGCATTTGTACTGTCAGCAGTTGAGGCAAGGGTAGTTCTTTGCCCAGTAGGCCATTTTGTGCCAAGAAGACAAACATCCAAATGGAAATGTCTTAGAAGCCCAACATTCTCTCGGGATCAAATTGGTGCTGCCAGGAGCAATTATATCTCACGTCAACAGAATTCTAAATTATTTAAATGCCATATTCTCTAGGTTCATGAAGTGTTTGAAGATTACCTGTCCATCTGACCTATGTATTTATAAATCTGGATAACCTAACTAACATAATTATAGAGGTGACAAGCATAGGTGACAATAACTCTGTAAGTCTCATCTACCTAAACAACCTAAGGACTAAGGCTTCCTATAAATAAGGCAAACAGTCTGTAAGCAATTGTACAGTAAAAGGACAATGACTTCAAATTGTGACAATACACAAAATATCTTTAACAGAGGTAGGAATGTATAGTGCAATATGCAATATGATAATAATCCTAAATATATATCAGTATACAGAATATCTTAAACAGAAGTAGAACATACATACAGTATGACAGAAATAAATTCACATTTGTATCAATATACAAATATTTCAAATAAGAGTAAAAATATATGTACAATATAACAAACATAGTTCTGTATTTGTATCAATATACAAATTATCTTAAATAGGAATATAAAAAGTTTATATTTGTATCAACATATAAGAATTCATAACAGTGCAAAGGCTGCTATATTACTAAATTTGTTTACTAATGTATGTGATAGTCTACCATAATATCTTATACATATCCATTCCATTTCTTTTTCCTTTTTTTTTTTTGAGACATATTTTCTTTCCTTAAGGAGAGTACTGAGTTTGACCATTTCTTCTACCCCCAACCCTAGAACCATTATCCATAACCCTGAGAAATATGAAACCTAAGGGATAAGGGGCATCGTTTTCTTAGAATTGCTTACTGCTGTTTAGGGGGCGATGGTATCTCTGTTGGGTATTGTGAGAAAGCTCAGATAGTTAAATCTCAGTTAGACTAACTGTAGATTTTGTAGCAACTCTTAGAGTAATGGGTAAGATTGTCTGAAATTCTGGCAAGAAGTGTAGTATGATGATGATTACCATGGTATCGTTCTGGATTGAGTAGAGTTGTTGTTGTTGGGGCCCCATCTTCCTTCTGGAGATTGCTATTGGAAAAAAACTTATTTTTTATCAGAATGGAAGGTTTGGATTTAAAGATGTCATGACATGTAAGAAAGGATTCCAAGAAATCAAGAATAAGCATGGAGAGAATTAGAATCTTGAAGATAATGGTCCCTTATAATTGGTTTCCTTCTGTCCCACACCAGAGGGCTCTTCTGATTTGGGACACAAGAATCTCTTAACCTTTAATCTTTTCTTTTAGCAATATGTCTGGGTTTAGAGAAGGAGTGAGCCAATTCCATCTCCAAAGCCAGCTTGATAATTTTGGGAAATTGGGTGTAGTTTTTCTTACTACTTCCTGCTGGAAGGGGGCGTTGTATCTTATGGGGTCATAAAGAAAATTTTAGGATTATGGAGTAGTCTGTAAGGGTAAACCTCTGAGCCAGTTGCCTTGAAACCATTCTGGATGTTAGATCATCTGGGCCATGGTGTCATCAGAGACCTTTCAGGTGGTCTTGGCTGGTCAAACCTGATGTATCTTAACTTGGAGCAAATCCACGCCCGGCTAGCTCAGTCGGTAGAGCATGGGACTCTTAATCTCAGGGTCGTGGGTTCGTGCCCAACGTTGGGCGCCAGATATTGGTGAAATTATTAAGGCCACTCCACATAGTTAAAAGGGAGGTTTATTTTGTGGGGTAACTTACAAATGAAGGGGTAGGTTGCAGGGTCTGGCAAAGGTATAGGGCAGTCCGACGGTGTTCTCTGGAGAACTCTGCTCGGTCTACTTCCAGCGTCCAGAGTCCCGGAACCAAGAGAGCCACCTCCTCCTGCTCCTCGGTCTTCCGCTCCCTCCTCTGCCCCGCCTTGTGGGTGTGATCATTACTGAAGCCTCAATGGAGGTTGGAACTTCCAGGCCAATGCTGGGATGACTATCCACTACAGACTCTTTTTGTTTTTTCTTAAGATTTATTTATTAAGATTTATTTATTATGTACACAGAAGAGGGCGCCAGATCTCATTACAGGTGGTTGTGAGCCACCATGTGGGTGCTGGGAATTGAACTCAGGACCTCTGGAAGAGCAGTCGGTGCTCTTAACCTCTGAGCCATCTCTCCAGCCATCTCTCCCTTGGACTCTTTCAGCGTCTCTTCCTGTGCCCACCTCTTCAGCCACTGTGTATCCATAGCAAGGGAGTGATACAAGAACCAGATGAAGGAGGTATTACTCTCTACCCCTACTTCACAGCTGATGCCACCAAGGCTCCCAGAGGTTAACTAGGGTTACACACTAGCGGTGACCCCCCCACACACACACACACTAACCCTATCCAGCAGTTCTCTGGTGCTTTTTACAGCCAAGTCACAGTTCTAGAGCTTTATTAGATGTCTAGTCATGGGAGAAGACACCTGTGTGTGTGACCTTCCTCTTCAAGGTTATAAATATTAAAATGGTTAACCAGCTCCATCTAGACAGGAGAAAGCTAGCAAGAGGGTTTTCGTTATAGACAATTTCCAGTGACAAGTTCTAAAGCAAAAGTCATTCCTCCATAAGAAGGTCTGGAGTCAGTAGAGAACAGTGTCCTCCCTAACATTTCTGAGAGTTTGGGCAAGAACATGACTAGGGGGTCTATGTTCCACAAATGCTACACCATCCTCCAGAGACACATACTGTACCGGCTTTCTGCATTTTCCTGGCTCCAGTTTCTTCCCATTTCTGGCTCTGTCCTACATGATAACTCTAAGCTTTCATATTCAAGTATAATATTGAAAGCCTAGGAATATGTACCAGAGATACAGCCTACCCTGAGAGGACAAACCCAGGCATTGGCTCAAGACAGACCCTGAGATCAGGTTGGAGCCACTGGGTGGGTGTTCTAGGGATCCTGAATTATGGAGAGTAGGACAAGGAGGTCTGAGTTCTGGCTCTGGCTGACATTCACTCACCAGGTAGGTAAAACCCAGGCACTGGGATGTCCTCATGCCTGCAACAATACTCCCTTGATTAAGTTTGGTTTGTTGTTGTTGGCAGGGCTCCCCAGAGTCTTAAGGCTCTTTAACCATACTACACGCCCAGCATGAAGGCTATTTAATCTGGTAGGGGTTTGTGTGTGTGTGTGTTTTGTTTTTGGTTTTGGTTTTTTGAGACAGGGTTTCTCTGTGTAGTTTTCGTGCCTGTCCTGGATCTTGCTCTGTAGACCAGGCTGGCCTTGAACTCACAGAGATCTGCCTGGCTCTGCCTCCCGAGTGCTGGGATTAAAGGCGTGTGCCACCACCACCTGGCCCAGTAGTTCTAATCATTAGAACAATGATCCATCCCAGACCCTGCCTCACCTTTCTGCTTGCTGGCTTGTCATCATCCTTTGCAGAAAAATGCTGAATGCAAATGTTTCAAAGATACTGGCAAACTGGTGCCCTGGGGTAATTCAAGAGGCATACATCATGCATTTGAAAACCTGTGAAGCCCCAGAAGTCTCTAGGCTAATACTTTTCTTCTTAGCTTCACTGAAATCTCTGGGAAAAAAAAAATATCCATGAAAAGTAGAAAGAAGACAGATGCTCCACTCTAGTTTCTATTCCAAATTAAAGTGAGGGAAACATAAGACAGTTTGCACTGTGTTCTCCCCCTGTCCAGCCAGTGGTTGAGGCTCCCAAATTGTGGAGCAGAAGGCAGCAGCTGGGAACCCCAAGGGTGGATGTGATTGAAAGTGCTCGGCAGATCAGCAGGCACACGGACACCTCCAGGGTAGAGATCTCAAGTCTGCAGTGGAACAAGCTGCCAGCCCATTGCCTCCTGCCCCCTCTTCCTCAGAGTTGCTCATCACAGCCTGGGAATGGTGCCTCAAAAGCGCTGTGACAGCCAGTTCTCTAGGATGGTTTCCAAAGGGGCATATCTCTCTGGCCTCACTCCAAGTCACTGGTGTCACCATCGGAAACAGTAACCAAACCTTTGCTAAATGGAGATCACTATTCTGAATATGCATGCATTAGCCATATATTCTATATAGTGGCCCTCACTAGAGGGACCAGTAGTCTCTTCATAATGTACACGAGGTTATAGAAGTAATTCGCCAAGAGTTTACAAAGTTATTAAGCTAGTGAGCAGTTACCCTGGAGCCCAACCCTGTGATACAACAAAACAAAGTGGTTATGGGGCTTTAATCCCACATACAAGTTTTTCCAGCAATGTAGGAGAAGACAGGATGGGAACAAAGGGACAACCTCAAGCATGAGTCGAGTGAAGATCCCAGTCAAGAGAAATGTACATCTAGGACTCTGCCGGCTCACCCTGCTGCCTCCAGGCTGGGGGTCATCTGTAAGGTGGAGATGAAGTCTGCGCCTGTGCAGGCAAGGAAGAGAGTGAGCCCAACGTGGCCAGTCAGCCATTTGTGCCGTTGCAACACCCAATGCTGCCCTCCACGACTGGTCCCTTAGAGATCTTGTACTGAATTAGAGGTGTTGCTGGATCTGGTTCATTTGTTCCAGACATCTGTCCGAAAGGAACCCTTTCAGGGCATGTTCGTGGCCTGATAGGTTTGCCTGTGAACATCTGGTGGCCCTGGTGTCCTCTACTTGGGTCCCATCTCATCTGAGGAGAGCTCCTATGCAGAGTGAGCCCAGTAGCTGCTCCTGAATTAGCTCAGGGTAACCATCGACCGCTTTGGTTCTCACTTCATGACACTGAGCTTAAGTTAGCCTGTATGTGGAGAGGCTCGGACCAGCCAAGCTCTTGAAAGGCTCCAACTTCAACAATCCTGTCTCGTGTCCACTCTCTTTTCTCCCTTGTTTGATATTCACCTCACAAAAGACATTTAGAAATACAGAACTCATGACCATCTGTAAAGGACAGTGGCTCCTGCTTCCTAATGACCCAGTTTCTACGAGGATTGGTTTGTGGCTCCTCATACAACATTCCTTCACACGAGGACACGAGGACACACCACTCTTGGAGCTAGTACACAAAGCCAGGGCCAGGATCTGGGCTGTGTGCTCAGCAGGCATGATCTTGTTTGCTCCTTACCACAGCCCCTCAGACGGGCCATGTGCTGTTATCACCCCCACTTGACAGCTTGGATGAGCTAGGCCCATGGACACTAACCAGGGTGTGCATGAACGATACCTTAGAATTTAGGTGTAGGCCTGCAGACTATCACTCATGATAGATCCAGCATGACTGTCCTTAGGACTAGGTCATTCTTTGTTGTAGGGATTGTCCTGGGTCTTGTAGGATATTTAGCTTTGTCCCTGCCCACCTCACTAAATGCCCATAGAACCTAGTCTTTTTTTCCACTGCTTTTTTAATTTATTTTTATTTTTAAAAATTTCTTGATCATTTTACATACCACCCCCAGACCCTCTCCATCCCCTTCTTCCACCCCCCTCCACCCTCCCATCTCACCACTCATGCACTCCTCAGAGGGGGTAAAGCCTCCCTTGGGTAGTCAACAAAGTCTGGCATACCAAGTTGAGGCAGGACCAAGCCCCTCCCTGCTGCATCAAGGCTGAACAAGGTATCCCACCATAGGGAATGGGCTCCAAAAGCCAGTTCATGCATCTGGGATGGTCTTAATAATCCAGAAATGTCTCCAGACACTGCCAGATATTTCTTCAGTGAGGCAGAGAGCAAAGTCTCTTTGCTCTAGGCTGATATCTTCCTATCTGTCAGAGGATGGGGCCCTGGGTCATTCTAAGATCAGCACCTCTGCTCAGCATCACCCTCGCCCTTCCCTCTCTGAGTTCTTGTAGCATCTTAAGAAAATCTTTCCTCCCTAATTTCATCCAGCTCAAAACAGTAAGTTCCAGATCAGGTACCATGGTGGTCCCTTTGCATCCCAGGTTTCCCAGCTGCAGCCCCGGGACATGTGCCTGAGAGAAAGGGCTACTATTCCCGCTGCCAGGCACTGTGTTCCAGCCACGGCAGGGACCATGTCCTCTGAGTACAGTTTCTCCGCTCTAACAGATTGGCAAAGGAATCCAAGGACCACGGGTGAACCTCTCTCCTCAGCCCATCCCCATAGAGAGCCAAAGCCATTCACATCAGCCCCTAGATGGGTCCTTGGCTTACCTTCCCTGGGGGTGGAGAGGGACATCCTTTGTGAACAGCACTTCCGCCAGGCTCAGAATGGAGCCATCAATAGAGAGCCCTACAATCCTTAATGGAGGACAGATCTGGCTGAGTATTCCTGCTCATCTTTCCATTTATTTATTTGCTTTCTGGAGCTGGGGACTGAACTCAGGCCCTTGCTTGCTAGGCAAATACACTACCACTTGGCTAAACCCCAGTCCTCCCCTCAATGACTGCCTTCTTAGGGTGCATTTCTGACTCAAGATTCACTTAATAAACCCGTTCATCACCAGTTCCTTTGGGAAGTGTGAGGGGACACAGAATGGGACATGGACACTTTGCTTTGAGTTCCTCCTACCCACCTGCTCCTGACCTCTGCTTCCCATTTCTCTTCTTTCTTCTTGCATATGGGATCAGAGATCAGCCCTCCTCTGGGAGATTAAATGTCAGGAAAACCCCAGAAAGCATACTTGTGTAAGGAGTGTGTGTGTGTGTGTGTGTGTGTGTGTGTGTGTGTGTGAAGCAAGCACTACTCTTAATCACAGGGCCATCTCTAGCCTCCTTGTATAAGGACTTTAATGATGGCTTCCTGTTCGCAGGTCCTTCCTGCAGACCCTTAGAGTGACTTTCTTAGACCCCGGCCCAGGTGTGTTCTGGTGTGCCCCTTCTCAAGAGGCATTTCTGAATGTGAAGTCTCAGATGTGGAGAGAACCTATCCCTGCCACTTCTAGGCCCTCTGCGTGTTAGAAAGGAAAGACTGGCAAGGCATGTTTTTAGAAACAGTGGTATGTTTTAAATTCCTGTGTTTAATCCCTTAAGGCTTTTAACAGAAACAATGTAATGCCATGCATGTTGTGGTGATCTTATGATAATGACAGGATTTTATTTTTGAAATGTTAATTTGTGCTTCCCAGTGGGCTACATACAGAGCAATAACAGAATAGACTAACTCATTTTTCCATCACGGATTTAAGCCTTATTTTCAGGGGAGGGTAAAAATCTGAAATAGATTTCCGGCCAGTGGTCCTATGGGTCCACAAATAATGGCTCCCTGTAGCTCTGCCCTTAGACACAGCCTTTGGGCCTTTGTCCTTTCCACAAGGAGAAATAGTCTCAGTCCCAAATGCAGATTACCATTCTAGATCACACTCCTGATGCCTAGGGTACCGGAGTCATCTGTCCAATGCCCCAGACCAGTCTCAAGACCCATGGGGACTTCATGCCTGGCTTTGGCCTCTCAAGTGGATTAAGTCACCAATACTCATATCTAGACCCAAAGGGGGACCATTTAGAGAATGCCTGTGCTCAAATATAGAGGCTAGAGGTGGGAAGAGAAGGGAGCAGACAGCCTAGAAACCAACACTACGTTTTTCTCGGAGCCTAGTGTGACATTCATGAGGCATGGTCCCATATTTATACTCTTGTCTCAACTCCTATAAGATGTTAGGCATGGCCCCCCATGAGGAGGTCATGGACTGAGGAAGACAGGCCAGAAAGTGGTGTCATGCCTAATATGGGAATTGAAAGCATGAATACAGATGAAACACTTCAGGGACACTTGGCCCCGACAGCTGCAAGCTGTCTGCTCTCCATTGGCAGTGGCCAAGAAGGAGCTCATGAGTGGCCTGATCCAAAGATGGAAGGCCACTTCACACACAGGGATGTAATGGAGCAAAGATACAGCCTTTGGCGGAGTCCCCTCTGAAACCTCCCTTGGAGACTACTCCTGAATCGTCTTCACTGCCTGATGAAGGAAAAGGGCAGTTGTTACCTCTTGCACACCCCCAGAGAAAAACCTCTTTGTCATTTTGTCTGCAGTTACACCAGGGCTTGCTGCCTCCCACCTTGGGAACTAGAGAGTGCTTGTTAAGCAACCCGCCACTTTGGTGTCTTGCAGTGATGGCACAGAGCGCCCATCAGATCTCCAGCTCACTGATCTGGTCTCTCTACTTCTCCCCCTGCAGGGGTGGAAGGGCCGATCCCTTTGCTGTACTGGCGTGTTAGACTGAGCACACTTTTAAGTAGTGTTACTTTGCACCACTCTCTTCTTTCCCTCCTGACTCGTCTCCATCGCCACCCTTGAGTGTTTCCTTCCCCCTTACCCTTCCATCTGCCTCTTATCACAGCTTTCCTGTTCTCCAGGCACGGCCTTGGAATCCTTTCAAAGAAGAGGGGACATCCTAAAGACAGCTGGGGCAGAGGGAAGCCTGTCGGGTAGCTGTTAAATGTCAGCAATGGACTCTCATAGAGACATTATCTTGAAGCAGACATTGGAAATCATATGGATCAGCGAGGGTGTTGAGGCTGCTGCCCAGAGTCAGAATTAGTTTGCAACTTACAGCATACACCTGCACATCCATGGCTCAGGACCCAACATGGGGTGTGGGGACAGAGAGTTCATGGCAGTGTAGACTCCTAGCCTTTGTCCTTTGAGTGACCTTCTTGCTGATCATTACTTCCTGGGATCCATGGAACTTCTTACCCAGCTGTATGGGTCATGACACACAGGCATGGTGGTACCCCAGAGATGGTGGCTGCCCCACTCCTCAGTAAATCTCCTTGGTCTCCTCAGGTGTGGGCTTTCACATACACCCAGCAGATCATCCAGGAAGAGCTGTGCCTATCAGTTGTCACCCTGTTCCCTGGTGCCCCAGTGGTTCTTGTCCTGTGCAAGAATGGGGATGAAAGGCAGGTGAGTGCTCTGCAGGCCCTGGGGTAGGGTAGGATTGGGAGTGGTCAACCTCCATAATGTGACTGGGGGTGGGTGTAAGTCTTCTCCAGTCAGGAGAAGATAGGGCATATTGAAAGGGGAAGGGTTAATAAGCATGAAAAGCTTCTAGTCAGAGTCAGGGATAGGACTCCCTCAATGGTGTCAGCAGTAAAGGTTATGTTGGTCCCACTGATCAGTGAATATCTGAAAGTCTGCAGACTTAAGCTAATCTCACCAGGCCTGCCCACCCTGTATGTTTCTGTCCCTGCTCTGTCACCTACCTAGACTCTTAGACAAGAGCCAGGGCCGTAGGTGCGAATGCAACTCAACCCTTTGCCCTTGGTGCTTTGTGAGTTGTATCCTAGATGCACACTGTCCCTCTAGCAGTGTGGACTAGGAATGTGCTCAGCTTCCTGCCAGGTATGAGAGAAAGACCGCAACTCAAGAGCTCGTTCCAAGTATGAATGTGGCACACCGTGGATCACTGTATCTATCTGAGATTTCCTCTTCCTCTTCTCCAAAAGGGGGCTGATAGAACCCAAAGGAACTGTGGGGAACAAGCATTGCAATGGTTTCTACCAAGTACCGAGCTCAGTGCCTAGTCAGGGTATGTGTCCATCCCTCTATCCACATACAGGGGGGGTCAACGGAAACTGCCTGAGACCCACCTGTCTGTGGGCTCTTGGTACAGAGTTTGAAGAAGTCTGCTGTTGTCACCTTCACTGGCCCCATCTCCTCTTTCTCTAACTTCTTCCTGAAGGAAGACATGCAACATTTTTTTTTTTCTGTCTGCTCCTGTGTCTAACTCAGTTCACATTTTCTACCCTGTCCCCTGGAAAGTTATTGCCTCCTGATGAGCTATCCTAGCAAACACTGATTTAACTTTTTAACGTTTTTTAAAACTCATTTTTAAAAGACTGGACCTGGAGAGATGGCTCATGCGTAAATGTACTTGCCACCAGGCCCTACCCACCTGAGTTTAATCCTTGGAGACAATGGAAAGAGAAAAGCACCTCTGATAGGTTGTATTCTGGCCTACACACACACACACACACACACACACACACACACACACACACACAAGTAAATAAATACAAATTTAAATGTAATAAAAAAAATAAAACCCTACTGCCTGTCAGAATAATTTCTTCCCTCATGAAACCATGAAATCACATCTCTGGCTGACCACCATGGGGTGTCATCCCTTCTGCTAATGCTTGGGTGACTTATATTATCCATAGAACCCATGGCTTTGGTGGGGGGAAAATGAGCTCACGTTCTCTCCCCTCTGTCTCCTCAGCAATGGACGAAGATGGGTGCTCGTATAGAGCACATAGCCTCCCACCTCTGCCTGGACACAGACATGTTCGGTGACAGCGCCGAGGACGGCAAAGAGGTCGTTGTCAACCCTTGTGAGTCGTCACTCATGAGCCAGCACTGGGACATCGTGAGCTCATGAGGACCCTGGGTGGATCCAGCTGGGGACCAGGGATGGTGTGTCCCTGGACCAAAGCCACCTGGAACCCGGGCTGTGAACAGCCCACGTCTGCACCAGATGCCCTCGACGGGAGGTAGCGCAAAGGCCCCCAGGACAGGAGCAACTGCCTCAGGGAAGATGGAGGAAAAGGTGGCAAACCAGCAGGGCCCAACAACACCCACATGTGTGCGACATTGTGAAGGCCCATCCTGGCCAGGTTTTCCGAATGGGACCTGGGAGATGATGGAGATCTGATGGGAATCTTTGTTGTGCCCTTTCTTACAAAACAAGGCGCTTTATGGAGGCCGGGGAGAAAAAGCTCTGCCTGTCGCTTCGCCGGGACCGCATGGAGAGATGAAGAATGGAGATGGTTTCCAGAACAAATAAAGTTAACATTGGAAGTTTTCCTCTAATAACTCCCGCTGCTGCTTCAGCTAGCTAGCACCTAGGCCGAGCTCCCCACGGAATTAGGGCGGGACATCTTTGTGTCAGAATGGATGACGAAGACAGGAAGATGGGAACCTTGTGCCCTTATCCTAGGTTACTGCCAAAAAGGCACTTTAGGGGGGCTGGCAAGATGGCTCAGTGAGTAAAAGGGCTTACCATCAAGCCTGATAACCTGAGTTTGGTCTCTTGGGCCCACGTGGTGGAAGGAGAGAACTGACTCCTACAAATTATCTTTTGACCTACACACACACACACACACACACACACACACACACACACACACACACACACATACCGGCATGCAGGCCCACGCTCACAGTACTACACACAAAACAAGTAAATGCTGTTATTTCTAAGACACTTCAGAGCTTGGAGATGGGCGTATTTTGTCAATTGCCTGCCTGGAAAACATGAGTTTCAACCTCAAAACCTATGTTTAAAGAAAAGATGAGTATGGCACATACTTGTAATCTCGGAACTAGAGGGGCAGAATTGGGTAAATTTCTTGTTAGCCAGCCAGCTAGCCAGCCAGCCAGCCAGCCTAATCTATTTGGCAAATTCAAGGCCAGTGAGAGACCATGTCTCAAAAAAAAAGAAAAAAAAAGAAAAAAGGAAAAAGAAAAACGTAAAAATGCATTCACAAACATGTAACACACACACACACACACACACACACACACACACACACACACACACACGGCACTTCCCTTTTTTGGCCTGCTGCTTTCTCTTACATTACCATGATGGGACCAGATGAAGTGGTGGTGACTCCAGAAGGCTCTAGATTCCTATGGAGATCCTGATTTGGTAGATCTCATACAGAGTTCAATCCCCTTGGCTAATTCTGAGCCCTCTGCTTGCTTAAAGCACTGTCATAGAAAGTCTGTCCAGGAAGAGCCTCATAGCCTATAGCCCTTAGTCTAGGAACTTCCTACTGTAATAAAACCATGTTTTGGTGTCTTCTGGAATTGGTTAGGGTAGCTGTCATCGTTAGGGTTTCCATGACCACGCCAACTCTTATAAAGGGAAAACATTTAATCAGGCTGGCTTACAGCTTCAGAGGTTTAGTCGATTATCATCATGGTGGGACATGGTGGCGTGCAGGCAGACATGATGCTAGAGAAGGAGCCGAGAGTGGAGAAGGAGCCACATCTTGATCCTGCAGGCAACAGAAAGTTGTCTGGCACACTGCGCATGGCTTAAGCATATATGAGACCTCAAAGCCCAACCCCACAGTGACACACTTCCTCCAACAAGGCCACACCCACTCCAACAAAGCCACACCTAGTAGCGCCACTCCCTATGAGCTTTTGGGGGCCAACTACATTCAAACTACCACACTATCCATTCTTATTAACGAGGTCTTAAGAAACAAGCCATATTAAGTTGAAGTTCCCAAGAGACACCCACATGCTGCTAGTAACTATCTGTTAGCTGTTGCTGCATAACAAATTACCTCCAAACTCGACAGCTTATGGTAACACACATTTACTGTCTCACAGTTTGTATTGTCCCAGCCCTCTCCACCTGGAGGCTTATTAGGCTATGGTGGAGGTGTTAGCTGGAGCTGCAGTCAGTTCCATGGGCTCACCTAGCTCTCAGTGTTGGTTTTTGGCCCTGCTGCTCCCTCCAATGTAGCAGCTCACTCTGCAGCAAACTGGGAGTGGGGTGGGGAGGTGGGATACCAGCAAGATAGGAATCCTGTCCTTTTACAACCAAATCACTCAAACCTCCCCCTCCCCCCATCATTTGTTCCACATTGCACTTGACAGAGCAGCCACCAGGTACAGCCCCTACTCAAGGGGAGGCCAATCAGGACAGTGAAGGACAAGAGGTGATCAGATCCACTCAAATCCACCTACCCCAGTGATTGTTGGAGCCTAAGAAGGTATTATCCACTCTCTTTTGTCAGGGAAACCCTTTGATAATGGGATATTATCAAGTTCCTTATATACTCTGCTACTGCAGACTGCTGTAGCCTTGGAAACTTGAGAGTTGGCATGCCCAGACTAGATGTCTCCTCTGGAGGTTGAATTTGTGTATGCAATCATATCACCTGCTCTAGTTAGGACTAGGCCCTATTCTGGACCAAAGAAGAGGGAGTAGAGAATTGAAGCTGTTCCATTTATAGAAGATATGCTGAGGCTCCTTAAGCTATGTGCCTGTATGGCTTAAAGCAGCTTTGCAGAGAGGAAAGACAGAAGGAATGGTTACCCGTAACCAGACCAGACTCCTAAGTAGGTGAAGCAGTCACTGTACTAGGCTAACTAAACTAGAGCCTGGGGTTGTCCTTTGCCTAATTGTTACCCCTGTATTTGGAGCCGAAGTTATACTATTCCTGCCCAGCTCCCGTGGCCATCAGACCCAAGTAAACACACAGAGATTTATATTATTTACAAACTGTATGGCCTAATGGCTCAGGCTTTTTGCTAGCTGTTCTTATATCTTAAATTAACCCGTTTCTATTCATCTATAAGTTGCCACGTGGCTCGTGGCTTACCGGTATCTTTACATGTTGTTTCTCATCACGGCGGCTGGCAGCATCTCTCTGCCTCAGCCTTCCACTCCACAGAATTCTCCTCTCTTCTTTGTCCCACCTATCCTATACTTCCTGCCTGGCTACTGGCCAATCAGCGTTTTATCTATCCATCGATCAGAGCAACACATTCACAGCATAGAGAACATCCCATAGCATGTATCTGTGACTGTCTTTGGGTTCTCTGGTGGCAACAAAAGTGTCCCTTGCTCTTCTTTAACCACAGTACTGGGATAGATAAGCACACCAAATACTCAGTAGGCATTTTTATAGGAAGAGGGTTGAGGAACCATTCCTTGTTCATGATAAAGTGAGTTTAAGTATGGATGACTACTGCCATACAATTACAGCATGTTAGTGGGCTCACATCTCTCTGCTAGAGGACTGGGGGAGTGAAACCCTGGTAGCAATTACTTATGCTCTAGGGCCGCTTGCTTATCTTCTTTTCTCATGGCAGAAAAATGAGCACTTAGCCTTCTCCTGGCATCCCTCTTACCAGCAAAGCAACTTGGAAATGGCAGTGAAGAGTCAGGTTGAAGGGTATGGAGAGTAACCTGCTAATGGAATCCCGGCAGCTCTGCTGTGAACTGCGTGCAGGTTATCTTCCTTAAGGCCCCGTTAGTGGGAAATGGAGGCTAACCATTGATGATGCAGGTAGGAATCACTCCAACTTTGTGGGGTAGCCGAGGTGCTCTCCATTGTTCCTGGGCTGCTGCCAACAGAGAGTTGCTATTTAAAAGCAAGCAAGGCAGCAATGGTGAGTGTCCATAAATTCAAAACAAGGCTGACATCTCAGAGATGGCCATGACCTACACATACACAGCAGAGTGAATGTGGCCAGGCAGTTGTGTAGATGTTATCACTGGGTTTGAATGGCAAACTCCAGTAGCCTGAAGTAGCTCACTAGGTAGGCAATCTGGAGCTATGAGTGAAAATTTGTCAAATGATGTCATCCTAGGAGAACAGGGAATGTCTCTTGAGGATCTTGAGGTCTCACAAGATTCAGACTCCAAACAGTGCTTGGAAAATACCTTCCCTGGAGCAGCCTGACCACACTGCCAGGTGAGGAGGCAGCAGAAGTCACATGGTCACATCTGGTGAACAGAAGAATATGGGCTACTTTCAGAATTTATTAATAGGCTATGCATATTAAACAAAAATATAAAAAGATACGGTATGTGTGACTGGGTATTTATACCACTGGCCCTCCACAGCTACAAGCTCTGTATCCATGAATCCAGCCAAGCACAGACTAAAGCCACATGGGAAGAAATGCATCTGTATTGAGTTATGTGTGGCTTTTTTTCATTATTCCCTAAACCATATAGTATAAAAAAAAAAAAAAAAAACACTCTTTACATTATACTAGATCTCTTAACCAACAAAAAACTGGTTTAAGGTATATTAGAAAATGTCCGTAAGTTAGATGTAAATATGGAGTAGGGAAACAGTGCATCATAAGCATGTTTGTTGTGCAAGCATGAGGACCTGAGTTTAAATCCCCAGAACCACGTTTTAAAAAAGTGGTCATTTGCAACTGTAACCCTAGCACAGTGACTCTGTGGTAAAGATGGGAATCTTTCTGGAGCCTTCTGGCTACCAGCACAGTTCAGGTTCAGTGTGAGATTCTTTTTCAAGGGAATAAGGCAGAATGATAGAGGAGTACACCCAGTGCCTTCCTCTGACCTCTGCACATGGATGGGTGTAAAAACCTTCACATACATGTGTACATGTATTACACACACGCACGCACACACAAAAAAATATAAGCACGGTACCATTTTATATGGTTAACTTTAGCATCCACACAATAGGTGTCCATAGGGAAGAGGTATTGCTGGAATCTACTTCCTATGAAGGGACTACTGTGCAGTCTCATGAACTTAGAAAAAGGAGAGGCAGGGATTTCAGAAACTCTGGTGTCTCATTTAGAGTTGGGGGCAGAATAGTATTGAATGAATAGGAAAATGGGAGATTTTAGGTTTGGGCTCTACATGGATGGTGGAGCCTGGTGCTGCATTGAATCTGAGACTTCCTTTCCTGGCAATTTGTTTCCCTTTGTGCTTTATAACTTTGCCCTGTGAGCTCATCTTCAGTGAGAGTTTTTCCTCTGGGTATCCTAGATACTCTAGTTATAGAGGCATGCCTCGGGGGAGGTTTAAGCTTGCCTCTGCTAGGATCCCATTGGGTTGCTTTGATTTCAAGCCAATTTATGAATTGATTTTTCTGTGAATGGTTTTCACACTGTGAGAAGGGAATCTGGAGCCCAGCTCTCTTGCTTGGCACAATCTTAGATTTTGATCATTTATAGATTGCTTTTCTAGGAGTTCACCCAGCCACATGGATAGCCCATGTTTAGCCCCATGAGGTTGTAGGTCTCCTGTCTGTCTCTGCCTGTACATAAAGCCCAGCATTAGTGACACAAATGTGTTTGACTCCTCTCCCCAACTCATTCACCACACAGGCTTGCTCTAAATTCCCATGCATTTTTGGAACTTGGATGCACAGCTGTGGTTTCAAATTGTCTTATCCAATATTTATGTATGTATGTGGTAGGGGGCTTCCTGTGTTGGCTCAGACCAGAATTCCTTAGTGCTGTAATTAGCTGTCACCACTGGCTGGGGAACCTTATCTTATTGCAGACACTCAATAAATTTCTATGAATGAGTGAGAGAATGTGTCTGTGATTCTTTAGCACCATTTCCTAATTACCTCCTGGCTAGTTATCAGACGTTTGAGTTTCTAAAAGACAGCCACGGCAGAAATTGAAGACAGAGAAGACAAATTTATAACAATAAAATCTTGTTATAATACACATAGATTTGGGGATCGTGCATATTTAGCTTCATAATGACAGAGTTTAATACTGAGCATGCTAACTGGAAAGAACTATCAGGAATGAAAATCGTTAATACTACAGTGGAGCCCGGCCAGAGTGAATTTGTTCTCAGAAACTCAGGGGGATAGTGATAGAAGGCTGGGCAAGAGCCCTTGGATTTCATCAGCAAGCATCTCAGGCGTGTCTACTGGCATCTGACAAGATGAGCCCTGGCCTCTGGAGAGAAGCTAACCCTGTGTCTGTGATCCTTTGAAGTGACCCACAGAGGAATGCCCTGCTTCTCCCATGCCACCCACTGAGCATTCCTGCCCCCAACCAACCGCTCCATCTTTTCAGCACCTGGGACAGCGTCTGGCATGCAGGCTTGGGTGGGGGAGGACTACTGGAGTTCTAGCAGCTGTGCAGATGTCCCATGTGGCAGGTGGAAGCCCGCTGGCCCCTGCCATGCAGAGCCAATCGTCTGAGCTCCCTCATGGGCTACAGTCTCTGGCAGCCCAGCTCGGATTAGCCAACTCTGAAGCTCTGAGCGCTTTTCCATTTGCCGTGGAGTCGACTAATTTAATGAAGCCGTCACAGTGCAAACCTCGGGGCTTATTGGAAAAGGACTCGAGCACGACATTATTTCACAGCAGTAGATTGCATCATTTTCATTTCACAGCTTTCCAATGGGAAATAATAAAACAAAATTACAAACATAATGAAGAACGAAAAAGAAAGGAAGGAGAGGAAAATCCATGAGTATGAGGAGTGCCCTCTGTTCCGTGATGGGGTTGCTTCGCTCATTCACTTGGGCCAGTAAATATCACCTGGTTTCACTCTGCAGGGAAGAATATCCCAGGATGCCTGCACCTGCTGCTGGAGATAAGAGGCTATAATAACTCACTGTCCAGGAACACCGAGAAGACCTGAGCACTCCTTACAGACACCCCTTCTGAGAAATCCCAGCTACCAAGAGCAAAGCTCACCAGGGGCTAGACAAGACACCTGGGTGAAGGGTTGCCACTGATAGGGCAGGGTGAATTCATGGGGTATGGGTATGCACAGCACCACCACCTCCCAGAAGACAAAGCTATTTTGCCAGTGATGCTTTTCCTATCCTAGATGGAAGTAGGTCCCTGCCCTCATCCATCCTGCAGGATGCTTTCATTGTGACCCCAGGTGATCTGACAGCCAGAGGCTAAATGGTAGTCAACAGAGAGACAAAGCTCTTTCCAAAAGCTGTGCTCATTAATTGCACTGAGGTGTACAGGTGCAGGACAGCCACTGAGCTCTGCCAGGCCTTTTATTCTTCTCTGCGTGCCTACCCTTCAGCCAAGGAGATGCTCCTGGGCTGTCCCCCAGCTTGGAGACTAGACTTCTCCATTGCAATCAGACCCCAGATCCCTCCCCCCCACCGCCGCCTCTTACTGAAAACAAATTTGTACTCTAAGAGTGGGGCTGGGGGGTGGAACCATCTGGAATGACTTTCTTTTACCCAGGAGTCTCCTTCAAGGCTGACACTGACTCCCTCCTCCGCCCCTCATCTTGCAGGAAGTCTCGCTGGCTGTCAGTTCCTCCCATCTGAATGGTATCCAAATGTCTCCCGTCTTGACTCACACAAGCATCTCCACTTTTGTGTTGGTCAAGGGGCATCTTTAAAGCACAGGGGTCAAAGGCCAGCACCCTCTCAGTCCTCATGTGGACTGAGAATACATGACTTAGAATTTCTTTGATCTCAGCTATCTCCTCTGTACAGGGGTCAACGTCATGGCTGCCTCCTAATTCCATTTTGACATTAGATACAGCGATTCATATAAAGTTCTCAGCACAGACCTAGGTACACAGTAGGTCCTGCACTTCATTAGGTCATTGTGACAGTTCACTAGAGCAGAGGGCAGGGTCTGTATGTTTTGGGGGCTGATCTCTTTAGTCTCTTTGGATGCTGTATCAAAAAAGTGATTGGTTACAACCATGAATGTTTATTTCCCACAGTGCTGGAAGCTGAGGAGTCCACAGTCAAGGTACCAGCAAATGTGGTGTCAGGTGAGGTACATTCTCTGGTTTATGAGCTCTCTAGAGTCCCTGTTATATGGGTACTAACTCCACTCATGAAGGCTCCACACTCATGACCCAGTCACGTCCCAAAGGTTCCATACCAATATCCTCATACTGGGAGTTGGGATTTCATCACCTGAGTTTGGAGTATACAAACGCATTCAGAACATTTATCCCTCCATCGTTGGTGGCCTCTTAAATATCAGGCCTTGGCCAGAGAATCCCCTGTAGGATTTCATAAGGCATAGGGTCAAGAAGAAGGGTTTAACCCAGTAAGGTAGAAAACAGAAAAGAACAATGAGGTTCTGTGAGGAAAACATGTCTCCACTCAGTTTTTGTTGCACGGGGGTCTTTACCATTTCTCTGTCTGGTGTGTCTTTATCCTTCTTGTCCCTTCCCTGCCTGTACACATGAATCAGGACTCTGTCTTGTCTGTGCTGAGCCCTGAGAGGAGGTAATATGAGGTGGTACATGGTATCAATGGGTGTTACAGGGAAAGAGGCTGAAAATGGGCATAGAACCCCATGCCACGAGTTCAAGGCCAGCCTGCACTGCAGAGGCATTCCCATCCTAAAGAAACTTCTGGTCTACCTTGTGAATCCAACTCCCACACTGTAGCTAGAGTTTTCCTGCCTGGACCACAGTCAGGACAAATCTCTCTCACCCTCCAGGCCCATAGACGCTCAGACCCAACCAAGTAAACACACAGAAACTTATATTGCTTACAAACTTTATGGCAGGCTTCTTGCTATCTAGTTCTTATATCTTAAATTAACCCATTTCTGTAAATCTATACTTTGCCACATAGCTCGTGGCTTACCAGTATCTTACATGTTGTTACTCATGGCGGCGGCCGGCAGCGTCCCCTGACCCAGCCTTCTACCTCCCAGAATTCTCTTCTCTCTTGTCCCGCCTATACTTCCTGCCTGGCTACTGGCCAATCAGCATTTTATTTATGCAGAATGATGTCCACAGCACCACACCTTAATTCTGCCTCTCTCTGCTCCTCTCCTGCCTGAAGAGGATTGCACCTGTATAATTGTCAATCTGCAGTGGCCCCCACCACAGCCCAAGGACTGCCTGGGGCCCAGGATACTTACTGGTCAGTGTAGTCCAAGATAAAACCACAAACTTATTTAAAATGTTATAAGATTAGGAATGGTGGTGCTAATAACCTGGTTGTGTGGATCTCAAAGTTTAGTGATGTCGGACACCTGCTTTGGCAAAGGAGTTCAGGTCCCAAAGAGGAGGTGTGGTGTCGGCTGGGGGAGAGAAGGAGGAGACATGATCTGAGAGTGAATCTGGAATGCCTGCCAGTAGGGTTTAATTGAAAAAAAGACTACACCTTTTATACTCTATAGTGGCACACAGGATTAAAGGGGAGAGAGGGGGCATGTGAGCTGGGGTATAGCTTGAGGAATCTAGCATTGACCTTGACAATAGGCACCAGTCATATGTAATGGAAGGGCCCAAAGTTCCTCTTGCTAGATATAAGAAGAATGACTGCATTATCAACCATTTTGAATTCTCTGTATTTGGTAACTGAACTCTTGCCCTTAATGGGCTCAGGCTCTTGGATTTGAATTGCAGGCATTTCATTCTTGGGATCAGGTATGTATAGTAAATCTCTAACTTTCCTCTTCTTGGTGTACTTAGGAGGGCATAATGGATTTCCTCGTTCCACAGTGGCAGGGATTTTTTTCCAGAGAATTATTTTGTTTAGAGAGGCTACCATTGTACATATTTTTAACTTTTACCAAATCCCACACAATTTCCCAAAGGGAAAAGCATTAATATTGAGACTCATTAAAAATGAAAGCAAAAAGGTGCTGGAGAAGTGTGGGCTGCAATGTTGAAATGCTCGAACGTTGTCAAGCAGCAATGGTCACCATGTGGTCCACACCAGAGTGAACTTTGTAATATGACAGTCATATCACAGTATCAGTATCAAAACTAGACACTCCAACAGGTTAAAAGTTGCCATAATATAGCGTCCAGCTTGGGGAGTGTCCTAAGCAGCTCCCAATGTCCTAAGCTTCCACCGGCTTCCAGAAAGGGTCACGTGCATGGGGTAGATCTTACAAGACAGAGCACAAGCCCTGGGACCCACTGGTGCTCCACAGAATGCCCAGTCCTAAGCCAGGGAAGAGTCAGAGCAGCTCATGCTGACCACAGAAGAGCTCTAAGGCACAAAGCAGGGAAAGAAGCCACCAGAGGACCTCAAAGCACATCTGTGACGTCACGAAGACAGAGAGTGGCTCTCCATCCATGTGGCAGGAACAGTGTAAGTACAGGCTCAGAGAAGTGGAGCAGTAATGCACAGGGAAAAAGGACATGAGTTATGTCCAGACAGGCAGCTTTGAACACCAGAACTCAGCCTGGTAAGAAGCTGGGGGCCACTGAAGTTTCCCGAGCAAGGGAGTATTACTGACTAGAGCATAAGAGCATTGACTTGGCAGAAGTAGCATGGCTTGAAGTGAGATTCTGTGAAACCAGGGTTTGGTCAAAGTTTCAGAAACTTCCTGAGTGTTGTTCAAATCTTAGAATGGCCTTACAATAAAAAACCCAGACCCAGATATTGGGTGATAATAAAGCTAATAAAGCTTGCCCGAGGATCAGAGGACAGAGCCAGCCACTAGATTAGATACAAAGGCCAAAAAGTGGTGGCACACGCCCTTAATCCTATCACTTGGAAGGCAGAGATCCCTCTGGATCTCTGAGTTCAAAGCCATACTGGAAACAGAGCCAGGCAGTGGTGGCACACAACTTTAATCCCACTACAATGAAGCACACAGGCCTTTAATCCCAGGAAGTGACATCAGGAGAAAGGTATATAAGGTGTGAGGAAACAGGAACTAAGGCAATTCAGCTGAGACCCTTTTGGGTGAGGACTCAGAGGATTTCATAGGTGGTGGCAATGGCATGTTCTGCTTCTCTTGACTTTCAGCTTTCACCCCAATATCTGGCTCTGGGTTTTTTTTTTTTTTTTTTATGAAAAGACCATCTAAGATTCGAACGACACATGAGGCCAGAATTGTGTCAGTGTTAGAGTAGAAAAGAGATAATAGTTATGAGAACCGGGGTGGTGAAGTTAGCTGGAGAGGAGAGGAGGGAAGACCGAGTGAAGTGGGAGAGTGGCTTTCATGTCCCAAAGCTCTGGCAGAACAGATTAGATACACTAATATGAAGTCACAACATGCCCACATGGTTGGGCATGCCCGGTGGACCTAGACACTCCCACCTAGTCATTTCCGGTTCAAAATAGCCATTTCCGGGTCAAAACATCTCGCATGACTAGGACTCTGTGGCTTTGCATGGTTGCGTAAAGCCTGCCCCATGTAATCTACAAGCAGGCGTGGAGTAGCCACATGAGTTCCTGTACGCATGTGCGGCCCACCCTTTATAAAGCCGGGCGCCATTTTTGCACTGGTCTCTCTCACCCATTTCTCTTGACCACGTGTGTTTCCCACAGGCCTGTTCACGTCTGTCTCTTCTCCTATCTTAATAAAAACTCTTCTGTGGATTTGTCGTGTTTTGGGACGTTTCCTTGCAGGGCAAGAGCCTTCATGGTGTCCACATCGATCTGTTCCACTGTGAAACCAGACTGGATTTTTTAGTCATACAAACTAAGATGTGGCAAGCAGTGCATTGCAGCCAGAAACACAGTGCTTCTATGCCCAGTGTTGTCTTAAGGACAATGAAGAATCAGTGGCTGTGTGGCAAGGGCTCTTCTTAGTTCCATCCAAAAGAGACCACAGCCAGCAAGGCTAGAGCAAGTGACCCAAAGTAAGTCCAAGGAATGTGAAGCAGAAATGGGATCCAAACCCAAGAGGCCTTCTGCCCAGTTCTAGATTCACAGCCATGAGGCTCTGCTGCTCCTGTGAGGACTAAAATTATGAATACCTATATTCTCACAGGAAGGAAGACTACAAACGCAGCTGAGGTCCCTAGCAGGCTGACTTTGCAATTGAATCGTTTGGCATCTTGAACACCTAGTTGGCCCCACTGACCCTCAGATTTATTCCCTCGCTGTCCATTTGTTAGGGAGGATGTAGGATTTAGAGAGTTGTTAAGATGTGCCCAGACTAGGCTGGTGTGCTCCGTGCTCACCATTTCATTTCATGCAAACAGCATCCCTAGGGGATAAACATTAGCATCACAATTTTACAGACCGAGGAACTTGAGTCTCTCGGAGAAGTAAAATAACTGATGGGGTTGCCCAAGTGATAAATAGCACAGCAGGCACCTTGTCTCAGTGACCAGGCCTCCAAAGTGCATGGCAGCTTAGCACACACACACCCCACAAATATATATGCAGATCAGTCAGCAATAAATATTTACTAGGTACCCGTTATCTGACAACATTATGCCAGGACTTGGCCACCAGTCCTTGCCTTCAAGGACAGTAAACACAGGAGAGAAACAAGTTTCATTTTAAAGCGGGGGTAGGGGTGGGGGACACTTGGTAGTATCTTGCTTGGGAACAGGGAATACAGAGAAGGGAAGAGGAGAGCTTGGCCAAGAATGGAGTGGCTGTACCACAAGGATGATGGGAAATTAGGAAGAAAGAACACTACTCTACATGGAGGAGCCCATGTGTGCTTCTCCAGGCTATTCTGGCCCTCTGCTTTAGTCCTGACTAAATCCCTGAGACACCCTCTTTAGGAAATAAGGACTTTTGAGGTCACGGAAGAACATGATACCAAGCAGACTGAGCTCTGCTCTAGGATCTACTTTACGGCTCCCAGCAGGAGAGGTGCAGGAAGCTGAGGACCTCTGCTATGTCTGCATGGTACATTGTGCCCTGAAGCAGCACTCAAGCATCCTACACATGGCCTGTCTTAACCCTTTATTACCTACCTGTGTGTCTGTCTCCCCCTGGAAGTTGGGGTCCACACTGTACCTTGCAGGTGTTGGCTCTCGTGGAATGCTACATGGGGGGCTTGTGATACCCTAAGTGGATTGAGACAGCTTGTTCAGATTAAGGTGCTCTTAAATCTGCTCCCACATGTAATCAGACAGGCCAGGATTACTTCTGTGTCTCCAACAGACCTCTGAACATAGCGCAAAAGCTCATAGTTATTCTGTTGGCTCAGAGGCTGCCAAATAGCCTTAGGCTCTGTAAATGGACACTCATGATTCTGTACGGCCCCCCAAAACAGGTGATACAAACTCAACAAGATGGGTGAGCATCAGGAAGCTGACTGGATGGAGCAGGGAAACTCCTGCTCTATGTAGGTCCCCACCCTCTCTGAGTAGAACTGACCACACCAGAGTGATGGATAGCAGGCCAGGAGTCCAGAGAGATGATCCCTGACCATCCTTCCTGCAGCTGGCTTTGGGACATCCAGACCAACTTGGCCCCACAATGACACCTGAGCAAGGTGAGCTCAGGGAGAAGACACCTGTTCTGACCACAGCCATGGGAGCACTTCCGATTCCTGGACAAGAAGCTGCAATGTAGGGGGCATGAGTTGACGAAGTCCCTGCATCCGCTGGAGATATTACAGCATGAAGTTAGCCATCCCTGTGAAAGCAGGCCTGGCTCTCCCTGTGCCCCCACCCCCCACCCCCGCCCCAGGGATTCTGTCTACTTTCAACTGCCCAACTTCATGTATCGTCTTAAGTCTATGTGTATCTATCTGTGATGAAAGAAAAGTCTACAATAGTGATTATGGCTAGGACTCCTCAGAGTTCCATGAAGTCCACCCCAGATTCATAGAAGGCCTGGTGCCCAAATTATAGCTGCTACCTGATCCCATTTTAAAACATTTTTAGAAATCATTCTTTGCTTGCTAAGATGAAATCAGGACCTAATGGATGTCTACCCCACATGCAAGAAGCCAGGTACACTGAGGCTACAGTGGGGAGAAATCCCCAGGCTTGGCCTGTTCCCACCCTAGGAGGACAGTAGACTTATCCTGATTTACAGGGCCAGGGAATAGTGCTCAGAACAGTCCAGGAACTTGTTGGAGGACACACCTTGAGGGGAGTAGCAGGCAGGGCTGGAATCTACTCAGCTCTATACTCCCGGCTCCTGCTTTTCTTCAACCAAGTTCTACTTGGAAAATTAACCAAGGAAAACAAGAGCGGGTAGGCTCAGTGGGAAAGTGTTTGCATTAAGGACCCAAGTTCAGATCCCCAGCACCCACGCAAAAGGTGAGTAGAGTGGCATACGCCTGCTACCTCAGAGTTCTGGTTGGGACTGGGAGTGGGGGATGGGTAGAGGCAAGCAGATCCTTGGAACTCACTGGCCAGTGAGTCTAGACAATTGATGAGCTCAAGGCTCAATGAAAGACCCTACCCCAAAAACACATAATGGAGAGTGGTAGAAAAAGAATATACTAGTGCTGACCCCTGACCTCTACACGCACGTACGTGCATATAACATACATGTAATAAACTTAATAAATAGATAAACATGAAAACAGTACATATAACCAAGAAACTTAACTTGTAACACACTTTTAAAAATCTCTTTTCCATTCACAAGAGGAAGAGCTGAAGTTCTAAGATGATAATGATTGGGCCAGTTTGATTGGGGAAAAAAAATACGCGTATTTAGCCCACTAAAAAGCTGTATCAGCTAGTCTTGTCTCTTTGGGAAGTTCAGATTTTTAATTTTATTTAGGCAATCATTGAAGTAATACTTACATATAGAAATCTTTTATTCCACCCACATCCTCTCTCCCCAGAGACAACCATCTTTCAAACTTCTAGATCTTTTCTCCGGCATTCACATCTATAATTTTAAAATTATGCTGCTATTTTTTAAAATATCTGTTTTAGACATTTTCTATTGGCTTCCTGCCATGGTAAACACGGACTTAGCTTTTTTCACACCACTGCCCACATTTCTCTCCTTTTATCCCTGTGACATGTTTATAAAATAATTTTTTTAGCAAAATCAATAATCAGCTTTTGCATGCTGAACCAAACAGCAAATTATGATCAAACCTTTTTTCTCTGTAGTCTTTTGTTTTTCCTGAACTTAATAATTACCTCAGTTTTTTTTTCTTTTTTTCTGGTATCTGAGACATTTTCCTCCAAATTCTCCAAAAAGTCATAATATTCCTCATAGTCTGAGATAATCAACATTTCCTTTCTTCCTTCCTGTAAGAGACCCTATTCGGGGCTTTCTATTAAAATGCTCCCATGACATTACTTACACTCTCTTCTCTGGTCTCTAAACGTCAATTTGAAAATCCTCACAGCCTACATCTCTGGCAGTTTTGTTGGTTATTAGATAGTTTCTTTTTTTGTGCACCCTTATGGAGTTCTCTAGCTTTCCTAGGATATGTTTGTTTGCTTTTCTGTCTTTCCAGTTGGAAGACATCCTCAAACTTCTAGTTGCCTCTGACCATCTGTATATATCTCAGAATGAGACGCAAAAATAACAAAAATTTGGTGTGGTTGGGCAGGCATGCTGTCTGGTGAGCCAATCCTTTTCTTTGTGATGATCCTTGTAAGGGTAGATATTTGCTCTTGGTCACATTAGTTTGGTGGTCCTCAACTTTAGGTCATGACCCCTTTCCCAGGGGTCACATATCAGATATCTTGCAAATCAGATATTTACATTACAATTTACAACTAGCAAAATTACAGTTGTGAAGTAGCAATGAAAATAATTTTATGGTTGGGTCACCACAACATGAGGAACTAACTAGTAGAGTGTCACAGCATTAGGAAGGTTGAGAATCAATGCTATAGTTTCTCTAGATAACAGTCAATCATTCCATCCTGGAGACTTACCTATGCTGGGGCTGTCTTTCTTGACAGAAGGCTGGAGAAGACAGCTAAGGCTGCTATGTTGCAGCGAGCAGGTCTCTTCTGAAACAGAAGAAACAAATGCACTTGATCAACCCATGCTCTTGACGGTGGTGCCCTGAAGGTGGCCCTCCCTTGTCTGCAGTCTCTCAGCTTAGCTTAGAGCCCCAGACTCCTGCTGTATCATTGGAAACAGTGAAGTCACCAAGACCTGCAATTCTAGTCCTCACTGAGTTGCTCAAGCATTGTCCTTCTCTGGTGGGTCTGCTTGAAGGCCTGCAGGACACCTGGGAAAAGAATTGGGACCTTTGTGGCTCCATCTGTACATGACACTCTTCCTAAAGGGGCTTTAAATAACTCGCCATGGTTCTTTGGGCCCCAATGTGAGGTGTGCCCATCTTTTTCATTTTCTTTCACAGAGTGTTCATTTTTATTTTCAGGTGCACATGTCTCGAAGATGCTCCTGTGTGGGAAGCCTTCATTGGGTGTCCATGTTTCATAACCACTCCACTTGTGAGGCCTTGTTCAGTTAGTGAGGTGCAGGAAAGCCAAGAATCTCTTCAGACTTCCACTATCAGAATTTTGTAGCTGGGGCTTGAGAAGATGTATTTTGAGAAAATTCTTTAAGTAGTTCTGATGACCTATTAGGCCTCCCATGCCTATGTCTGACCCTGAGGCTCTGCTATACTAAGCTATATGTCCACAGTATCATCTGTCTGCCTGCTGGGACTTCTACCACCCATGGCCCATACTAGACAGAGCCTGAGCCCCAGACCTTAAATTCTCCATCATTCCTAAGCTATGGTTTCTTACCCTAACTTTTCTCTGTCTTCACTCTGGCCTCTCAGTCTCTATGGAGTTTTTTGGACTTGGTGTTGCCTTTGCTGAGGCTCCTGTCCTGATCCCTCATCTGCTGCCCACCCAAGTCCTGACCTTAAAGCATTAACAGTGTCCTTGCAGAAATGTATCTGCAAAGGGAATGCAAATCAAATCATACTGTGTCTCTCACCTCAGCATGGAGCTCAGAGACCTGCAGACTCCTCCCTTGGGGTAAACCCTGACATTGAGGACTTGTGGCCAGCATAGGTGACTGGAAGGCACAATTGCTGTTATGAGGCTGCAAGCTTACTTCCTTCCATGCCCCTCTTTATCATTCCCCATGGCTTTCTGACACATTTGCTCAGAGACTAAAAATACCCAGAGCTCCGTGCAGCTCCAGATCCGAATTATTTTGTAAAACTTGTTAAGTGTTTTAGAGTTAGGCAAGCAAGAAAATACTTGACTTTCGTTCTAATGAAAACTATTTATAACTCTTAAAATATATAAAAACAACCATCCTTCTACATCTTCAGCTTCAGGATTTGCCAGCACACTACAGCTGCTCCTTAAGGACACCATACATGAAAATACAGGTTCATAGAAAAGTTAAACTGCAGGAGATTACTTATTCATTGATAAGGATGTCCTCTGTAGGCAAACTCCTAGAATCTAAAAACCCAAATTTAGGCCAAGTCCAGTCATGTGCTAAATTACCCTCTCTGCCTCTCTGTCCACCTCTGGGAAATGGAATCAGATTATTTCACCTGCCCTCTATGGGCTGTCTTGAGACTCCAGTGAGAAGTAGAATACACGCTGTGCAGATCCATAGGCAGGCAATACACCTTCCACAAGAGAATGGAGAGGGGATGAGAGCAGCAAGCCTTCCCTGGAGTGGTACTCCCAGGTTGTTGGGGGGGGGGGGGGGGGGACGGGGACACCAGCCTCCCACCTTGTCAAGCTGTAAAGAGTCTAGCCTTCATCCCTGCAGCAACTGGAATATGAGCGGTTCCAAGCCCCATTATTCTGCACGGTATCGCCCTGCAGCCCTGAGATTCAGTTAAACACCGAAGCTCCTGAGTACATTTTAATTTCTAATCATTAGTTACAAGATTTTCTTGTTAATTCTGATTCAGCAGATTTTGCTGAGACAGCTCTATTTCCCCCCCTTTATTTTGGTCGCACTGCACAGAGCCTATTCAGACAGACAATAAATCTGGGTGGCTAACCTCCCTCCTGAGAGTGAGTCATCTGCAACTCAGAAAAGGACAGAGCCACCAGGATGGCAGTAGCAGGGGGGGTGGGGGTGGGGGTGGCGGCGCGGGGAGGGCTGGGGGGGGGGGGAGTTTCTTTACATGCAACTCTAGACCCAGGATACAAGACTGCAGGTAATTACATCAAGCGATAACAAGATTCCCTCAGAATTGCAACATCAGGCAAATTAGGTGTGCTGTGGGGCTATGGGGTGGGGCGGACTGGAGGGTGAGGGTGAGCTCAGGACAGTTCAGCAGAGCAGCGCTCCTGCTGCCTGCCTCCTTTATTAGATCACAGAGAGCATGCCACTGAATTTGCCGTAGATTTAGGTAACCTGGGAGGCACCCACAGAATTTTGCAATCCATGAGCCTGCTTTAGGCCTGTGCACTTTCCTCCCTGCCCTCTTTCTGCCAAGCTGCTTGTTTGTAGCCATTGGCAGGAACAAGTTTATTGCTCTCCTAGGTCAGGGAGGTAGCCTCCCTCCCAGTTCTTGATGTAGGAGAATAATGAGCTATGCTAAATCGTCCTCCAAAGCTATAATCTTTCCAAAGATTACTGGTATTCTTAGGGCATGGTTACCACAAGCTAATACTTAATAGAATATTACCATGTGCTAGCCATTCTTCCAAGGCCCCTGCCTCCCCTTTTTTGTATATTAACTCATCTTAACTGCCACAGCAACCCCACAAGGTGAATATAAATAATGACTTCCGTTTTATAGAGTTGGAAGCTGAGATACACAAAGGAGAAAGAATCTGCTGCTGTCACCCATGTAGTAAGTGGCAGAGCTGAGACTTGGCTCCCAGTTTTAGAGCCCACACCCTTAGCAATTGCACTTTATTGGTGAAACCTGATTGTCACAAGATATGACTAGAGTGGCCTGATACAGTAGCAGCAAACCTCAACCTTGGGAGGGAAGGGGCTTGGGTTAGACCTATGATGGGAATAAAGGGAGAGCTGCAGGAACAAATTTAGCTCGTTGGCATAAAAGAAAGACTGTCAAGTAAATTTCATGACAGGGGAAGAAGTAGTCATCCGGACCAGAAACCTGGAGGCTAAGAGAGTACAGACCAAGGTCAAAGACAAATAGATAGATTATCAGGTCAAGAAACACTGGCCTTGGAGACAACTAATAGCAGGCAGTAAGTCCAGGGCTAGCCCCCTGGCAGAGGCAGGCATTGTAGCAGGAGCCAAGTTGTCTATCTCACACCAGACACAAAAAAATAAGCTTCAAATAGTTCAGTGAGGTAAATATAAAAGCTAAAGCCGACAACCCTTAGAAGGAAGCAGGAATAATCCTTCATGGTCTTGGCTTTGTCCATGATTCTTTTAAAAATGTAACACCAAAAGCCTGGATGGCCAAAGAAAATGCTAGACAAATTGGATTTTCTCAAAATTAAAGATTTTATACATACAATGAAATAAAGAAAAAAAAAGTAAAGGTACAAAGATGAAAAGTATCTGTAATACATGTATCTGGTAACAATTTAGCATCCAGAATATATAAAGAGCTACTAAGGCTCACCAACAAAAATGACAAACACTCCAATTTAAAAATAAGTTAGTGCTGGGCGGTGGTGGCGCACGCCTTTAATCCCAGCACTCTGGAGGCAGAGCCAGGCGGATCTCCGTGAGTCCGAGGCCAGCCTGGGCTACAGAGCAAGATCCAGGACAGGCACCAAAACTACACAGAGAAACCCTGTCTCAAAAAATTAAAAAAAAAAAAAAAAAGTTAGGGAATATAGAAATGGCTCAGTGGTTAAGAGCACTGGCTGCTCTTCCATGGGACCCAGGTTTGGTTCCTAGCAACATAATTCACACCTACCAATAACCCCAGTTCCAGGGGGTCTGATACCCACAGGCACCAGACATACACACAGTGCACAGATACACACGCAGGCAAAAACATCTATACACACACAAAAACAATAAAATAAACAAAACTGAAAATGAATCAACATTTTTTCAGAAAGCATTTACAAACACACTCAATGCTTTGATGATCATTTCTCATCAGAAGACTGCCACTCAAAAGGACCATGAGGGCTTGGGATATAGCTGAGTCAGCAGAGTCGGCAGAATGCTTGCCTACATACACACATTCAGGGTTCAATACCTGGTGCTGTATAAACTAGGTCTGGTAGTAAGTATCTGCAACCCTAGTATTTAAGAAGTAGAGGCAGAAGAATCCAATGTTCAAGGTCTTCCCTGGCTACATAGCAAGTTAGAAGCTATCCCAACCTACTGGAGCTGTTATTTAAAAAGCAAACAAAACCAAAACAACAAACAAATAAACAAAAAATTCCCATAAGGCAACCGGGGAATGCTACTGACTAGGACTGCTATAATAAAAACATTTAAAATGAACAAAACCTCAAACTCAGGAAGTGATAATAAAGGTGTGGAGAAACTGGAGCCCTCATATCATGCTGGTAGGCGTGGAGCATGGTTTAACTTCTGTTGAAAATAATTCGGGGGCAGGGGGACAGTGGTGTTCTCAAAGGTGAACATTATCATTTGACCCACCAGTTCTAACTCCTGTGTATAAAGCCAAAAGAATTGATAAGAGCTGCTGCATAAATACACACACACACACACACACACACACACACACACACACACACACACACACACACGATTCATAGCCTTAAGTGGAAACACTCCAAATAGCTATAAACAGATGGATGAATGAAAAATATGTGGTTTTATAGACAGTGAAATATTAGCTAGATATAAAAAGGAATGAAGAGCCAATACAGACTGTAATGTGGATTAACTTTGAAAATACGCTAAGTGAAAGAGGCTGGTCCCATGAGTCTCCTTTTATGCAATTCTATTTATATGAAATGTTTAGAATTGGTAAATCTATAGAACTGGAAACAAGATTACTGGTTGCCAAGGCCTGGGAGAGGGGGAAAATGAAAATGAACCGCTTAATAAACAGCTAGAAACATTTCCATTTTGGGGAATGAAAATGTTATAGAGCAAGCCTGCTACTGTTGCATTGTAAATATCTTTCAAAGACCCACATGCTAAACACTTTTTGCCAACCTGGGAGGCAGTAGCACCTTTAAGAGGTGGGGCTTAATGGGAGGAAGTTAGGTCATTGGTCCTGTGCCCTGGAAGGTGGTATTGGCGCCTCTGTCTTCCCTCTTCCTTTGCTCATTTATCTAGTGAAAGTGAAGTGAACAAGCTTTCCCCACCCCAATTGCCATCATCATGATGGCATATGCCTCCACTGGCTCAAAGTCATGAGGCCACTCACTGGTGGGTGGGCTGGAAGCATGCAAAGCTACCATCCAAAGTATCCTTTTATTCCTTTTAAGTTCACTTTTCTCAAGTAATTGCTATAGTAACAGAAACATGACTAACACAGGGAAGGAGGTAGTAGTTGTGTAACACAAATATATGAGAGGCCACCCAACTACTCGTTTTCAATGCTTAGATGAAAGGATGTGGAGATCAAGTATCTGATACATGACAGTAGCCCTGTTATCTGGTGAAAGGGTGACCTGGCGCTGACCTCAGCGCAGAAAGCCAGGGTTCCTAAAGCAAGTTCAGCCCAAATGAGGAGCAAGACCCCAGTCAGCCTGGAAGGTGGATAGTGTCTAGGGTCTAGCTAGGCAAACAGGAACCTGGGTCTCCTTCCCAGGTGGGAAGTTAGCAATAGCTAGCTATTCCACGTGCTCATTCAAGGTTGGCAAACGTTAAAAGGCCAGAGGACATGGGCTCAGATTTCCTGTGGTTCTGGCATTTCTGGTCTCCCTTCTTCCTTTCCTTCCCTCCCTCCCTCCCTTCCTTCCTCTCTCCTTCCCTTTGCTTGTTGTATAAGCCTAGAGGCTCAGACCAATGCATTTGGCTGATAATGAATCTTAAACACAAAGGAAAAAAAAATGAGAGGGAGGGTTGAGGGGGGGGAGGAGGGAATGTTCTGTTGTTGTTTAGAAAATGAACAAAACAGCTGGAGGTAAAGCTTTTGTTACAGGCTGCCATCTCTGATTCATGTGTCTCTGTAATTCTGACTGCGGCTGGAGCAAGCCAGGAAGAACGATTATTACCTCTCACGCTGCACCCACCAGCATGGGGTTTATTGGAAAGTCGACACCCATTTAGCACTGTCAGGAGCTTGCTTATCATCATGCAAAGCAGGCCACTGCCCAGGGAGAGCCACCTCCTCTGCCTGGGTGTCTGGGAAGGTGTGTGTTCAGCTGCTCCAGGGCCCACAGGGAAACATACATAGAGACCCCCGGCCTGCAAACTTTTTGCAGATGATGAGGCAGGATCTTCCAACCTCCATCTTTACATCAGTTGGAAGAAGCAGAAAAGGAGAGGGATTTTATAAACAAACAAACAAACAAACAAGGAGCGCCCCCCCCCCCCAGGCCACTGCTTCTTCCTGTTTCCTTTATTTTGCTTTTTGCTCACACATGCCCCTGAGTAGACATCATCTACCACTGCAGTCATTTTAGTATGGACCTACCACCTCTTGCTGTGACACACTCTTCCTCCCTTTCACACATAGGCCTCTTTTCGTCTTACTCTGCAATGGTCACGTTGGGTGGGCTTCTCAATGGCTTTTGGGATTACCCATCCAGACAGATCCCTTCCTCCAGACAGCCTCAGCCCGATCGCGCTTCTCTTGGGAGATTTTCCTGTTCTCTTCCTTCTGAATATTTCCTTCTACTTGGGGTTTGGTTTGGTTTGGTTTGGGTTTGTTGTTTTCTGCTTCTTACCTGCCCTTGCTAGACTCTGTCCACCTTTGAATTGTCTCACACCATACAGGGGCTGAGTGCGTGCGTGCGTGCGTGTGTGCGTGCCTGCTAGCAGGCCTGTGAGCTTTCCTGCAAGCCTGCGTGGATACTACTGACCCGAGGAAGGTTAAAGTCTCCAGCGTACTCCTGAGCCCTCAGAGATTCCTGTGCCATGCATTGTACGCCTCCTGAGGAAACGGGCTGTGTAGTCTTCTCCAGGGAGTGTATGAGAAGGAAGAAAGGTAAGAAGGCTGGCCAGGCCTTGTCTTCCTGTCAAGTACCCTAGCCCTCTGCTGTGGCATCACAGAGAAGAGGCATAGAAAGAAAAACAGGCAGTGGATAAACTTTTCTCTGGGATGCTGCTAGGGAAAGAAGGCTGAGAGATCAAGGGGTTGGGGTTGGGGACAGGCAGCAGGTATGTTCAGAACCTGGCAGCCACACAGTTCTGACTGTTCACCCCATTGTCAGGAAGACACCTGGCAAGATTTCAGAACCAAGGAGCGCGCGTGGGGGTGGAGGGCTGGGCAGGAGACATTGTAGAATGTTCAGGACCTGGCCTTGTGAGCTGGGTGGGCCTTTTGAATCAGGCCTGGGAGGCCCCACAATGAGTCCCCAGCACAAGACCCACTCTTTACCAAGACAGATACCCAGTAAAGGAGGCTGCTGGCCCTGGCTCTAAGCTACAGGCTGCAGTGTGTGCCCAGTTACTGTCGAGGCAGGATCTGCCCAGATAGAGCCCAGTCTATGTTCAGGGGCTGATCTACATACAGCTCTGCAGGGCTGGGGAAGGGGAGTGTCCTAGCCTCTACCCAGAAGACCCTCTTTCCTCCACGCCATGTCCTCCAAGAAATAAGGGGAAGGACGAAATGGGAACAGACAAGGAGAGGGAAAGAAGAGAAGGCATGGGAAGAGAGCAGTGTGCTGAGCGAGGCTCTGAGCACCTAAAGCTCTGGCTCCCTTAAACAGAACAAGAGAACTGAATTGAATATTGAACATGAAAAAAGATGAGTAGCACTGAACAGGACTTTGTTACCTTCCAGGTAAGTCAGCTAGCTGCAGGGGGAGGGGTTGGCTGAAGGAAGGGATCTGGACATTGACAAAAACATCCCAGAGATGTACGTAAGCCCCTCCCACCCTCCCTAGTCCCGCCCCCTGCCCCCCCACTCCTCTATAGCAAACTAGGTTCAGCTGCTCAAGCTACCTCCCTTCCGCCCCCCCCACCCCTGCCCCCATTCTCCCAATTAAAACATCTCTTCAGTATTTCCTGCATACAGCACCCTTAATATTAGGTCTGAAAACAATTTGCAATCAGTTGCACTAATTAATCTAATTGAATTTAATTTCCCTTTCTGGGTGTTAAGGGTGAGTGAACTCCATATGCTGACTTATGTAAAGTAATATGCAAATTTGTATCTTGAGCCCAGAGCCCTGAAAATGTTTCTGATTACTATAAAGGCTATACATTGAGGCCCTACGTAAGTGAACTACTCCCTGTGGTTTCGGGCCTGACATCACACTCTCCAAATAGTCCATGCACAACCGTATCTCCTTGCTGTGTCACTTGTGACTGTCACCCTTGTTTCTACCCGAGACTATGCTGCCAAGTCCCTCACATAGGTTCCTGGATATCTGGATCGTAGTCCACTTTAAGTCTTGAAGAGCTGAGCTCTGCTGTCCCTCCTCAGGGCCGCCCATACGCTCAGGGATGACCCTTATATGTGCAGAGAAAAGTTTGATGGTGAAACTGCCCTTGGGGACATGGTAAGCAGTGCTTTACCCACTGTCCTGTCTGCCTCCAGCAGAGGGCAGCTTCAAGCTAGAATGGGGGGAGCCCAGCCCCAGTTGGGAAAGTGGACAGAGAACAAGTTGGTATCACTAGTGACGAGATGGCAATGGAGAAGAGGGTCATGAGCCTTGATCAGGCACAGGCTGAGGACAGGGTCTCTCTCTCTCTTTTTTAAAGAGTTATTTATTTATTATGCATACACAAGAGGGTGCCAGATCTCATTACAGATGGTTGTGAGCCACCATGTGGTTTCTGGGAATTGAACTCAGGTCCTCTGGAAGAGCAGTCAGTGTTCTTAACCTCGGAGCCATCTCTCCAGCCCCAGGGTCTCTTATAGAGTCCTGAATCCAAGAGCCACCAGGTGGGGATGTGCTGAGAAGGTACACAGGGGAGCTAAAGCTGTGACTCAAAGCAGGCTGTGGCCAGGGTGCTTCAGCTGAATTAAATCTCAATGTCTTCATTCTAAATTTGCTTCAAAATGTATATCCCAAGGTAGGAAAGGGGAACTGCATGGGGGTATTGAGAAAACAAAATTGGGCATGAGTCAAACAGTTGTTGAAGCTGGGTCATGGGTTTATTGGGTTTAACATGTAATATTTTCCCATTTGTGTTTGAAATTTTCCTTAATTACAAAAAGCATTATAGTAATCAATCTGGATCTAAAATTTGGGGTTTTTTATTCCAACCGAGTGGGACTTCACAAATGAAGTAAGGAGGCTTTCTTGTCACCTTTTGTCATACCTGTGTAGATGTGTAGATGAAGGCTATCATCTCACCCCACCTGCCCAGGCATGGTCAGGGGGGTGCAGTCTGAGGTGAAGAGGGATGAGGGCATGTTGTTCTAGCCATCTGATGGTTCTAGAGCTCCCCGAGTCTGCTTGTTGTCCAAAGAGCAGCAATGGTAGAAGCAGGCTCAGGCCAGTGAAATGTCAACAAATGTAGACTTGGGACTAGGATGTATTGGAGTTGAATGAGGCTGTGGAGAGGCAGACTTGCAAATAGAGGTCTCAGTGATTTTTTTTTCCAAATAAAATCATTAGGAGTTTTAATCAGGGTAGGACCAATGGAAAATAGAAGACAAATTTTTGTGAAGACAAATCAGACAGCTTGCTTCTTACTGAATATCTGTGTGTGTGTGTGTGTGTGTGTGTGTGTGTGTGTGTGTGTGTGTGTGAGAGAGAGAGAGAGAGAGAGAGAGAGAGAGGGCTCAGAGATGGTGTGAGATTGCCTGGGTCAGCAACAGCAGATCCCAGAATTGAAGAATCAAGAGCAGCAAAGAGGAAAAGTGAATGGTTCTGTGACAAGTATCGTGTCAAGAAAACAACACGCACCCAACTGGGACTATTCAAGGTGCTCCAGAGAGAGGTGAGAGTGAGAGAGGAAGAGGCAGAGAAGTCACAGGGGTAGAAGTGTCAGAGCAAGACGTAAGGAGAGTGAGGTCATCCTGGAAGATGGGAGATGAGGAAGACAGCGAGCAGAAACACTCGGAATTCACTGGACAAGAGGAGGAAGTGGACAGAGAATCAAAGGGGTGACTCGGGTGAGGAAAGGAGAACCATGGAAGCTGCAGAGAACCCTGGGAAATGCATTTACCAATGATGCAGCAAGAGTTTGAAGACCATGCCAATGCGTCTCCTTTGGCTCTCAAAATTATGTAATGCTGGAGCCTTCATTTTCTACAAAATAAAAGCCACTTCCTAGCCTAGATCTGTTATGCATGAAACCTATCTTCTTCTAGAAATGACTTCCCCTCTAGTGTCTGAAGTGTACTTGAAGCATTTCTCAAGGGTATTCAAAGAGCAATGAGACACTTTCTATCTCAGCCTCAGGTAGTAGAGGAGCTTATTAATAAGAACGAATCCATGCCATCTCTCAAGTGCGCCCCCATTCTTGCTGTCGCTTCCTGCATTCCCTCCCTCAACCCTATCTCTCTTCCCCCCTCTCCACCTGATCTTCCCAGTGCGATGAAAACTTCCTAAAATATATGAAGGCGATGTTAACGCAGTTTCCAAATAATGAGAGAGACAGGAGTCCCCACCAGTCATCTCTTGGACCAGAGTCCCAACCAGCCATCTCTTGTCACCAAATGAAGCTTCCAGTCCTGGGACTGGGTTCCACCCAATTGGGTTGTTGGCCAAAATAGTTCCATGGAAATCCCCCAAACAACTCAGGCTGTTGCCGAGATAATAGGGTGTTTTTCACAAACTGACAGCCAGGCCCTGAGTGTTGAAGACAACAACGTGTTGATCCTAGAGATGTCGAGCTGGCGCCTACATAGACCCTTCACCCCTATGTTCTAGTGTCTTCGGTATGGGAAGGTACTCTGCAGGCTACCAAAAGAGAAGTGTAAATACCAATCCATTGACCTACAATGCACCCCTGCCTGAAAAATATGGCAGGGTAACGGTGGCACAAAGCTTGTAGGAGTAACCAGTCAATGTCTGATTTGACCTAAGGCCCATTCCATGAGATGGTACTCATATACAACACTACTTGGGTGACCAAGAACCAGAGATTAGGTATCACAGAGACCTAGTGTAAAATCAAATACTACTGGTCTAAAAATAATCAGTGATAAAATGACTCCTAATGATATTCTGCTATACTCATAGGTCAGTGCCTTAATTAGCCATCATCAGAGAAGCTTCCTCCCCCTGCCAGACATTATACGGAGAGAAACATCTTGGAGCACACAGCTGTAAATGGAATGTTTCATCAAATCCCTCCCCTCAGAGCTCAGGGAACCCAGTAGAAGAGGAGGTGGAAGGAGTGTAGGAGACAGAGGGGATGGAGAACACCAATAGAACATGCTCACATGAACTCATGGAGACTGAAGCAGCAAGCACAGTGTCTACACAAGTCTGCACCAGGTCCTCTGCATCTGTGTTAGAGTTTCCAGTTTAGTATTTTTATGGGACTCCCAAGTTCATACAATGGGCAGGTTTCCAATTCTTGTGCCTTCTCTTGGGTCTCTTGTCCTTCTGGTGATTTGCCTTGTTCAACTTCAATATGATGGTTTTATTTTACCTTACTACATTTTATTTTGTCATGTTTGGTTGTTATCTCTTAGAAGCCTGTTCTTTTCTAATGAGAGACAGAAAGGGAGTAGATCTGGATGGGAGGAGAGGTGGGAAGGAGGCAGAAGGAGTTGGGGTCAGGGGGAGACACTGTAACCAGGATATATTGTATGAGGAAAGAATCTATTTCCAAAAAGTTTTTTTAAGTATTCAAGCAGAAAAAAAAAAAAATGAATCCATTTGAAAAGGTCTAAGGTAGAAGGCAAAGATTGATTAGTTGAGGACAATTCAGAGGGACCCCATAGGTATGTCTGTCCTTATGTAGGACTTTATTTCATTATTGCTATTTGTGTATGTATGGAGGGAGAGTATTCATGTGTGTAGATGCACATGTATTCATGAACATGTGGAGGCAAGAAGTCAACTTCTTATATTGTTCCTCAGATGCCTGCCTACCTTGATTTTGAGATGCTCTTTCTCTTGGCCGAGAACCTGCCCATTTGGTTAGGTTGGTTAGCCAGCAAGTTGAAGGGACCAGCCCCTGCCTCCCCTGTCAGGGCAGCTCAGTCTAGGTGCTTAGCTGCCCTGACAGGGCAGGCCTTGTGGGCATAACTCATGGAAGACATTTTCAAAGAAAAATTCAGAACCAAACATTAGTTTGCTGAGATCCTCTTGTAAGCTATGGTCTTTGTTGGGTATATTTATCTGTGTGAGAATTTTTGGCACTATGGGTAAGATGGCCAAGATAGCTCAGGAACAAAATCCAAGGCACATCTTACTGCACATCTTACTAGCAAATTTTTATTAAGAAAATCACCTTCGGGCTGGAGAGATGGCTCAGTGGTAAAGAGCACCAACTGCTCTTCCAGAGGTCCTGAGTTCAATTCCCAGCAACCACATGGTGGCTCACAACCATCTGTAGTGAGATCTGGTGCCCTCTTCTGGCCTGTAGGGATACATAATAAATAATAAATTTTTTTAAAAAAGAAAGAAAATCACCTTCATTTCTTTTCAATTTCTACAGTATTTCTGTGTGATATACCATTGGAAATTTAGCAGTAAGTTTTGATTAAGAAGTAGCTGATTATTATTGCTCCAGAGGGAAGATAGACTCTAGTGTCTTAAGAAATCCAGTCCCAAGCCCCCTGCTCCCTCTCAGCTTGTTTAATATCTTGCAAGGTGTTGAGCTCCACCCATGTTCAAGTCCACCCCACCCCCCCTATCGCTAGATGTCCCCATTGCTTCTGTTCTCTGGTCAAGAAAAAAATTTAGCTTCAACTTTCGTTGAGGTTTTCTTGTGTGCCACACAATGTGTTTGGCATTTTCACATCCTACCTACAGCTTGATACTCAGTTACTGAGGCTGTTTTAAGGTTTGAGCAGCAACTGGAAATGTAGCTCAACAATATTGCAGCTGCCTGGTGTGTGAGGCAATTTTGACATTCTCCTCAACACTAGAAGAGGGGGTAAAAAGGAGAAGCTGAGTCCTACTATAGGTTAGAAGGTTGAAGAATCCAGGTTAGAATCCTCCTGATTTCCCAGTCAGTGATCTTCAATGGTCTTGATTCCCTATGTACTGTGGTGAACAAACTCTGTTTGTTCTACTAAAACAATAGTTCAAATGCTGAAATGGAAAAGAAATCTCAGCCCATTGGTCCTGGGCAAAGATGGTTATATGATATGGACCCAGCAGTGTGGGCACTACATGTTCCAAATGCAGAGGCTAACACAGCAGCGTATGTGTAGATAGAACTTTAACTCTGTGTTTGAATGTGATACCCTTACAGATATTCTTGTAGGCTAGGTTCTGTGTTTTGTTTCAAGTAGGAAATACAAGTTATTTTACAGGCCAGTTCCGATGTGTCATGATCAGAACTGATATAGAAATGAACTCAACAAGTTCAGGGTATAAATGATCAGGAAAATATGAATGATAAAGATAGATAGCAAAGGGGCAGAGGATGTCAAATGGACAAAAGGAAAAAATTATAACAGTGGTGTTTGCCTCTAATGATGATGAGGTAGATTGTTTTAAACTAACTTCTATATATAGAATTATAAACTCAGGAAAGCATGCGCATGCGCACATACACACACACACACACACACACACACACACACACACACACACACACTGTTTGAAGGTACCAAAAAGAGTAAAAGCAAGAAGAAACTGGAGAAAAGTTACCTGTGCTGATAAGATATTTACAGACATTCACCTGCTTGCACTTCTCTAGGATACACTATTAGAGAGACAAAACCTCAGAGTATTATGTCTTCAGGGTCAGGAATGTGTTTCAAAGCCTCAAAAGCCCATGGGAATTGAGGAGAAAGATACTGTCACAGAGGAAGTGACAAAATACAAACACTCAAAATACCGTTGTAAGTTCTCCACCAATTATATTTGATTTTTACTGCACAAGGTAATGGGATTTGGTGTAGCATGTTCATACAGTTGCATAATATACTTTAACTGTGTTTACACACATCCATACACATGCATACATTTCCAATTCTGAATTGATTCAAGTTTGTACATGGAGAGGACTCCAAGTATCCTAACTGGACATGAAAAAGAATGGAACTAATATCCATTTAAAGAAATATAACTTAGAATTTTAATTTAGTCAAGTTAATTACCTGATGCACTATTAATCCAGTGCACTTGAAAGCAAGAAAACAAGTCAGAGTTTCTTCTACTGCATGTCACTTATCTGTTATACAATTGAAAGGTATAGGACCAAAAAACAGGGGTTGCCATACACAGTCAATAGAAAGCACCAGCAATACGAACTGACCCTGATGTTAGAATAGTTTTTAAAAAAGTGCTTAACACAGTTATTAGAAACTGTGAGAACAGTGGAATTAAAACACACAGACAATGAATGAAAAAATATGGGTTCTCAGAGGATAGATTGCCATTTTGAAAGAATCAAGTGTAATATACAGAATGAAAAAATATGTAGCAGTTGACATTTTAAAACGTATTGAATGGGATGAATAGAAATTGGAGATGATATCAAAATGTGCTAGTAAACTTGACATCAGAATAATAGAATTTATTCATGGTAAAGCAAAGACAAGGAAAAGGTTAAATGTCCCATTGGGATCTCAGAAGTCTGGAGAGTAACACAGAGCAAGGCACACATAGTGTGAAATGTGTAAATGGAACAGAAAAAAAAAAATGAAGCAGAAAACAAGGTTGAAAAAAACAATGGTTACATATTCTCCAAATTTCAATAACATAAGTTTATAGGTTCAGAAGGCTTTAGTGATTCTCAGGCAAGCTAAATAGGAAGAAAAAATGCACCCCTTCATATCATAAAGCAATTCCTGAAATGTAAAATTTTGAAATAAGATATATGTCCTGTTAGCTTTTGGGGTCACTATAGACCTGACACAAAGATATCTGATAAAACCTTGATAAGACAATGCTTACAAATGGAAACTGGACTTTACAGAAATGGGTAAGCGCCATCAAAGCTGGTAAACTGGTGAATATTAAGTAAACATATATGTATGCACATGTACCTATACATATTATTACATATATATAGTCTAAAAAATACATTTCACAATTCTGACCACGCCAAACTTTGCATAAGAGTGTTATAGGTGACTTTGGTTTTCTTTGCTCCCTTACTTTCTAACTTTTCTGAAAGAAACATTGTCGTATTTTGAAGGCAGGCCCCCGATTTGTGCACCAGTGATGTACCAAGCAATATTCTACATTCTGGGAATACAGAATTTAGTAAGACAGACACAATTCCCCAGTATTGTGGGCTCTAACATTCTTGTGAAGAGAGCAAATACAGTGAAACCCAGCATCCTAAGTTGTGAACAGTGAGTATATAGCTTGATGGACAGATGCTCAGGGGGAGAAAAGAAGGGTATAGGCCACTGGTTCTCAACTTTCCTAATGCTCTGACCCTTTAATACAGCTCCTCATGTTGTGCTGACCCCTGACCATAAAATTGTTTTCGGTGTTACTTCATAACATAACTTTGCTACTGTTATATGAATCATACTGTAGATATCCGTGTTTTCCAATGGTCTTAGGTGACCCTTGTGAAAGGGTCATGGGGGTTAAGTGCAGGGTGTGTGTGTATGTGTGTGTGTGCTTGTATATGTGGAAGCCAGAGATGAACCTGAAGTATCATTCTTCAGTTACCTTCCACCATGGTTTGTTATTGTTATTCTTTAGTTGTTGATTTTTTTGTTTGTTTGTTTGTTTGTTTGTTGAGAACATCTCACTAGGTAGCTGTGGCAGGCCTGGAACTCACTCTGTAGACCAGGCTGGCCTCAAACTCACAGAGATCCACCTGCCTCTGCCTCTTGAGTGCTGGGATTAAAGCTTGTTTTAATGTTTTAATTGAGACAGAATCTTTCACTGGGACCAGAGGATTGGTTGCCTGTTAGGCCATGCTAGCCAGCCAGTGAGCCATAGTATTCTGCTTGCCTGTTCCCCCTGTGCTGGGATTAAAAATGCACACTGCTGCACCCAGCTTTTACACAGAACCTGGAGCTGGAACCCAGGTCCACATGCTTGTGTGGCAAACACTACCCCGCTGAGTTATCTCCCCAGCTCCAATCTTGCAGTTTTTAACAGGACTGCGAAGATTGGCTTTATAAAGATGCAAACATTTGAATAAACACTTGGAGGACGTGAATGAAGGATCAGTTTTGTGGACAGTCTTCCCAGAAGTCCAATGGTGCACACTAGGACCCTGACCTCAGAGCATGGCAGGGAGGCTGAGGGAAGTAGATGAGGATGAGTTTGGTGAAGGAGCAGAGCCATGGTCCTGTGGGTCTTCTAGGCCATTACAGGCTTTGGCTTCTCCTTTCCTGAAGAAACTGCTGGGAATGGGATGTAGGAGCAGCATGGTTTGACTTATATCTTAAAGAGTCACTCTGAAGACGTGCCAGAGGAGCAGGGGCAAAGTTAGGAGGACACTGCAACAGTTCAGGCACAAATAGAGTTCGGGCCCCTTTTTAAATCACGAAATTGACCCTCACCGGGATTGTGTGTCTTATCACACTCATCGGTGGTTGGACTGGGATTTGAATCTAGGACCATCTGACTCCCAAATGCAGCAGTCCCTTGCAAGCAAAAGAAAACTGGGCTCAGAGTTCAAGTGTAGGCTTCCTTATTGCCAGGGACTTCACACTGGGGAGCTCCATCCTCCAAGTCCTGTGCTTTATACGCTGTCTTTCCACCTTTCCTTCCACTGCTGCCAGCCTAAAGGACGGAATGAGTACTACCGCAGTGTTGAAAGCACCATTGGAAATCCCAGTGTTGGTCTAGAGCAGAGGTTCTCAGCCTGTGGGTCTCTCAACCCCTTTGGAGATCAAGCGACCCTTTTACAAGGGTTCCACATCAGCTATCCTGCATACCAGCTATTTACATTATGATTCATAACAGTAGCAAAATTACAGTTATGAAGTAGCAACAAAAATAATTTTATGGTTGGTGGTGGGGCAGGGTGGGGAGGTGAGGTCACCACAACATGAGGAACTGTATTAAAGGGTTGGAGAATTAGGAAGGTTGAGGACCATTGGTCTAGTGTATTTTATAGACTTTTACAAACAGTCTGGATTGTAGCTAACAGCCATTGTAGTACAGGGTGGAGAAACTGAGGCACTGTCAAACCAGGAAAGCAACACCCACCCCAGTCACACAGCAAGTTGGATACAGAGCCTCCTGTTTCTCTCACCTTTGCCCAGGCACCGGGCATTAGGGTGAGGGTGCTCTCAGCCCTTCCTGGGCTCTGTTCTCCAAAGGGTCCTGGCCCCTTGATGGGGTGAACACCACAGTAAACCAGCAAGACCATGGTGAGTAATTGATATTTTTTTTGCATAGCATCTGTCAGGAGACAAGCCCTGGCATTTATTTAGCAGCAAGTGATCGTTATCTGGGAGCAATGTTCTTCCCACTGACAGTATCTTCTAAATAAGGGTCAGCCGTCAGCACTCCGTCAGCTGCTGATTTCTTCTGTGGCATGATAAAGCACATTCAAGCTAAGATGGTAGTGGGAGCGGTGGATGGGATGGAGCTGTAGCTGTTAGGGAATGGCATTTTCCCAGTGTTGAATTAAATGTTTTGGAGAAGATGGAGACACTATATATACTGGGGGTATCCTCACTGCAGTCCCCAATATCACAGAGAGAGAGAGAGAGAGAGAGAGAGAGAGAGAGAGAGAGAGAGAGAGAGAGGAGGGAGATGGGAGGGGAGAAGTTGATGAAGGAAATACAGAAATTATTATTAGCACAACCTCTGTAATAAATAGTTTAGGGTTCTTTAAAGATTAAACATGGAGTTACCACATGATCTAATAATTCCACCACTGGATATATAACCAAAGAGTTAAAAGTAGGTAACCACATGGATATTTGCATATTCATTTAATAATCATAGCAACCATAGCCCAAAGATAGTAGTTTCTATTCTACTTCTTTCTACAGATTCTACTAATTTCAGTTAATGAATGAATGTACAATATAGTGGAATATTATTCAGCATTGGAAATGGAAGGTAATTCTGACTTAGTTTGCCTCATGGTTAAATGCTGATGACATGCTATATGAAATAAATAAGAAACCAGGTGGTAAGTGCTTTGAAACCTCACTTGGGTAGAGTTGTGTGAACACTCCTATGTAGTCACATAAGGGAACAGAAAATAGAGTGGACTTAGAAGACACATTTCACACACATTGCTGTCCCAAATGAAGAAATGTTCTGGAAGTGGATAGTGGTATATGTTGCATGACTTTGTGAGTGTACTTAATACCATTGAACTGTATATTTAAAATGGTAAGTCTCATATTGTGTTTATTTTGTTGCAATAAAAAATAACGGAAGGGGCGATTCTTCACTGGAGAAGAAGGATAGCATGCAGACTGAAGGCCGACTTCACTGTTGGCCCTGAAGATTACTGTCTCTTCGGAAGTCATTAACTGCTTGTCAATGCAACGGCATCTGGGATGCTCAAGAGTGGTCACATAAGAAATAGTCTCTGGTGCTAAGTAAGCCAAGGAGGTACAGATTCCATTTCAACTTTCAATGCTGGGGAGCGAACCTAAGTCTTCACCACCTATGCTAAGCAAGACTCTACTACTGCACAATGTCCACAATTCCCTTTTTACTTTTCATGTTGAGACCAGGCCTTATGAAGTACTCAGGCTAGCCGTGAACTCACTTTGTAGCTTAGACTAGTCTTGAACTTGTGATCTTAATTCCACCTCCCAAGAAGCCCATCAGGTCAAGTTTAGGATTTGATTTCTAAAAAAACAAAGAATTTATAAAACTTTATCCAGAGCCCATTGAGTGCCTGAGGCACAAAAGCCTACACCCATATTCAAAGGAATTGAAAGGACGTGATGGAATCTGATCGGGGCCCTTTAAATCATTCCGTGATACAATTTGTGCCACATGTTTCTTGGGCTTTTAAAAGGCAATGTTCTGTGCTGATGGTCCCCCAGGCTGTATAGATAATTGTAAAACAAACTCCATATTCCACTGACACCCTTTCTAATTACATCTCACCTTCATTCAGCTATTAAAGTGATAGATGGTAGCAATTACATTGAACCCCACTGAAAACCCTCTATCTGTGACGCGCAGTGACGAGAACATGAGTTATTTATCCAGAAGCTGGGAAGAGAGGCAGCCAGGCTGCTTCCAAGGGAAGAGACATCCTATGTGACCACCCTCAGTCCTGGGTTCCCTGGAACAGAAGCAGGAGGAAGGGAGCAGAGGGCAGAGGACTCCAGTGTCAGCTTCCTATTGTTCAGCTGGCCTCCCCAGACACCCAAGTGGGGGAAATCAGAACCTGTGATGGTTTGTTGATACTAAGTTACTTAAAACAAGTGTGACCACACAGAAGAGTCTTCAAATGTCCAAATACTCCCACCATTTTATATGAGGAATAGTTGATGGAAGCGAAGAATCTGACCCTGGGGTGAAAAGATGTGGCCATCTCTGGGCTTCCCTAGATGAATTAGACATGGTGCACCCACACTACCCAAGGTCATGCACCCACTACTGCAGACAATAAAAATCCTGTTCATCTCGGCTTGAAAAGCAAGGGAATTTACTGGTTTGTGAGGCTGGAGGAACAGAGGTAGTTGGGCAAACATTGGCTCAGTGGTAGAGTTCTTGCCTATTGTCATTGTTACATCCCATGGCTCAGGTTCTTCCATTCTAGCCACACTGCTAGCAACACTGTGGGCTTGATCCTGATGTGGTTTCTCTGGCACGATTCTCTGCCCTTCATGTGACATTAAGAACAAGAACTGGCTTCCCATAACTCTTAGAAGAGTGAGGAAAGATGTTGGCAATGGAGGAACTATCAGCACCTTGATTTTTCTCCATGGTCCTGAAACCACAGATTCTCTACATGGGCCCTCAGCCCAGACATCTGCTGTTCTCCAGAATATTGTCAGTACCTTCACATTTGCCTTAATGTATGCAAACACTCTCTGTTAACCTTCACTTAAAAAAAAAAAAAAACAACCCAAACCAAACCAAAACAACAAGTAAAAACAGGTCTTGATACGTAGCTCTGTCTGGCTTAAAACTCGCTGTGTAAACCATACTACCCTTGAACTCACTGAGACCCACCTGCCTCTGCCTCCTCCATGCTGGGACTAAAGGCGTGTGCTACTACATCTGGCTTGCATATGCATTTTCATTCTCATTAAACATCCACACAAAAGAGATGAGCCATGGTCATCTTACTGATACATGAAGCTGATAGGCTGGTTGTCTCTATCAGGAGCACACAGCTAAGCTGATGGCAGGGTGGACATGAGAACTCAGAACGTGATATCATATCTGACATGACATCAGAACCTCTGATCAAGTTCGAAGCATTCTGGAGCCCTACTTTGAAATCAGAGGGCCAAGAGGCTGAGGTGTCCTCACCTGGGCATATGCACATCAGACAAGAGCTGAGCCAGACATGCCCCAGCATCAGAAGGGAGATGCTCTGGGCTGTGTTGACTCCTGAGGGAGGCTTGGGTGATGGGCACTCAGACTTCGGTGACTCTACTGCCTTTCCTGGGTATTGTGACCTCCACCCATGTCCTTGCCAACATTCTCCAAATAGAGATGCTCTCACGGCTAAGATACTAGAGGGCCATGATAAGGACTGGAGCTTTCTCCTCAAGTATCTTCCTTCACAACAGACACTCGAGTTTCTTGTGAGCCTGATGGGAAGCCCTAAGGATGCTGCATTCCATTTGTTCCTTGGAAAGGGTAGAGAGGCAGGATATGCCTGGAGTGCTTTCTAGACCCCGTCTAGACACGCAGCTCCTCTGTCTTTATAGTGGCTGTTCTCGAGGTCATTTTTAGCTTGCAATGATACAGAAGAGACTAGCGAAATGGAAGAGGAAAACTGGAAAACAGTACTAAGGAAGGAGTCTGTTATCCCCACTGGCTTCTGACAACCAGTTAACATATGAAGCGTGTTCTGCATGCCAGGCCCAATGGAAGGCACTCCGTGCATGTTATCTGGGCGCTTCTTGCTGGAAGCATTGTGATGAGCCAGAGTGTTCCATCGGCACTGAGAGGTGCTGCTACAAATCTGTCACAGCCTGCCTGTTGTTTACAATGTGTATTTCAGCCTGAAGTCAGTGCATATTAAACACAGCAGGCAAACTGAGAATGGTTCTGCCCATTCTTGTAGATGAGGTAGCCAACTGTCAGGGACTTGAAAGAGCCAAATGCATGAGGTTGGAGTGTAGTTTGTCTCAGTCAGATATTTGCTGCTGTGACTGAAAAACTCAAAGGACTGCTTAGAGTAAGGGTTTGCTTATCTTGGCTCCTGGTTTCAGATTTCCACTCCATATATTCTTGCCTCCGTTATTTCTGGACCTGAGATGAAGCAGGACGTCTCATGGTGATAGAAGCATCTGGAATAGAGCCATTCAATTCCTGGCAACTAGGAAGCAAAGCAAGACATATTCAAGGAACCAGGACAAGTTATTGATGCAAGGACAGGCCCTCGGGGACCTATTTCCTCTGTCCACACCCCACTTTCCACATCCTCACCCCTTCCCAGTAATCTATTCACATATGCAGCTGTCTTGTGGCTGAGACAAATTACCTGACAAAATCAATTTAAACAAGAGTTTAATTTGGTTCACAGTGTGTGAAGGGTGGTGGTGGTGGTGGCAGGAACATGAGGCAGCTGGTCACATTGCTTCCATCATTGGGGGCAGGGTGGAGGGAGAGGGAGAGAGGAGAGAGGGGGGGGATATTTGGTCATCCAGCTTCCTCTTTGTTTTTTATCCAGTTTGAAACCCCAGCCCATGGGACAGTACTACCCAGTTCAGGGTGAGTTCTCCCTCTCTCCCTCAGTTGAAGCTCTCTGGAAATAGCCCCATATCCATCTAGAGATATATCACCCACATGATTCTAAATCTCGTCATGTTGATAGTGAAGATTAACCATGACCCTGTATACATTTGAATCCACCAGATGAAGTGGTTGGGCAGAGTGGAGCCTTGTAGTCTGGTTGTTTCGAGAAATCCTCTCACAGACACATGCAGGTTTGTTCTTTGCTCATCTCTCAGTCATCCCTCAATCCAGTGAAGTTGACCAGGAAGATGAACCCTCACACAGGTCGTCTACATCCCAGGAGGCAGAATGAGACAACCTTTTACCTCTGTGCTCAAATTTGAATTCTTTTTTTGTTTTCGTTTTTTGTTTGTTCAAGACAAGGTTTCTCTGTGTAGCTTTGCGCCTTTCCTGGATCTCGGTCTGTAGACCAGGATGGCCTCAAACTCACAAATATCCGCCTGGCTCTGCCTCCCGAGTGCTGGGATGAAAGGCATGTGCCACCGCCGCCTGGCATCTCAGCAAATGAGACTTTATGCCAAGGTATTCAGTAGAGCACTCTATGGCGATGGAACCTCCAACCCTGCTTCTGTCCAGTATGGTAGCCATTAGTGGAATGGGCAACTGGAATCTTGGGGTGGGGCTGTTGCAACCAATGAGCTGTATTTTGTGCCACATTACACAGGACACGTCTGATGTATTCCTGCTTGAGGCTCGGCACTACAACCTCCACCCAGCATTGGAGGGCCAGTTTGCAGTCAGTGATGATACCCAGAGACACTTTCCTCTACCCCTGGCAAAACACATCAGATCACCAAATGTGCCACTCACTTCTCAGTACCTGCACTCTGTGGGGATGAAAGGAAATTTGAAAGAATTGAAGCAGAAAGACTATTGATTTTTAATCCTTTTTTTATCATCTAAGAATTTCAAGGTGTATTCCTCATGTCATTCCATTCTTCTCCTGGGAACTGGAAGAAACTGACCTGCAAGGCCTGGATAGCATAGAGTAAAGGGAACTATAAATGCACTTGAAAGGCAACCTTCCTAGACAAGATCATTTTTCCCCCCAGTGAAATGTTTGGATCTTTAATAACTATGATTTCCTTCTGAGTTCTTGCCAAGAGAAGATTTTTTTTTAAAAGTAGATTGAATCATTAATCCATTAAACAGCGATTTAATTTCTAGGCCTCCATTCTTCCAAACTTTCCTCAGCACACAACAGAAGCAGAGTATATAAGGGCCAGAAGAAAGTTCAAGTTATCTTTAGGCAAAATTGATGAAGATGAAATAGCTACTACTTTTTCGAGCTGTGCACTTGCGTGCATTCTTTGGGTCAGTAAGTATAGCCATCACCATTAACATAGCATTCAAATTCTCCCCCATCTTACAGATGGCAATAACACCTGTCAACTCCAGATAGGGTACCAAAGACAGACCAAATAAAATTCCATAAAAATCCCGCTTGGTGAGCCAATGGATTTCTTGGGCACACAGGCATGCTTTACAGAACCTTGTGTGAAGGTTACTTATAGGAAGTGGGTGACACCAAGATGGCCGCATCACCACAAAGTTCCGCTCCATCATGGGTGACGCCCTCATGGAGGGCGTACTGTGGAGTCTCCCTTTCAGTTAACACCTTGTATCTTCTAGCATCTCCCCTAAATCACTGGCAGCTTGGCGGAGGGTGGGAAGGAGGGTTTGGGGACCTTACCCTACCCCTTCCTCTAGGTAATATCGGTAGCTTTGTTACCACCACCATAGACTTAGCTACATCTGCACTGTTTTGCTGATTAATGGCAATGGATTAAATACACTATACCCAGAGGATAAACCTACACTGTAACAGATAAGTGGCTGGACTGGAATTTGCACCCGCGTCTCCAGGTCTGCTGATGGGACTTTTGCTCCATACCTTAAGCTTTCCAGTCAGGTCACAGACAAGAACAGAGACGCAGAGAGAACAGTAACTGGAGAACCAGGTCTTGGCCACTCTGTGCCTCTGCGTCTGCTCCATTCAGTGCCGCTCCTTGACCTCACATTTATAGCCCCACACCTAGCTGGCAGATATGACTTCTTATCAACATTACCCCACTTCTCAGGAAAAGAGCAACGCCCCATTTCTTAGGAAAAATAAAAACATCTTAATTTATCTTTTGACAGTCATTCTTTCATAATTTAGTTGTGACCTTCCCTGAACTTCTCAACTCAAACAAAGCACCTGAATATGTGCGAGTCTAGTGTTTATATTCCTCCTACCTTTTCAGAATGGAATACCTACTGTGTATAAATAATATATATGTGTGTATATATATATACATACATATATATATCAGCAATATATATAATGTAAATTACATTCATGTATACCAACAAAGATACTTTGGCATTAAATGCAAAGATGTTTACTACAGCAACAAACCTTACAGTGAATTGTACAAACAGCTTACATGATCACCCAAAACAAAAACGTTAAGAATAAGCACTTTCATCCTACAAATTAGTATAAAGAAGTAGGGGCCCTGGTGTAGGACCATTGGCGCCCCATGATGGGAATAGATGAAGGAGTAATAGAGTATGTCTCCCCTAGAGCTCCTAAGCAAAAGCATGTGTTGCACTAATTTACAAAATAAAGCGTGTAGCACTTGCCTGCTCCCCCTTTAAAACATCCCCAATAAATAATGGTAGGATAAATTCACAGTGAATTTGAGGTCAGAGGCCAGTTAAAAGTCTGGGTCCCTAGCACTTCAGTATTCCTATCTGTAAGGTGGGAAGATTCTGCCTATCATGGGATTCCATGTTAGGCTGATTCTGCCTGTCATGAGTCACCATGCTAAGTTGATTCTGCCTGTCACGGAGTACCATGTTAAACTGATGGCTACATTCCTCTGTTTTGCCTCTCTGGTACTCATGGATTACTGGAGCAACAGATAGGAGGCTCTCTGACAAGCACAGAGAGTAAGAGCAGCTTTCTGTGGCATCCTAGCTGAAGAGGAGATGGAGTGATGCTCTGTTTAGGCTTGCTGGTCTATCAGAACAGTCCTGAACCTACCTCAGCTCAGTTTGCAGCAGGCCATCCACACAGTGGCAGGTGGAGAGGCAGGGCTGCCGTGGGCTTCCTCGAGAGCCCTTCTAAATGTGTGGCTACTGTTGAACCAGAAATACTAGACAGTATCAATGTTACACTCAGCCACAGAAGCCTGGGGTGAGGGGCAGGGACTTCTGACAATTACCAACCATTTCAGGGCCTGGTCCATGCACAAGGCAGATACTATTTACAAAGTAGGCTATTGTCACCAAATGTATTAGCTATATACACTACTGCAGATCACTGTGGAATAACTCCATCTCCATATTTGTCCTCCAGGGCCATATCGGTTGGGATTTAGTCTATATATTTGAGTTGCCTACCAAGCCCCTAATTCAGAATTGTGTGGAATGTCTAAGAACGACCTTTCATACGTTTTAAGCAACAGAACATGTTTTCTCAAGTGAAATCCTACCTGGAAATCAGTGCATATTTAACAGCTTGATGGCAGTTGCTTCTTGTGAAACTTTAAAAATCAATTTTAATGAATAGAGAAATTCAATCAGCGACAATAATTAAATTTTAATAAATGAGATTAAGTTATGAAGGTGTGTGGGAGGGAATGGAGGAAGACTGGATAATCCTCACCAGAACCCCATTAGAAAAGACAAACTCAGGTGTTCCTCAGTGCAGCAGGGTCACTGCAGTTCACAGGAACTTACTTCATATTTGATGATGAACTAGAGGAGAGGAGCTCAAAGCCTCCAAAATAAAGGAATGCAAAAGGGAGGTAGGTACATACTTATTGCATGATGTGATCCATCTTCTCCACATGTTTTGAAGTATGACGACCCCCCTATACAACCCTGGGATATTAATAAAACGGCTAAGTCAGGAATCGTGGATTATCAAGTTATTTTCTTGTACCAGTACCAGTATCTGATATATTTGCACTTTATTTCACTGCACTGTATTAATATTGACAGTAATATTTCATCACTGATCTGAGTGCTTTCAACATGAGAATCCATGCGAGCCTCAGAACTCTGATTCTCTATTCCTAGGTGAGGAACTGAAAGTCCAGAGACAGATAAGTGGCTAAAAGTCACTCAGCAAGCTATCAAATGGCAGAGATGGGCAGTGCAACTCTTTAGTCTGTGACTGGAGAAGGTACTCTCTTCTTCTATTCCTGATTAAAGCCTATGTGTGTGTATATGTAGGTATGTATGTATATGTATATATGTATGTACTATGAATATACATAAATACATGCAAATATACATGTTCATATAATATATACTTGCAAATGATAATTTTGGGATTGCTTACTTGACAAGATAGGGCTATTTAATTAAGTTAGGAAAGTGGAAAAATATATTCCTAGTTCTACATTTAAAAAAAAACACTAAAAAATAACCCGACTCTAGAGGCATCCTCCTAGGGTTCAGGGAGCAGTTTGAATATCCCTAACCTAGAGTACCAACGATGTCTTGAAGAGCCAATCAAGCTGTCAAAACCCACGTGTAGATAACCCACGGGAATGTAGGAGACAGAAGACATTGGCTGGCATTTTACCAAATGGAAATCTCTAGTCTCTGGCACTACCAATATTCCCCATTACAAATCTTCCAGCTGGTAAACAGAATGATGCCACTGACATTTAATTGAAATGTCAGCACATTTAGAAAGAGCCCTGATGGAACTGCCGAGTGAAAGTTGTTGCTGATGGCTTGTGCTAAATAGAAACAGAAAATCACCACACACACACCCCACATCACACACACACACACACACTCACACACACACATCACACACACACACCCCACATCACACCCACACCCACTCACTCACACACACACACCCCACATCACACCCCCACACACTCACTCACACACACACCCCACATCACACCCACACACACTCACTCACACACACACCCCACATCACACCCACACACACTCACTCACACACACATCACACACACACACCCTCACATCCACACACACATCACAAACACACACACATCACAAACACACCCCACATCACACCCACACACACATCACACACACATCACACACACACCCTCACATACACACACACATCACAAACACACACACACTCACATTACACACACACATATCCACACATACACATACTCACATCACACACACACACTCACACACACACTCACACACACACTCACACACACATCACACACAAACACACACATCACACACTCACACACACACACCCTCACATACACACACACACACACCCTCACATACACACACACACACAAACACACACACACTCACATTACACACACACATATCCACACATACACATACTCACATCACACATATCACACACACACACACACACACATACTCACACACACACACATCACTCACACACCCTCACATACACACACACATCACAAACACACACACACTCACATTACACACACACATATCCACACATACACATACTCACACACACACACATCACACACTCACACACACACACCCTCACATACACACACACACACAGACACACACACACACGTACATCCACATACATCCACACATTAGAATCTCAGATGGAGGGAAGGCAGACAGCTTCAGCTGTCTAAGAAAAATTTATGGGTAGTTTTGAAATGGACTTTTATTTTTGCTGTGGAAAAACCATGGGGTGATTGGAAAACCACTTGAGAAAGCAATCAGGTCTGAGACAAGCCAATGCCCGTGTAAATCAGTTCAACAAGTATGCATTGATTAAATTGCCTTTGGATAGCAGTGTTACCTTACATGGATTTGCATAGCTTATAGTGTGTAGAGGCTGTGGTGGGTTGCAAAAATGGCCTGATTCTTTGTCATTTCCCATGGCCCTGCTCTATGTCACTGTCACCTTGCCGTGCCATTCTCCTTTGACATGCTTTGTTTCAGCCACTGGGTTGTTAGGAGACATGATGGATGTAGAGGCTAGCAAAGGATTTAGGGTGTCTATAGTCATCTTCGTCCTGTGCCATCCATCGGCACTCATAGAACAGAGTCCACGGAATCCAAGCAATGTGCCCATGGGACTCCGGTCATCCTCTATCAGCAATAGAGATCTCACTTTTGGCCATGTCAGCAGAACTGTTCAGATGACCTGTCGCTGAGCCGGTACATGGACAAGCCACATCAGCGGGACCCGGATGCACGGACTGATTCACTATGTACCCTCACAGGCCACGGTGGTTCTGCGGAGCACAGTGTGACAGCAGCTGCCTGATGAGATGGGCCCCTTCAGAATGTGGTGCAGGGGCTGTTTCCCTGGCCTTATAGAGAAGCACACAGTTTTCCACACAGGTTAAGGGGGGAGTTGTCTTTATCCCCACAGCTGCATCTTGTGTGCCTGTGATGTTTGTCCTTGCATCGTGAAGCCTCTCTGAAACACTCAGCAAATAGCATTGACCTGGAGGCTGAATCCATTTTTCTCTTTTAGATCAAAGAGGCAGCTTTTATAGGTTGAAAGCACAGAGGGAGGGAAGCCTCAGAAGTCCCCAGGGCCTGAAGGCAAGAGCTTCACAGTGCTTGCCTCCGCAGCCTCCCTCATAGCCTCCCACCCTGGGATGCCTCCTCCCGTTCTGGGTTCTGCTCTGCTTTGAAGAGACCTGAGATCTGGGCCATGTCAGATGTAAGCATCTCTCGCCATCCCTCGGTGGGTTATTGCGCTAACACTCTCCAAATGCCGCATGAAACCCAGCCAGGTAAGAAAACCTGTTGAAGTTGTAATAAAATGATCAAAAATAGGGTCTTTGATCTTGTAGCCTTCTTCCTGGTTTCCTTCCCTGTCGTCCACACTCACGACCCTGTGGCTGTCTGGAGCAATCGCTTCTTGTGCCCACCTGCTTGTGGCCTCACAAGCAGAAGTGAGTTCCCCTGGGCCCCACCTGGAGCATTTCGAGTTTTGGGTACCTACTCCTACTCCATCTCTTTGGAATTTTCTCTTTCCTCAGCTAGGAGCCCCTCTTCTTTTCTGTTAAGACATTTTGACAAAGATAATCGGGATAGTTGGGCTGAGTGGAGTAGATGCATTTACGCTACGTCGTTCTTAAGCACCTGTCCCTCCAGCCTGGAAAGGCCCCATCATGTTGTTTTAACTGCCTCCCTTAACTGATCTCCCACCCCTTCTTGCTATGAACTCATCTGGAGCAGATGCCCTGTTTGACATTTGGCATTTTCCACATTTCTCCACCAATCTCCTCACCCCCAACCCCAGGTGCTTAGAATAGAGTTTTGCATGTATTAGAAGCTGTGTTTGCAGGTAATTCAGGCCTGCAAAGGCTAGGCAGAAGGAAAGGAAGACCATAGATTGGACCTCTTTATTATCCACAAAGACATAAAGGATAAACTCTAAGAGAAGATATGATGAGCTACTTATTGGCTGTGTTTCTTTTGGGTTCCACACTCCAGTTTGTGAGCAGCATCAGTTAGATGCAAGAGCATGCACCATGACGGCAGGGAACAGGTGGGGAAATTGCATAGATTTTTGCATGTGCTTTTGTTTTGTACACAACCGTGTAGGAAGAGAGAGTCCAAGATGGAGGAATGAGCGGTGGCAACAGAACAGGACACTGATGGACCTGTCACCCATTCTTACAGGAAAATAATCGACTTAGCTCTCAGAGCAGAAAGCCCTGAGGAAGGACTTCATGGAGACAACTCAAGCATAGAGTTAGCCAAGTTCCTCATCATGACTTTCCCTGGTGTGAGACTTTTCTGAGAGAAACATCACACACACACACACACACACACACACACACACACACACACACACACCTACTCAGCCCAGACAGGGAACCAATGACAAACAAAAGTAATGGTTACCCTAGAGTCCAACTTGGTGACCCAAGGCGTCTACTGGGGTTATTTACAGGAGTATGGATAAGAGTTACCCATATGAGCAGGGATGACTCAAAAGCAGCTGCTTTGTTGAAAAGCTTACCCCAGTACAGATGACAACTCAGGAAAATTGCACCCCTGAACTGTTTGCATGACTTTTTGGCCACTGAACAGTCTCTTCTGAGCAGCTTGGCTGTTGAGGTTGTCCACCGCCCCCTCCACCGCCCGCCCCCACTGCAGTTGATTATTGCTTCTATAACCTTGCGGGTGTGAAGTTTCATCTTTCTCAGACATGTGAGGTTTGTGTACTTCCTGGGTCTCATGAGCCTTCTGCCTCTTTCCTGAAGGGAATGTTTCAAAACAGAGGAAATTGTTAGAACATTTTCCTCGTCAGTTGTAGAGTTCCCAACAGTGTCTAATGTCAAAATGCCAAAATCATTCCTTTTCTGTTCTTATGGGTATATCAAAAGTATAATCATGTACAGACTTCCGTGTAGATATGTAGTATGTTAATATGTAAGTAAACACATACATCGCTCTTATGTTATTAAAAGAATACTATCTGTGTGTGTGTGTGTGTGTGTGTGTGTGTGTGTGTGTGTATGCATTTCTGTTATGGTCCAATAAAAGCTATGGAATTCTCTTCAGATCTTCTGGTAGTTTCCTAACGCATCCTTGTTTGTATGCACACATCCATGCAATATATGTAAATATACAACAGTGTATTCAGGTTGGTGGCACTATAAACACCAATAACAAATTCAGCAACAATATGCTTGTGTGTTTCCCACTCTATCTTTAGAAGCTGCTATCTAACTTCCCTGGGATAGATCCACAGAAGCAGGATTGCTAGATTACAGTCTCTATGTACTTTGGATATTAATAGGCATTGCTTGTTTCCTACCAGAACACTGTCGCCCCAACCGTTTCCCAAGCAGCAATGTGTGAGGCCCCATTTCTTCCTAAGAGTCTCTGCTCACAGCAGATATGATAGTTCTTTTTGATGTTTGCCAGTCTGGTGAGTGCAAAAAGATCCCTCATTGTTATTTTAATTTGGATTTCTATGACTGTCAGTGAAGTGAACATATTTTGATCCATTTGCATATGCCCTTCTATGAATCGTATTTCAGTGTAATTTGCTCTATTGATTGTGATTTGGTCTATTTGTCAATTTCTAATTTCTCTGCACAGTGGAGAAATTAACAATTTAAATAGTGTTTGAATTACATTTTTATAAGTATATTGTTATCTCTGTTATATCTCTTCCAAGATGCATAACCTAAGGTTCTTTTTTATTTCAGGGGTGTTACCATATTATATACCGTAGAAGGTACCGTTTTGAGTACACAAGTCACACCAGGCTTTGCAGCCTTCACCACTATCTAATTCTGGAATATATTAATCAGCTGAACAAACTTCTGTCTTCCCTGGAAATCACAAATATGCTCTCTGTCTCTGTGGATTTACCTAGTCTTGCTATCTCATAGAAACAAACCCTGTAATATACGGCCTTTCCTGCTTGATTCATTTAGCGTGTTCTCAAAGTTCACCCATTGGAACATGAACTGAAACTCCATCTTTATTTCTGGACTAATGATATCGCATTGATTTTGCATCTTCACGTCTTACTCGATGGGTGTTTGACTGTTTCCATCTTTGGCCTGGGTGGAATAGGGCCGCTCTGAGCATTTAGATGAATCTTTCTACAAATAGGCTTTCAAGTCCCTTGGTCATACACCAAGAGATTGCATAATGACTCTCTGCTTGGCTTTAGAGGAACTGTTTTCCAAGGTAGTTACACCGTTTCACATTCCTACAACAGGGTAGGAAGGTTCCAGTTTCCACTTATGGTCTTTGTTATTATAGTTTCCTTTTTATGAAAATGAGAGCTGCCTTTCCTATTGGATGTGAAACAGTTTCTCATTGTGATTTTGATTTGTATTTTATTTTCTTGCCTAATGGTACTAAGTGTAATTATTAGCGATTTGTGTGTCTTCAATGGAGACGTAGCTGCTCAAATCTTTTCCCATTTAAACATTTTATCTTAGTGCTTGGATTGAAGTAACATGTGCTCTACCGACAGAGCCACAGCCCTAGCCATAACCCATTTTTAAATTGGATTGCCTTTATTAGTGGACTATAAAATAGTTCTTTATATATTATAGATACTAATAGATACTATTTTACTGAAAGTATTTTCTCTTGTTCTTTATGTTGACTATATTAGGAACCAAGGTTTATAATTTTGGTAAAGTCTAATATATCTGTCTTTCTTTGATTGCTTGTACTTACAATGTCATAGATATTTTTAAAAAGGCTATTTTTAATCCAGGATCTGAATACCTGTATTTTCTTTTATGTAATTTATAATTTTAGCTTTTAAATATAGGCCTTTGTGATTTAATTCTCATGTGTATGGAGTGAGACAGGGCTATCACTTCATCTGCATGTGGATACCCAACTGTCTCAATATCATGTGTTAAAAAGACAATTCTTTCCATACCCTGTCATCTTGGTGCCCTTGTTGGAAAACAGGTGACCAACAGTTTGTTTCTGGACTCTCTGTTCTGTGTCTGGAGAGCATCTTCATCTTGCTGCTGATCTACAAGAAAGATTTTCGATGAGTTCCTGGTAGATGTTGTTCCTTCGAAAGTCTCCTTTCTTTATCAATTTGCTCTTCATTTTCAATCACAAGATGATGTTGGAAGTTTTTCAAGTTTTTTTTTCTACATCTCCAAAGAAGGGCTTTTCCTTCTTATTCTATTAATATGAAATATCACCATGCTGATTTTTATATGCTAAAGTAAACTTGTATTCTTAGGACAAATACAATTTGGTCAGGCCATATCATCTTTTTGCTGAGGTGCCTGAATGAGTTTGCTAGTATTTTGCTGGGATTTTTTTTTATAGTCATTAGGGATATTGGGCTGCAGTTTCCTTGTGATACTTTTATCTCATTTTGAAATTGGCATGCATGGGTTCAAAGCCCTTCCTTACCACTAAAGGTCATGTTTGAAGCAATCAGGTTGTTTTCATTAGTCACCTTCTCCACTATGGTCTAATTAGCATCAAGGATGAGTTTCAGTTTCTCCCAGGAGCACTGTGACAAGAAGGAAGGTAGAAGCTGGCTGGTAGCATGAACCACATATAGTCAGAGCTCAGATGGACTGACTGGTAGGCTCTCCAATACAGAGACCATTCTCAGCATTTGGGAGATTTATCCCCTTATACTATATGCAGTTTGTACCAGTGACCAATTATTTCTTTAATAGTAAGTATTGAGCTATTCTTAAGAAACCAGGCTTGGTTTCCAGGTTCCTGAGAGCTGTGTTTATACTGAATGCTCTTGTTCCCTTGAACTCTCATTGAGTTGGAAATCCCTGAAAGCTTAAATGGTATAAGATGTTGGTTCTGTGAGACCTAGAGGGGACCATATGACTATCATTTATATAAAGCCATGTCATATCTCTGATAACACACTGCATCAGGTAATGCAGGCTTCAGAATGATTTGGTAAGTGTTCTGCCTTCTGTTTGGGGGAAGATGTTATGAAGGATGAGTGCTAATCCTTCCTTAAAAAGTTTCATAGAATTCACTAGCAAAGCCATTTAAACTTGGGTTTTTCTGTGAGCGAGGCTTTTTGATGACGAATTTAATCTTCTAACTTTCTATTCAGGTTTTGTTTCTTCCCATATTGATCTTCTCATTTCTGTGACCAAACACCTCCTAAGAAGCAAAATAGTTAAGTGAAGGTTGAATTCTGGCTCACAAAGAGATCAAATCCACCCTGGCGGAGAAGATGTGGCAGGAGGAGGTACTTTGTGCATCATGACGCAAGGGAGGGGAGTGTGGGCCTTCTACAGTTCCCCCTTTCATTCAGTCCAAGATTCCAGGTCATGAGATGGTACAGCCCACATTCAAAAAGAGTCTCTTCTCTTCAACTAAACCTCTCTGAAGTTCTCTCACAGACACACTCAAAAACGTATTCTAGGTGTTTCTTTATCCAATCAAGTTGGTAGTCAAAATTAACTTTTATACCCCCTGAATCAATTCGTTTACAGTATGCATCATTCTAGAAATGTGTCCATTCATTTAATTATGTCCTTTCATTTAGTTATTTTTTTGTTGATTGACAATTTTTCTTGATATAGATTGATATTATAACCCTCTTTATTACCTAACTAAGGTCAATAGTAATGCCCCATATTTTTAGAAATTACACTTTATATTTTATTGTGTATATGTTCGTGTGTGTGTGTGTGTGTGTGTGTGTGTGTGTGTGTGTGTGCCCATACCTGGACTTGTCCATAGAGATTAGAGGATAATTTGTAGGAGGTTCATATCTAATATGTCCACTTCATTGTTTATTTACCTTCTTTTGTCTAATTTTTTTGTGTGTTTACATTTTGTTTTCTTATTTCTCAAAGTAAAGGTTAAGGCTATTGTTTTAACATCTTTTTATAGTACATACACATTATCTCTGTTATTTTTGCTATATTCTGTAAGTTTTAAAAATTTACATTTTACTTTTGTGACTTCTTCTTTGATCTAAATGGCTATCTAAGAATAGGAACGATTTTTAAATTTCTACAATTTGTGAATTTCCCATATTTTTTCCCTGATGGTTTTTAATTTCCTTCCACTGTGGATAAAGAACATAATTTACATGGTGTCAACCTTTTAAGTGAAGATTAATTGAGGCTTGTCTTATAGTATAACCCATTGTTGACCCTGAGGAATGCTCCATGTATATTTGAGAAGAAAGTATATTCTGGGTTTATTGGGCAAAATGTTCTGTGGGTGTCTGTTAGGTATGTCTATCTGGTTTTATTTCCTAGTTTTGCTATCTGTGACTCAAAATAGGACAGAGAATCCTAGTTATATTACCAGTGGTCATTATGTATTTTGCTTCATCTATTTGGGGATTTGGTTGTAAAGTATATTGTGGTGACATTTTATTTCTGCTGAAATGTGATATTTTATTTGTATGTTAATAAATTAAGTTTGCCTGGAGATCAGAGAAAATAGCAAACCATTTTAGATAAACACAAAAGTCAGGCAGTGGTAGCACATGCCCTTAATCTAATCACTTGGTAGGCAGGGTCTCTGTGTGTTCAAAGCCATATTAGGGAACAGAGCCAAGGGTGGTGACACATGCCTTTAATCCCAGTACCAACCACAGAGACCTGGAGGTCTATACAGTCAGGCAGTGACAAGGAAGTGAGGTAACTGAGCTAAGAGGCAATGAGAGGGCAGAACAACAAGGCAATTTTTCTAGCTTAAGATGAACATTGAGTTCTTTTATTTTTCATTATCTTTCTTTAATAATTAAATATGGCCTTTCTAGTGATATTGTATTTGTATGAGTTGTTATATTTTTTCCATTGGCATCTAGGCAATAAAATATCTCTTTTTAATTTCCTCTGAAATCAGTCAAATGGAAATTTAAAAAATAGAAGGCATAAACAAAGTATTTCATTCTTTGAGAAAGAATAATAAAATGTATATACCCTTTGCAAGCCTAATTAATGTAAAAGAGAGCATAAATACACAAGAATAAAAATGGAAAAGGAGTCACATCACATTCACATGCTTGAGCTAGATAATAGAAGAATGTGAAACCTGAGAGGACAGAGTGAATTCCACTCAAGGAAACATCCACTACAATCTATTTAAGAAGAAATAAGGAGGGAACACTTCAGCAGCTGCGGCATGGTGAGGTAAGGTTAGCTGGTGGCTGTTCCGATTCCTCTGATCTCTGTCAGATTTTCACCCCTATTTCTGGCTCTGTGTTTTGTTTTGTTTTTTATTTAATAAGACCGCTTAAAAATTCGTCTACAATATGTGTGTATGTATCTTGATTTCCTCCTGAAGTCCAGTAATAATTTTCATCTTTAAAGTCCATTTTTTTTGATACTTGTATTCCACTCACGTGTTTGCATAACACAGCTTCTTTTTACTTGATTTTTCAACCTACCTGTCTTCCGAATTTAAAATGTATTTCTTATAGGCAGCATATGAGAAGGCCATTTTAAAAATCAATTCTGTCAATCTCCTCCTTTTGTTCAGAGTCTAATCACTTACTGTTAATGTTTAATGTGTTTGCGTTTAGTATGACTAATGAGGTGTGATTTATAGCCACCATTATGCTCTCTGCTCTGTATATATTGTATGTCTTTTCTGCTACTCTACTCCTCTGTCACTGTCCCATTTTGTGCTAAATGGCTATCTTCTGGTATGCTGTCTTAATTCCCTTGGTACTCTTTGTTTCTATTTTTAGTGATTTCAAAACAGTTGTCCTGCTGGCCACAAGACTGCTGGTTTTCAGAGTGAACGAGGAATGTTTATATTTGCGTCTACTGCAGAGTTGGCAGAGTAGAAATGCTGGAATGTCACAGTTCTTCTGCTGCCTTACCCACTCTTTTGGATACGTGCGCTCTGGGTTTTTATAAAGATTTGGTTAAGTTTGAGAGTTCTACGAAAGTTTACTCTGGGAATGGAGAGATGGCAGGGCTAGAGAAATGGCTCAGTGGTGAAAAGCCTCTTCCAGAGGACCCAGGTTCAATTCCCAGCACCCACATGGCAGCTCACCACTGTCAATAATTTCAGTTCCACGGAAGCTGACACCGTCACATAGACAATCATGCCGGCAAAACACCAATGCACATAACATAAAAATAAATAAATAATTAAAAATGTATCTTTTTTTAAGCTGAGGATCGAACCCAGGCCCTTGCACTTGCTAGGCAAGCGTTCTACCACTGAGCTAAATCCCCAGCCCCAAAATGTATTTTTACTATGCCTTTTTCTCTGACATTTTTCTTGTATCCTTTTCTTTAAGAGAAAACATTGAATTTATATTTTCATATTAAAATTTATACCGATTTATATATAGTTAAATACACATGCATTTTGTTTTCATTCTAGATATTTTTCATTAGTAAATCCTTCCCAGCCTTAGACCATAGTCCCCTTGATTTATATAGTTATAGTATTCACACTAATATCATGTTATAGACAATCATGTATCAATATGCAATCTGTAGCTATAATACATCTAAAACATGTATATACATGTATGCATATACATGTTCCATTTATTGATCTAATTGGTGCATATTGATATAATGGTATTTATGGCATAGTGACCATTTGGATTCATTTTTCTTTATTGAGCAGCACCTAGCATCAAATCTGCTCAGGCAGGCTGGTGAGATGGCTCAGTGCATAAAGGCACTTGCTGAACAAGCCTGGGGACTTGAGTTCAAACCCTGGAGCCCACATACAGGTAGAAGGAGAGAACCAACATCACTAAGTTGTCCTCTAGCCTTCATATGTATACACACATGCATGCAGACATGCAGTAATACATATTATTTAATTAAAAATAGATTACCCATAATAAACTATTCTTTAGGTCATTATCATATTTTATTTGCCAATATTTCATCTTGTACCTACCCTCGTTACTTTCTCATTGCTTTGATAAAACACCATGTCAAGAGCAATGTAAGAGAGAAAGGGTTAATTTGGCCTATGGTTCCAGAGGATACAACCCATCATGGTCGGGAAACAGGGTGGCAGGACCAGGAGGCAGGCTTGGTCACATTGAAACAGCAGTAGCACCCACATTCATAAGTGTTGTTGGCACATGTAATTCTCCTTTGCAGTTTTTGTTGAGTTTGTTACTAACTAAAATTACTCAGAAGGCTTCTATTTCCTCTTATTGTCCAGGATGATTAGATTGCATTGGAATTGCTACTGTTGAGTTTTCTAAAACTCACCTTGGAAGACTGGTGATTTTCCCAATAGTCGTCCACTAACGAGTATCAATTTCTCTAATAATTGATCAAGTTGGGGTATCCATTTCCTTATTTCTTCTTAAATAGATTGTAGTGGATGTTTCCTTGAGTGGAATTCACTCTTTCCTCTCAGGTTTCACATTCTTCTATTATCTAGCTCAAGCATGTGAATATGATATGACTCCTTTTCCATTTTTAATCTTGTGTATTTATGCTCTCTTTTACATTAATTAGGCTTGCAAAAGGTGTATACATTTTATTTATCTTTCACTAAGAATAAAATTTTGGATTTGTTTATGCCTTCTATTTTTTAAATTTCCATTTGACTGATTTCAGAGGAAATTAAAAAGAAATAATTTATTACCTAGACACCAATGAAAAAATGTAACAACTCATATAAATACAACATCACTAGAAAGACCATATTTAATTATTAAAGAAAGACAATGAAAGATAAAAGAACTCAATGTTCATCTTAACCTAGAAAAATAACAGTGACGTAAACCAAGTGGGTGAAGAAATCAGTAAATAGGACGGTTGAAATAAAAAAATATATTTAAAGTCCCATGTCTTCCTTGCTAGGTCTCTTCTCTCTCCTGTGAGACCAAGGCCAAGTTAGCCTAAGCATGGTATGTGAAGCCATTTATGCTCTTATCTCTGTCTTTTTGCCCTACTGGTTGATACTCACTGCGTGCTCCGTGACCCGCAGATGCCAATTGACTCATCATGCCCTGAATGCATTCTTCCTGGCAGCTTCGTTTTATTATGTCCTGTTTATTCTGTGTGAAATGATTCCTACCTGCTTCCCCCTGGCAAACATCTTCTAATCTTTGAAATCCCAGATGAACGGTACCTTGTCAGAAGTTTCTGCCACTTCTGTACCCGGCAGAACAAAATTTTCTTCCCCTGTGCCACACTCGAATTATTATGTACTCCCCGATCGCCTGAATCACAGTGATGACTACCTCAAAAGCAAGACATCTATGTTACTGGTCCCTGCAGGAATGCTTTAGCTGAGTGCCTAGAATATACAAGGAAGTAAGAAAGGACATTATTAAATTAGGAAATAGTAAATGGTTATAATGACTGTAATATTGAGTGATCTCTAGCCCTTTCTTGACTGGAATGATTCTTCCTGTTTGTATGCCTTCTTTCTCTACCTTGGACTTGGGGCATTCACAAGCTTCTGTGTACTGTTATCTGCTTCTGGCATGTCAACAAAATGACTTAATCCCACAGCCTCATATTGGCGACTTTAATGCTTTCTCCTCCCTGAATTTGAGCACACCCCAAGCAGTGTATTCCTCTATCTTTTGATTTCTTTCTTTTTTTTTTTCTCTCCCTGATTCTGGCACATTCTCCCTGAAGGCATATTCTAAATTTCTTTAATTGTCCCATTCTGTGAGGATTTTCTTGGGTAGTTTAGTCATCTTCCTCGTTATCTTTTCTGAGTAGCTTCGCTGATTCCCATTGTTTTCCATGTAAAGTTTTAACCGGAAGGATCTCTAGTCACTCACCCCAGCACCTGTTACCTGTATGAATTCCATGTTAGTAACTATCAGCTTGACTGCCACTCACCCGTGGCTCAGATTCATGCCTTTTCTTTTAAGCCCGCCCACTGGCTTCTCCATCTTTGAGCGTGGTGTAAATGTTCCCCAAGTCACTGGATCGGAATCATCTCCGCTTCTGTGTTGCTCATGTCACAGAGTCTTGTTCATGTCTCTGAAATAACCTTTCAGGTTTCTCTCCTTGGCCTCATTCCCATGGAGAGTCCCAGATCTGTTCTCATTGTTTCTCTTAGATTACAGACTGACATTGCAATTGCTACTCAGCATCCAGTATCCTGCCATCTAATGTAGTCTTGGTTTTAGTCCTAAAACGTAAAGCTGGCATGCTTCCCACATTAAAACCTCTTTGTCAGCTCCTTGGTACCTGTTACCCAAGGGAGATAATACAATTGCCTTAGTCTGAAGTTAAGACCCTCCAAAATAGGTTGGGCTTGGATCATTTTTTTGTTGTTGTTGTTATTGTTTAAATTTTTAATGTTTTTGAGATTTCACATGGGAATATTATATTTCCACTGTTCCACCCCTCTCTCTCCCACCTCCAACTCTTGCTGTTTTCCCCTCTTCTCCCTCTCAAATTCATGACCTCTTCCTCTCTAATTATCGTCATACACACACACACACACACACACACACACACACACACACACACACAGTCTACATAATAGGATCTGCTGAATCTCCTTAGTGTTGCAAGCATGTGCACATGTGTTTAGAACTGACCACTTGGGATTGGAGAACCCTGGAGAAAATTCAGTCTCCTCTGTCAGCAGCCATTGATTGGCTATACCTCTTCAGGTAGAAATGGGGCCCTGGGAGACTCCTCCTATCCGTGTGGCATGTCAGCTGGTGGTGTCAACAGGCTGCTCTTGTTCCATCAACTGTATTGTTGAGACTAGTATATCTTCCCTGTCATCTGTAAAAGACACTATTTCCTAGCAGGTGTCCTCGTCCTTTGGCTCTTAGAATCCTTCCACCCTCTCTTTCATGATGCTTCCAGTGCTCTAGGCACAGACTAGGTTATAGATAGATCAGTAGGGGTGGGCACCCCACAGTCGCTTTCTCTTAATATTTTGACTGGTGATGGATGTGTATAATGGCCTCCCAAAACAATATAAGCTGTTGATGTGGCCCTTGGTTGTCTCTCAGAACTGGAAGGAAAGACTCTGTGAAGATCACACACACACACACACACACACACACACACACACACACACACACACACACACAGAGAGAGAGAGAGAGAGAGAGAGAGAGAGACAGAGACAGAGACAGAGAGACAGAGGCAGAGACAGAGACACACAGAGAGTGAGTTTAGAGAAATCAAGGTGGGTCTGACCCAGGAGAACAGCTCTCGTAGTCTTGGAAGGTGTTGTGCAAGCTTCCAAGAGTGAAAAGCAGCCAGTAGTCCTGCCCAGCTGTAAAGCCTATGAACCACAATGACTACCAGCCACAGCGAGATAACCCCAAGAGTGCAATAGTAGAGCTTAAATCTTGGGGACCGTCTAATTGGATTTACACCCCCACTCAATAAGAGGGAATGTCTGCCTAGTGCTGTAAACCCAGCTAGCTACTCATAGCCAGGGAGGTCATGGACCCTGGAGGAGAACCCGCTACCGCCGCTTTCCTGAGCCCTTGTAATTTTGACATGTCCTTATACTCACAGGTGAGGGCAGCTCTCGGCCTTCCTCGAGGAAGCCTCTTTTAGGGCTTGTATCTTTTCAGGTTCATTTCCAAGTTCTCCCCAGACTGTACCTTGTGCTTCAGGCTGTCTGCATTTCCTAATCCCAGGTCTGTAGCATCAGAGAATCTGTGTGCTGCGGCTCTGCTGCTCCTGCACCTCTAGCGCATAGTAAGTGAGTGGGAGCACTTTTAGTCTTTTGTCTAAGCAAGACACTTGCTCCGGGATGCCCCACCCCTGGTCCCTCAGGTGTGACTGTCCAATCACCGTCCTTTAAGGCCAAATTCACTTAAGAATTCCCTATGACGGTTGATATAAATACACCCTAACCAACTCCAAGAACAGGTGTCTTTCCTTCCCTGTGTACCTAAAGCACTTCCTTCAAAATGTCAATTTAGCATTTTCCCTGTGGCTATTTGAATATGTATCTTTTGGGTAGATTTGAACTATTAAGTGGGGGTCCCTGTGTCTTGTTTACACAAAGTTTTGAACACTGTGCTTCATAGAGTGTCAGTAAATTCTTGATAAACATTTGAGTTGGAAGAAGATGGAGTTGGCTTTCTACCTTTTGGTGACATGGAGATGGTCCTCCCATGGAGTGCTGATGTGGAGACAGCCTTCCCATGGACTGGAGATGTGGAGCCGGTTCTCCAGTTCAGACAGGGACTCTGTTCTGCCAATCTCTTTCCCCTAACCCCTGCCTCCATTTCCCTTCTGTTCCTTTTCATTGAGCTGTAGAATGCAAAGGGGAAACTGAAGCACAACAGTTGGAATGACTTATCAGAGGCCACATAGTAAGGATGAACCAAGGCTGCAGCTAGAGCAGCTGTCCATCAGCCCAGTGCCTTTCTACCCTACTCTTCCTCTCAGAAGTTGGTCACGGGCATCATTCTGTCAACCACTTGTCTCTCGGCAGGAAGACAAAGTGTCAGGAAGTGGAAGGAGCCCCTGTTCTAAGGAGCGACGCCATTGAGAGAAGGGGAACGGGGGAGAGGGAGAGAGGAAAGGGGAAAGGAAGGAGAGAAAGAGAAGGGAGGAGAAACAGGGGTACATACATCATTTTTTTCTACTTCTGACTCTACCGCCATCTGCAGGGGCATTGAACTCCTGACATCAAGCAAAGGAGTCTATGACTTCCAAAGAAGCTATAGAAACTCAACTGCTTCCTGGTTCTTCCCAATTCATTCCATTTACTCTCTAGAACAGGTCCAGTGCCTATGCAAGCTGAGCTGTGGCATCAGCCTCATTGTGTCCTGGTGAGTCTTGAGATACCACTGTCTCCTGAATCCTTAGACAGAATGGAAACGATAAACTGCTCCCTCCATCTTCTGGATAGACAACAACCTAAAGAAGGCCTAGACAAGAAACAAAGAATAGCTCCAAGGGATGTCAAGTTTCAGCCATTCCATTGTATTAGATTGGGGGGTGGGGCGGGTGCTTTACCCTCAGTAGACATGGTTTTATTGTAATTGCTTGAAATTTGAATAGCATGCCATAACCATCCCCATAAATTGGACTTCTTTAGATTTATTAAGCTATTTGTTGAATGGTGGGTAATAAACATCCAGGATTAACAGCTCTGCAACTGCTCTGCGCCAGTTTCACAGAGAGTTGCTAAACTCCCATAAAATAATTATGAATCAGTTACCATGCTGACAAACCATAATTGTCAAAAGTTCAACGCAGACTCAGGGCCTTGTTTAAACGTTTGTTCTTGTCTGCAGCTATGATCCGTCCTGGCTGCAGGCTCTGCCTGTCTTCCATTTCTTTCCACTTTCTCCTCCGCCCTTGTGATGTCTTCTTCTCTCTTGCTTGTTGTTTATGATCTATTATGTTGACATATTGTGAAAGAAAGGGCAGTGAGGTGGGGATCTGGGTCATCCGTGCCATCCCTGGGATGCTGGGCAAGTCACTTCTCTTAGTTATTATCTCTTGAGCCGCTGTCTTATTCTCTTCCCTGGTCCTGTGATATGATACTCTGACAAGAGCAACTCAGCGAAGAGAGGGTTTGCTTGGCTCACACTTCAAAGGCTCAACCCATCGCGCTGGTGAAGCCATGTAGACAAGAGCTTAAGCTGCTGTTGTATTGAGTCAGCAATCGGTAAGTAGAGAATGATGAATGCGTACTATTTCTCAGTTCCCCTTCTCTGTTCAGTCAATGATGCCAAACAGGGACGTGCTACCCACAGTGGGTCATCCCAACTCAAGATGAAGGTTATCAGGATCCTCCTCCCTTGGCTCATTCAGACGCCCATCCTCCATGTGAGTCTAGACATGGAGGACTTCAAGCTGACAACAGTGATCTCGTCGCCATCAAAGTGTAAGCCTAGGACACAGTCAGCATCTTCAGCTTTCTTCTGCTCTGCGGCTCTGCATCCTCAGCTTCACTGTATCATTGGCCCTGCAGCTCAGCTGTCACCAGGGCTCCTCCTCAGCTTCCCATCCAGCTGTCAAACCTCTCAGTGATTGGCACACCACCTTGAAACTTTGTCACCAACTATCAACTCATCCACCTCCCACCCCCATCCCCACCCCCGTGTTATCTGGACTTTAACTTTTATTATGTGAAAATGTTTTTTTTAATTGTGATGAAATATTCATGACCTTAAACTTGCCGTGTTAACCATGGTTAAGTGCACAGTTTGGTGGCATTTTTGAGAACACTCTCACAGTGCAAATATCATCATCATTCATTCATCTTCAGAATTCATTTCATTTAGCAAAACTGTCCAGGAAACGTTAACTCTCCAATCCTTTCTCCCAGCTCTTGTCACCCTCCATTCCATTTTCTGTCTTTGACTCTGACTGCAGTGAAAGAAATTATACAGGATTTTCCTTTGAACGACTTCCTTGATTCAGTTAATAGACTGTCTTCAGGGTCTCCCTAGGTGTCAGACTTCTCTTCCTTCTTAAGGCCAAGCAGATGATACATATTTTGCTCACCATCAACTCACAGGTAGACATTGGTGTCACGTGTTTCATTGGCTGTTTGAATAATGCTACTCCAAACATGTGGACAGACATCTTTTTGAGTCACTGCTAGCCCTTCATGAGTCTCTACTCAGAAGTGGAATCACCACCTTATATGATAGTTCAGTATTTAACTTTGTGGAATCACCTTCTATTTTTCATCACAGTGAGAAATTTAAAACTTTCAATTAGGTTAGAATTTTAAACTTAGACTAAATTTGTTGCATTTAAAATGTTAAGGATACTTTGAATTTTCAATTTTATGAATAATTTGAAAAATATAGAAAAATCTGTAGAATAAATAAAAATTTTCAAAACAACGCCATTCAGAGTTGAGCAGTTTTTACTTTCTGAAAGATTCCCAACTAATCTTTCTCTGTATAAAATTGAATTAGTGGATCTCCCTGATTTTATTTTTATTTTTCATATCGAATTATTTAGTTTGTGCTATCTATACAATCTTTTTTCTTTTTCTCTACATTATATTATAAACAGTTCCTATCATTGTTAACTGTTGTATAGGTATGCAGGAGAGAGAGAGCATAAATGGCTATATAGTGTTTCGATATTTAAATATATAATTATTTATAAGGTACAGCTAAAGTTGATTCATAAAAATGTCCATTGAGATTTATTCCTGGGGTTAGAGAGCACTTGCTGCTCTTCTAGAAGACTAAGATTTCATTCTAAGCACCCACTTCAGGTGCTTAGAACCCTGGCTCTTGAGGCTCTGACTTCTCTTTCTGGCCTCCCTGGGCACACGCACACTTGTGGCAAACTCACACACATAGAAAGAAAATAATAAAAATAAATCTTAAAAAAACCTATTCTCACACAAAATTACTTTTCATTTATAGAAAAGTTGAGGGACAGAGGCTTATAAAAGTAACCAGCTCTCTCTTTAAATGTTTTCAAGTGTTCTGAAATTCAGAGTATCTGTTTGCTCAATACCTACATCTCCAGTCCCAGTGAGAACTTTGAAAACTAAATAGTGACCGTGCATCCTGAAGCGGCAGCATACGGCGAAATTTTACAAACAAAGAGAAAATAACCGACCGTCCTATAGTCTAACAGACGTTGCGGCTTTGTTTTGTGAGCCCTGGGTGCTGGTTGCCTTGCTTTTTCTCTTTCCACATGACTGACGTAAAAAACTACACACGCGCTGGGCGGTGGTGGCACACACCTGTAATCCCAGCACTCGGGAGGCAGAGGCAGGTGGATCTCTGTGAGTTCGAGGCTAACCTGGACTATAGAGCTAGTCCAGGACAGGCTCCAAAGCTACAGAGAAACCTTGTCTCGAAAAACCAAAAAAAAAAAAAAAAAAAAAAAAAAAAGAAAAAAAAAACCCAAAAAACAACAACAACAACAAAAAAAAACCACAAAACAACAACAACAAAAACAAAAAAACCCAAAAAATATGCACGCATTGTCTGATGGTGATGAAGCTTTAAATGCACGTGTCATAATTTACTCTTAATAAAATTAAATGTAATGGTTTCATACTATCCCCCTGAGGGCACACACCATAATCTACCTACCTCCTGGCACTGATTTAGGAGAACTAATTTCCTAACCATTATCCATAGGCTTTCTCATTTTCTAAAAGTCCTCCCTTCCCTGGGGAACTATGCCTTCTTTTTTTTTTTTTTTTTTTTTTTTTTTTTTTTTTTTTTTTCTGGCATCATGGCTTCCCTGCTCCTGGAAGCTCACTCATCTGCTGTGACTCATTTCAACGCTTTTTAATCCTGTTAGTGTGTAAATACATATTCCAAAAGAGAAAGGATAGATAATAAACAGAAAGAAATTTCAAGATAAATCCCACAAATATACTGAGACCCGTTCCTGAAATGCACTTCTTTAAATCAATTCCCTCCAAACCCAAGTTCTCACGGGTCATTCGCTCCATTTAATGGACTTTACATGTGGGTGCCCCCACCCCTGAACACCCAGCATCCTCACAAAAGAAGTTAATAGACCATTTCAAAAGGAATATCCCTGCATACTAACCAAGGTTAGATCTTACTATCTGCATATTATTCTCCTTAGACCCCAACTAGATTTTAAAAAACACATTTTAAAAAACAAGTTTCAGAAATGGAACATTGTCCACTGGGAAATCAGAACATTATGTCTCCATTGTTACATAATGGACCCGTTTGCAAACTGCATTCAAATTCAGTCTGCCAAAATCCTAGTGAATCTTTGCAAATAAGATTAAATCATCTCCTTAAAATAAATCCCAGGTAACTTTGGGTCATCTATTTAGACTAATTCCTTCAAAAAACTTCTGTGTTATGAAACTTTCTAGAATCTTCACTTTCTCATAAAATTTTGACACTCAGAGATAATGCCATCTGTCCAATAGTCCAGAGGCAATTTTATCTCAAGAACCAACAGGGAAGGAGCTTTTAAGCAATACCAGTATGGAAGGGGAAAAGATCAATCTGTTTGTAGGCCCTGCTGCCATCGACCTGGTGATCCATGTTGGACACATTCACCTCAATGCTGAGAGAGATCAAGAAGAAACTGTCTCTATTAAACCCATGGGTGGTTTTCAGTAGTGTGATGTACTTGCATTTGAGATTTAGGTTATTTAAATCCTCAGGTGAGCCTTCTGATACACTTTAAAGCAGTGGTCCTCAACCTTCAGGTCGTGACTCCTTTGGGGGTCAATCAACCCTTTCATAAGGGTCGCCTAAGACCATCAGAAAGCACAGGTATTTACATTACAATTCATAACAGTAGCAAAATCACAGTTATGAAGTAGCAACGAAAACAATTTTATGGCAGGAAGTTACCACAGCATGAGGAACTGTATTAAAAGGTTGTGAACCACTGTGTCAGAGTCACATTCAACAATGAATTTGTTTTTTGTTTAAGGATTATTTTCATTTTCTGTGTATGAGTGTTTTGCCACATGCATGTCTGTGCACCACATTTGTGAAGTACCCACTTTGGATACCCTTAAACTAGAGTTATAAATTATTGTTAGCTGCTGTAGGAGGCCTGGGGATCAAACCCACACCTTCTGAGGAATAGCAAGTGTACTTAAACAGTGAGTAATCTCTCCAGCTTCTACATGGTGAATTTCTAAGAATGGAGTTTTGTTTCCTTATCATCGTTTATATTGTTTTATAATTTGGGAAAGCAAAATATTGCATTTAGTGTACCTGACAAAGGAGAGAGACAGGGCAGGGACCAGGAACTCCTGACTTCTTTTAATGGCACATTTCAGACAGGCACTTGACCCAGGCAAGAAAGCTCTGCTGGGGGTCTTGGCTACCCAAGACCCGTGTAGGATAAACCCCAAGATCTTGAAGTCAGACATCTGTCAGTCATAGTCCTGATTTCTTTCAGATTCCTCTGAGGGACTTGAGAGACTGTGTGTAAGAGAGGGATGTGGCAGTGAAAACCATTTTTGGAAGCCCCAATACAGAAAAACAGATTTATGTAAAAATCCAAACAGCGGGTCCAGAGAAATGTTTCAGTGGGCACTTGCTAAGTTTGATCTTTGGAATCCACACAGGGGAAGGAGAGGACAATTCCTGCAAGTTGTCCTCTACATCCAACCAGTGGGACACACACACTCCCCACATGCATATACTTCACACACATGTACACAAAATAAGTAAACAAAAAAATTCAGAGAAACTCTTCATCATTATTGTTATTGTTCTGTATGTATACTATACATGCATGTTATTGTGGTTACAGATATGCACCTTGCAGGAGTCTGACCTCTGTAGGTACCCATCTTTGTAGAGTCCTACAGTGTTTGTCCTTTTTGTGGCTGGCATATCCACTTAGTACCATGTCTCCAAGATTCATCCATGTGGTGACACACGTCAAGGTTTCCCACCTTTGAACAGCGAATGTAAACATTCCATTGTGTATATCGGCCACATTTTAGCCATCAGCGGACACCAGGGTTGTCTTCATAGTTGAGTGTTGTAAATGCTGCTGTTATCAGCCATGGCTACTCAAACATCTGTTGGCGCTCCACGTGCTTCTTCTGCGTGCACACCCACAAGTGGAATTACAAGGTTATACGGTACTTCTGGTTTTGTTCTACCAAGCCATGCCCCACATCCTTCATGTCTTCCATCAGAGCACAAAGTTTGGATTTCTCCAAATAATTGACAACAGTTTGTTTGCTGCTGTTGTCTGAATGATCCCAGAAGTGGCATTCCATCACAGTTTGGGTTCAATTTCTCTTTTGATGGCAATGATCTTTTCATGTGTAGATTGGCCACTTCTGTACCTCCTGTGGGCAGGGGAGTGTTTGAGTTGTTTGCCCATTTTTTAACTGGAGCAATTTTTTTTTAAATATTTTTAAGTTTGTGCTTCCAATTAAGATGTGAAGAAACAACTCCCTTGATTGAGAAAAGATGAAAAAAAAACCCATATTTTAAAATGATTAATCTATGCCATCTTCCATTTTATATGCCAAAGCCCTCCATCTGGGCTTAGAAGTAGGCTGTGAGAATTCTGTGCTGCCTTTTCCAAAGGTGCCTCTCTATGGGAATAAACATCCAAGTTTCATATTGCTTTTCAATCATTTTCTCCCCACATTCATGATACGGCCTTTTGCCAGCTAAATCACTATGCTTGGCAGTGTGTCAACGGATTAGAATTTCAGGATATTTCCCTGGAAAGAGAGATGTCTAGGGAAAAGGCAATTTCTATTCCAGGGTCCCCTCTCTGCTTTGTGGGCTACTGTTTGTCGAGATATGATATGTACACCGAGGAAGGAGAGAATGTAAAATAAGGTCTGAAGACTCATGGGTAAGATTTGTCCTCACCAGGAAGTAACTCTGACAGCAAGCTGTACCTATCTTTCATTTCCTGTTAATAAGAAGAACTTACAGACAAAAGAGAAAGGATTTGTGAGAAATGCAGTTGAAATAGAGGCAGGAATTGTATTGCTTCCGTTGGACATTCTGCCCTCCTTCCTTCCACCCCTCTGCTCTTTCGCATTCTATGCCTGTCATCAAGCCCAGCCTGGACTCCTTGGTCAATGATACTTATGGGCTTATTCTGGTCTCAGAACAACATCTATCTTTGAAATTAAAGAAGCAATAGGGAAAAAAAAATGTCCGATCCTGTTTTGGGGATCATATCCTGTGAGTCCTTCCCCTTGTCCAGAAGCAGCCATGTGTTCTTGTCTCCTGGTCTGTGATAGACTACCTTTGTCTAGTTGTACCAACTATAGTCTTGCTTTCTTGGTACTAAGTATGGCTGTTTGCATTGCTTTATGACTTAAGAAAGTAGAACACTGCAGTTGGTCACTGTCAAGTGAGAGAGAGGAAAGGATGGAGGTGACCCTAACCTGTTGAAATGACATACCCCAAGCAGGTACTTGCCATGGGCAGAGAAGCTATAGATCCTGACTAATCAAGGCCAGGGTGTGGTGAGCCCTGAGATCTTGAAGTCAGACATCTCAGTTTCTGAATGACTTAGTTTATCTGTGTCTTTCCCAGGCCCGGTTGTTAATGATTGTATGATGGAATCGAGAGATTTCCTCTTCCGGAGGATCAATGGTAGGAATCCCTCCTCCGAGAAACCTGTGTTAATCTTCTGGCTGCCTGGAAGGAAGCTCCAGAGTGAGGAGCTCAAGCAGCCAAGACTTACTGCCCCAAACTTTTGGAGGCCAGAAGTCTGAGGTCAGGTTTTGGCAGCCCCTGTTCCCCCTGAAGTCTCTAGAAAGGATGTTCCAGGCTCCGCTCCTGGCTCCTTAAATAGGAATTTGCAACAGCACTACCTTATTCTTTACGTGACATTTTCTCAGTCATGTCAACGTGTCCCCACATCTATGACAGCTGTCTCCTGACATGCCAATCATGTTGGACTGTCTGGTGACCTCATTTTAACCTGGTTACCTCTGCAAAGACCCCTTCTCTCAACGGTGTCACAGTCCCAAAGGCACTGTGGTTAAGCTTGCAGGGAATGGTCTTAGTTATTCAGGTGGAGGAATAAGAGAGCTGTTGAATTCAACCCATAACATGTCTCAACAACCTGTAACTTCAAATTGTGGTCTGGATTCGGGCAGGCAGACTCAGGCTTTTCATGAGTCTCTCTGGATTTTACGTCTCTTACTGTAAAATAAAGTGTAGGACAGGGGAAGTTCATAATGTCCTCCGACCTCTAAAGTTACCCAAGCTTAAAATTGTTCTTTTTGTTCACCAAAATGCCCCAGCTTTGTACTAAGGGTTCCACCAATAATGGATTCATTGCAGGAAAGGCACTTGAGAGCTGGGGTGATAGAGCAGCCAGAGGAGTGCTTGCTATAAAGGAATAAAGACCAGAGTTGGCTACCCTGAACCCACATAAGAAGCTGGGTGTGGCGCTATATGGGTATAATCACAGTGCTGGGAGGCAGAGACAGGCCGAGTCTTAGGGTTCACTGATCAGCCAGCCTAGCTGATTCAGTAAATCCCAAAGCCAACAAGAAACCCCCTCCTCCCCAAATGGTGGACAATTCTTGAAAAATAACAACTGAGATTACCCCCTAGTTTCTATATACACGCATATACATACATACCACACGAATGTGCACAAGAAAGACACATGAAACCAGAAAAGTAGTACTTGTTCCCAAAGTCCCAAGACAAGGATCGAGAAACTTTAAGTGTGTGTGTGGGGGGGGGGGGGGCTACCACACTGACTGTGTTGCAAAGACAGATAGCACCCACTAAACCTCCTTCTGTGACACCCTGCCTCTCAGTACCTCCCTGTGCTAAACACAGCTTCGACTCCCCCGTGACATCTTGTGCCAGACTTCTCAGGCGTTTTCTCGTCTCAGCCCTGGTCTCTGAGCAGTCGCCTCCTCTCTTTATCACACCAGGGGAGCCACTCATGCAGAACTGCAAATGTTGTCCTCGGTGATAAAATTATCCTGCGCGGCTGGGAAATCCACCCCACGCAGCGGGCAGCCCTCGACTGACAATGTGGCCCCCAGAAAATACCCGGCCTCCTGCCTCAGAGCAGCGATTAGCACAAGTGTGTATTTTGCTTCTGTCTCTGCACCCAGACACTTTAACTCTGGCGAGTGGTAAGGACGCCCAGCTTTGCATTCCTCGCTGCTGCGTGGCAACGCCGTCTAGGGAGAAGCTTGTGGGAGGGGTGGCATGAGAGTCCCCCCCCTCACACACACTGAGAACATATTTCCTGCTTTCTTTTTCCTTTTTTGTGCGCCTGCTCATTGTGGGGAAATGTACAATTGCAGAGATGGGTAAAGAAAGGGGTGGCAAGATGGGGATCAACCACAGTCTTCCTATGAAGAGGCAATTACGGTGACATCTTGACACCTTGTGCTTCTAGAATTTTTCCGAGCCAATATAACGGAGAGTTGGAATCATAGTGGATGTGCTGGTTTGAGTGCCATTTTTACTTTGCGCTCAGTGTGCTCACAGCATTCCTCCAAGGCTAGTTACTAATCAGCCTCCTAACGGGTAATATTGGGGTGACCTGTGAGTGAAACACAGCCCTCCCTTTTAGTCCTCCACACTGACTTGGGGGTTTCCTCAGACCCAGGAGGATGGTGGTAGGTCACTGGCATTTTTGTGTGACATTATAATACTTCTCTCATATTGCAAGGCTCCCTGTTTTTTTTTTTTTTTTAAAGGAAAATAGGCCAAGGCACTTCTTTATGTTGCAGTAAGAAATGTGGAAATCTGCAATTCCAGTCCAGGACCAAATGTGAACAATGTTCCCAGTAGACGTGTGACCAATGCTCTCAGATTCTCAGCTACCAGAACATTGTAACAATAGAAGAGAAATGGTTCAGTAGGTCCTGTAGTCACATGCAAAAATAGAGACCAGGTCAGGAAAGCCCACTCAGGGCAGAGACCGGGGGTACAGACCCTATGTCCCAGATATTATCCATACCAGAAACTTCAGACCTCAGTGACTTGGCAATGAACTCATTTATGACCCCATGTTAAAGGTAAGTCAACTGAGATAAAGAGGTATTAAACAACTTGACTAAAATCCTAAATTTAGGAAGTGGCTGTGCTAGCATTTCAATCCAAGCCCAAGATGTTTTACAACAATCCCAGGTTGCCTCTCAAGGGCACCCACTTCCCTAAGATAGCTTGTTCGTTTCACATTGCAAGCTTCCCAAAAATTAAGCAACAACAACAACAACAACCTTGAGGCATAGCTAGTGTCGTGGATAATGGTGTGGGTGACAGGTAAGTTGTGATTAAAGATTGAGGTATCTTGTTCTCCATCTGCTCAACGTGTTTACATGAGTTTCCCATGAAGCTTTCTCTGGGTATTGCCTCCGTTTCCATTAACTAAAGAGAACTACCTCATCAAAGATCAAGACCCCTCCCAAAGCCAGCCAACATTAAATTACCATTCTATATAGGGGACTCAACAGACCTGCTTTTGGCCTCGGGGTAGGCATGTTCCTCGGAACTGCCTGAATTGCCCATGCCAAGGAGTTGTTTCCAGAGTCTCCCTGATGACTTCCACACCCATCTATCCAAGCCATCCTATATGCTAGCTTTCATTCCCTCATGGGCACTGATTCTGCTCTGCTTTCCCATAAGCCTGTGCATGAACTCCCTCAGATTTGCCTCACAGGCCTTGACTAAGACCATTGGATCACTAGATGTCACTTACAGACTGATGGAAGGGCCGTAGACAAGCACAGCTTCCCTTGAGGGCTCCTCCAACCAGCATCTTCCCTGAGGGGCTCCGTGCTGGAGAAGGGCATCTTGTCTATGAGAGAGGAGAAGAGGAGGGCTTAGGGGCCCTGAGAAAGAACACAGTTTGGTGGGATGGTTAGCACCATGCATGTGGGCAGCCAGGCTGTGTGGTTCCAATGCTGAATTCTCAGAAGAGTCTCCGCCCTTCAGAGCCAGAAAGAAAGAACCCACAAGGCGGGGCGAAAAAAGGAAGGAGCCTGTGGGTCTTAACACTCATTGCATATCCCTTGTTGACAGGAGCATCCTCATTCCACTGTCTGATCCTGATGATTGCTCCAGGGCACAGCTCAGGCATAAACATCTTTAAAAATTCTCTCAGAGATCTAAGGCCCAGCCAGAACTGAGAAATTTGTCTCTGGAGAACAACAGGCAATGAAAGCCAGTAGTCCATTGAAATCTACTCCACAAGTTTGCTCTAACCCCTGGGTGATCAGACATTGAATTTACCACCCCAGGTCACCCTCTAGGCAGTACTCATGGGGATAGCCCTGTCTCCCAGTCTACCGAAGGCCAGATGACCCTCTAGTGCAGTGGTTTTCAACCTTCCTAATGCTGTGACCTTTTGTTTGTTGGTTTTTTTGTTTGTTTGTTTGGTTTGTTTTTTGTTTTTTTCAGAGATGGTTTCTCTGTAGCTTTGGAGCCTATCCTGGACTACCTCTGTAGACCAGGCTGGCCTCAAACTCACAGAGATCCTCCTGCCTCTGCCTCCTGAGTGCTGGGATTATAGGCGTGCGCCACCACTGCCCGGCTTTTTTTTTTTTTTGAGTAAAACTTTCACAGAACTGATCATGTACTGACTCTGTCCTGTTGTCTTTTTTTTTTTTTTTTTGAGCTGAGGACTGAACCCAGGGCCTTGTGCTTGCTAGGCAAGCACTCTACCACTGAGCTAAATCCCCATAAATCCCCAACCCGCTGTGACCTTTTAATACAGCTCCTCAGGTTGTGGTGACCCCCAACCCTAAAACTGTTTTTGTTGTTACTTCATAACTATTATTTTGCTACTGTTACAAACTGTAATGTAAACATCTGTGTTTTCTGATGGTCTTAGGCCACCCCTGTGAAAACGTCCTTTGATCCCCCAAAGGGGCACAATCCACAGGTTGAGAACCACTGTTCTAGAGATACCTGTGACCCCCAAAGGGCCCACATATGCATGTGGTTAACTAGTCAGAAGCAAGGTGAGCACAAGGATTCTTAAAACAGGTTCTTTAGAGATGCTAACTAGGCCTGTGGATTCTCTGACCCCCACAACACAAACATAGTCAGAATCTGGAGAATGAGGTCTGGAGACCCACAAACTCCCCAAGTGAATCTTCCCCACAGGAGTTCGAGACCTGTTGCTCAGAGCTCATGGCCAGGCACCTTTTCCCCTGTGTGCTGTTTACCAACATGCAAACTTTTGATTCCTGTGCCTAAAAAAATGAAAAAAACTTCCTGCTTCTGTGTTGCTTAGAGCATACTGCATTTCCAAAAAGCTCACTCAAGGACCAGGAGCTGCTCATTCCTGAAAAGATGAACTTGTCGATGAACATCTAAAGCTGAGAATATTCTTTAGCAAATTCCTTTGGGCTCATTTTTCCCCCTGCTAGCTGGTGTGGTAAACATATCACATGAATTGTTCCAAATATTTTTTTTGTCATTGTGCAAAGGAATTGACAGTTTTGTATAATAAAAGGTTAACATAATGAGCTGAGAAAGAAATGAATAGAGCTTGATTGCTCTGTTCAGAGGCAGTGTTTGCCACTGAGCACACTGTACTTATCTTCATGCTTGGCCTATTGTCTAGTGCTTGTCTTCTTGGGGTGTAAGATGGCTCTAACATGGACAAAAATAGATATTAAGGGGCTTGTATAATACTTACCCGATAGTGTTCCCTTATCAAGGTGATACAAATACTCGTCTGACCGCTGTGTGAAAACAATGAGCATATGTAAGCATGGTTAAGGTTCTCTCATGGGGCATGTCTGTGTCTTCTTCATATCCAGCTGCACATGTCTCCTCTAACTTCTTTAATTGCTTGGTGAGGACAGGAGCATTCATATTAACGAAATTATTTTTGTTATCGTTGTGAATATCAGCAGGAAGCAGCCCCAGAAAGAGCCCCAAGTGGACCCTGCTCTAGCTCAGGCTTCAGCAGTCCCCCTCTTCTTTGTTTAAATCCATTTATCTTCTGGGGACTCGGTTATCTATTGCTATCTATCTTCTGTCTTCCCCAGCCTAGGTAGAGACTGAGACAACTCTGTCCCACCAGCCCTTTCTTTCTGCCCTCTCCCCAAAGGAGCACAGGCATCCCTTTTGCTAGTTTTCTTGTTTAAACTCCTTAGGAACACAGAGACAGGCCTAAGAGGCCATGAGAAGTTATACCAGCCCACTCTGGCTGTCCAAGATCATTTTCTTAAAGGGTCCTGTCATGGTTAATGTTAATTATCATTTCAACACAACCTAGGATCACCTGGGAAGGGAATCTCAATGAGGGATCATCTAGATTAAGTAGGTTTTTGGACATGTCTATGGAGGTTATCACGATTGCGTTCATACCTGCCCACTATGGGTGGCGCGATTACCTAGGCAGAGGATTCTGAACTGCGTAGAGTAGAGAATGTGAGCTGAGCACGGGTGCACTGATGGCTCTCTGGTCCTGACTATGGATGTGAGATGGCCAGCTCTGTCAAGGTCTTGCTACCTCTTCTAATATGATGGATTGTATTCAGGAGCTAGGAGCTGACTTAACCTCCTTAAGTTGATTTTGTCAGAATGTTTTATGAGAGCAACAGGACAAGAAACTAAGAAGGGCTTTTGTGTGGGGACTGGGAGCCTCTTTTCAGAGGACAAACTAAAAAAAAAAAAAAGAAAGAAAAGAAAAGAAAAAAAACAGCTGTCATATCAATGTGTTCCATAAATTTCAAATGGTAGGAACCAATCAATTCTCAGTGTAGTAGTGTGAAGGTGAGGGGTCTAATAAATGTATTAGTGTTATTACCATGGGATCAAGGTAGCTGTTGTAAGAGTACACTAGTTAGTTATAAAAGTGACTTCATCTCTCTCTCTATTGCTGGGCTGTCCTGCCCTCCTGCTTTCTACCATGGAATCTACATGGAGTCTACAGCATGTAGACTCAAGAGATTCTGTTGTCTTGATATTGCACTTCCTATGAGAACCCTGAGCCAAATAAACTCTATTGTTTATAAATCACTTTCTCTGTAAATACTGCTATACCAGGGGAAAAACAAAACAAAACAAAAAACAGACCAAACATCTACCCAACTCTCTCCCAATCAGGGCTTCTGCTACCAGGACAAGGTACAGAGATGACCTCTTCTGATCATGCTTTCATGAATCTGGGTGGCAACTACCAGAACACAACCTGATGGGTGCTAAAACATGTAAGCTCCCAGTCACCCCGCTCTGGTGTAGATACACTCCCCTCCTGGTATCAACTCCTTAGTCCTTCAGCAAAAGCAGGACTCGTGTTCCTCTGGGGCCCCTGCACCATGGCCGTTCTACCAACAGGAGAGAAGTAGTTGTTTTCTTTCACATGATTCATTGCTATAGCCTCCCTGTCAGCAACCCAGCTCATTTCTATTTGACTAGATTCTTCTCTTTATGTGTATAGCAGCACACGGTAACACCAGAGACAAACATATGGTGTTAATATAAGCTCTTCAGGAAATTCTTAGGACATACTGACTTACTTATTCTCAAAGTGTGCCCCCCTTTTCACTCAGGACTTTCCTACTCTGGTCATTGTCAGGGTCTACTTCCCTGTCCTAGGTTACCGCTTTCACCCTTCCCAGGAATGATCTTGGTTTCTACACTAGGAGTCCCAGCTTCTTTACTAACTTGGTTCTCCAAATTTCCACCCTCCTGATACTAAATATTTTACTAAAGAGCAGCCATTGTATGTAGGAGGAGCTGGCCTCCACTTTACCCACTTTGAGCTCTTGGTGGTTCCATCAGACCTGACGAGGACACAGGCTAAGAGTTAACAAACTTGTTCCAGCTCCTGCAGATGTGTATCAAGGCCAAGCGAAAATGACTTGAAAACTGGAGAACTTACAACGTCCTGTTAAACATAATATAAGATTTACCGTTTATGGAAAATCTTATCTATGGTATGCTCTCTGTCTAAGAGCATGGCAATGCCTGTACTTCGTGGAGAACATGAGGCTCCACAGGCTCCATCACTCTGGAGATCAGTTCCCCTCTCCCTCTGCCCTCAGGTAGTATTTCCCAGGCTTCCAGGTCACTTCTGGACTCTACTAAGAACGGCAACTCACACTTCCTTTGCCTAGGTGAAATCATTGTTACAGCTAAAGAGGAATGAATGGTCTACCTCACCAACACCTGAAGAGGCCACTTGATTTAGGAACTGCACTTCATGCCACACAGATTTATGGTGTACCTACTACGGAAGGCCATGGATCTGCTAGGAGCTTGAGATCTGGAAGATATATTATCCATGCCTTGTAAGTAGCTATAGACTAGTTAGGAAATGAATGAGTGCTTAATGGCCTCTGTGAGAGAGCGGATGCTTACATGGTACAGGGAGGTGAGAAGAACAGCTGAAGGAAATTCCATAGAGGGGAGGATCCCACTGTCTTTGAAGTAGAAGTGGACCGAGTTCAAATCATGATTGACTATTTACAGCTGTGTGATCTTGACATGCTGGGAACTAGCCATGGGGCAGGAGCATGGAGGGGATGACTTAACCTTTAAAATGGACAATGGTGTGTGTGTGTGTGTGTGTGTGTGTGTGTGTGTGTGTGTGTGTGTGTAAAACGAGGGTAATAGTACCTCTCTCATCGGGGTAGGAAGATTTAATGAAATGATATATGCCATAGGAAATATTTAACTAAGACTCCTACATAGAATACCATGAAGAAGTAATAACAGTAGTAGCAATTGCTAATATTTACTGAATATTTGCTCCTGATGGGTGGTTAAGAAGAGACATAATGTTTGGACAATGCTTTGAAAGGTGATCTGGGCTAGGCTGGGCAGGGGAAGTGTGGTGACAAATTTTCTACAGAGGAGCTACATAACAAAAGCCGTGTGAACATGGAAATACAAGACTCTCCCAGGGATTGACAAGGCCTCCTATGGCTGGGAACTGGCCATGATGGCTGGGAACTGGCCATGGAGCATGGAGGAGATGACATGCTGGGAACTGGCCATGGAGCAGGGAGGAGATGACATGCTGGGAACTGGCCATGGAGCAGGGAGGAGATGACATGGCCGGGAACTGGCCATGGAGCAGGGAGGAGATGACATGCTAGTAACTGGCCATGGAGCATGGAGGAGATGACATGGCTGGGAACTGGCCATGGAGCAGGGAGGAGATGACATGCTGGGAACTGGCCATGGAGCAGGGAGGAGATGACATGCTGGGAACTGGCCATGGAGCATGGAGGAGATGACATGGCTGGGAACTGGCCATGGAGCAGGGAGGAGATGACATGCTGGGAACTGGCCATGGAGCAGGGAGGAGATGACATGGCCGGGAACTGGCCATGGAGCAGGGAGGAGATGACATGGCTGGGAACTGGCCATGGAGCACGGAGGACATGGCATGGTGGAGAACTGGCCATGGAGCATGGAGGAGATGACATGGCTGGGAACTGGCCATGGAGCAGGGAGGAGATGACATGCTGGGACCTGGCCATGGAGCAGGGAGCATGGAGGAGATGAGACTGAAGAAGGGCTGTTGGCTGTATGAGCACTAGAAGCTTCCTTCTGACGTTGTAGTTCACTTTTCTCTCCACTGTCCAGGGCCTCATCTTCCCTCCCTGGGGAAACCAGTACAAGCACAATTTATAATGTCAAAATACCCCAAGTGAGGGTGAAGAAATGCTTCAGTGGTTAAATTAGGTTCCATCCAAGCAGGAGGATAGGAGTTAAGATTCCCCAATTAAAATTATCCACATAAATGTAAATACCAGATGAGTATTTAACAGGGATGCCCGGAGCAAGCCAGTGGGTTACTATAGCCACATTGGCAAACTGAGTTCAACTTAATGACCCTGCCTCAATGAACAAAGTGGAGAACTGTTGATGAAGAGTCCCAATATCAACTTCAGGGGACACACACACACACACACACACACACACACACCACACATACACACATACGTGTATGTGCACCTGCACACACATTGCCCACACACATGAAACATGAATATATATATATGTGTGGATATACCACACGTAGAGCTACATCAGAAAAACCCAAAGGATAAGAGAATGGCCCTTGTGCAGTGCTAGAAGGTTATAGTCTTTTGAAGACTATAGAAACCTATAGAAATCTCGAGTCAGTGATACGGCTCAGTGGGTAAAAGGACTTGCTGCCTTGAACTGTCATGGGGAAAAGAGAGAGAAAAAACTCTTAAAGGGTTTCTCTGACCTCCACACGTGCATTATACTATGTAAACACACACACACACACACACACACACACACACACACATTTAATTTTAAAAAGAAATCAAAACCATTTATAGTGTTCATAACTCTTTCACTTTTGGAGGCTAGCATAAGAAATCCATCAACGCCATTTAGGAAGAGTTATGTAAGCGGATTTGTAGTGGATAAAATTCAAAAATGATTTAAATGTTCAGAAATGCAAGATGAGTTAGTGTCACCAAACGTGGGCCAGGAAGCTTGAAGCGTGTAAAAGCCAATGCCCAAAGATGAGTTTTGGGGAGATAGGAGATAGGTTTTATGGGGGATGCTAGTGGGGAGAAAGCGATGTTAATATCTCAAGTGTCACTCTGTCCATCATTGGAGAGGCAGAGGCATTTGTATGAGGACCAGATGAAGGGTCACGTGAGGAAGTCAGTGTTTCTAAGGAACGGAGTCGGTGTGACAGTAACCAGACTTGAGGACAGAACATATTTTCCTGTTTTCAATAAATGTTTCAAAATTAAGTGTAATCAAAGTATAATATAATCGTACAGCAAATAATTATAATATAGTGTAATTTATAATGTAATTGTAATAAATTAAAATGTATCATTTTCTCTCTTCCTTTCCCTTCCTTGCTATGTGACTTTCTCTTGTTCTTTCTCAAATTCACAGCCTCTTCTGTTTTATTTGTTATATACATGGATTCTCCCTTGTACTTTCTCTCAAATTAACATCTTCTTTTTGTGGAATATTCCTATACACTATGTGACTATATGTCACTGTGATTGTTTTAATAAAGAAGCTGACTGGCAAATGGCTGAAAACAGAATAAGGTTAGGTGGGAGAGCCAAACTGAGAATGCTGGGAAGGAGGAGGGCGGAGTCAGGAGTCCCCACCAGACACAGAGAGAAGCAAGATAGGCATGCCACACCGAGTGATACAAAGTATCAAGCCATGTAGCAGAGCATAGGTAAGACATATGGATTCATTTAAATGTAAGAGTTAGGTAGTAAGAAGCCTGAGCTATTTGCCCAGAATTTGTAATTAATATTAAGCCTCTGTGTGGTTACTTGGGAGTGGCTTGCAGGACAGAAACTTTCACCTACATCTTTTCCTTTGTTTTATATGGATATCATGTCCCCCCAACAAGGCAAGGGGAGATGAAGATGCATCCCATAACTGTGGACCAACATAGTTCCTAATTTTTAAAATCATTTGAAAGTAGGTGGAGCTAGACGGTTTATTTATATGTCATTTTTACACACACACACACACACACACACACACACACACACACACACACACATATTATATATATACATATATACATATACTACAAAACAATATTCATGCACTGAAATGCTACTTAGTCATTAGGAGCTGTGGCTCTGAAGATTAGGCGGTGGCATCAAAGCATGTCTGTGACTGAGGTTTAAGTTGGAAGGGTGGGGTATAGAACAGTATTATAATCTTAAGTTTGTTTAAAATATCAAGGAAAGGACGTGTGTATGTAAGAGACTCAGAAAAAGAGGTGCTAATACTGGGAGCAAGTTCCAGCTAGGAGGTCGAGAGTCTTATTGCACCCTACACTCCCACAGGCACATCACTGCAACAGTGATTGTAGGGAAGAAAGTTCAGAAGCCGTTTGGAAGGGGAGGAACTAGGGCTAGAGACAGTAAGTGGTTCAGAGACCTTCACTCGGGGCAAAGCAGGCCTCCTCTAGTCCCCCAGACGTAAGAGAACATGCTCTGTGGAGACCCAGAAGACACCCCGGGACTCACCAGAAACATGGAGGAGGTGTCTACAGAGAGAAGGCTCTAAGCCAGAGTGATATGGTGTGAATCCTGAGTTGGCATGCCACAAGTATAGCTGCAGACTGGAATGCTGGGAATTTCTAAATTCTATATAGATGCCTGTAGAAAGAAAGGAAGGAAGGAAGGGAGGGAGGGAGGGAGAGAGGGAGGGAGGGAGGGAGGGAGGGAGGGAAGGAAGGAAGGAAGGAAGGAAAGGAAGGAAGGAAGGAAGGAAGGAAGGAAGGAAGGAAGGAAGGAAGGAAGGAAGGAAGGAAAGGTTGTCAAGCCATTTGAAAACCGCCTCTGGATCCTTCTGTCCCAGATGCTTCTGCCCCCCACCCACTCATTTGTGCATACTCTCATTTCTGCTCCATTGGACATGCAAATGAGACTCTTGGTTGTTGTTGGGTCCTGTCCTGCAAGGCATGGTAAGACATCAGAGTGGAATAGACCTGGGCCTGGCTTGGGTCTGCCATAAATGCAGCAGGCTGAGTTCTGTCTCTTCATATGTTTCTGCCCTAACAAAAATCAGCTCACATTTTTTTTTTCACTTCGTCATTTCTACCCACATGAAATTTGTTAGATGATCCTGTTAGTTGTGTGGCAAGTGTTCTGGAAACCTGTTTACCCTGTCAAATGGTGCCCTTTGTCATAGTTTTACATAGAAAATTTTAATCCCCTAAATCAACATTGTTATTTTCTTATTAAGGAAAACAGAATAGGGCTTATCAGAACCAACCAGACCAAGAGCATTTTACCTGGGTGCCCTGAAGGATCAGTCTGCCCAACAGACTTCTGGGTACCTACAATGCTCATTCTCTCCTTTTCTTTTTTCTTTTCTTTTCTTTTCTTTTTTCTTTTCTCTTCTCTTCACTTCTCTCTTCTCTTTTCTTCTTCTTCTTCTTCTTCTTCTTCTTCTTCTTCTTCTTCTTCTTCTTCTTCTTCTTCTTCTTCTTCTTCTCCTTCTCCTCCTTCTCCTCCTTCTCCTTCTCCTCCTTCTCCTTCTCCTTCTCCTTCTCCTCCTCTCTCTCTCTCTCTCTCTCTCTCTCTCTCTCTCTCTTTCTTTCTTTTTTACAGGGTCTCTCTGTTATATATAGTTCTGGCTGTGCTGGAACTAGCTATGTAGACCAGGCCGGTCTTGAACTCACAGAGATCCACCCACCTCTGCCCTTCCACATAGTGGGATTAAAGGTGTACATCACCATGCCCAGTCCCCATAATACCGTTTCCTAACCTGGATGCTGGTATCCTGGGCTTCATATGGAGAAAAGTCACCAAGTGGGTGCAGGATTTTTTCTTTCTTACCGCCCTGCTTTGTGGGCACATACTCCACCACGCCCATCTCTCCAGCAGCTGTCCTGCATCCTCCACTCAAGAGAGGGGTCTCCCATGACTCCTAGCTCAATGAGTCTTGCCTGTTTGGGAACCTCACTGAAAGTGCTAGTGTCTATCACAACACTCATATCAAGTCACACTATATGGCTGTCCCGTGGCTCTCAATTATGTATATCTTTCTCATTAAAATATGGTAAAGGGGCAGAGAGGCAAAGTCCAATTCAGGGCTAGAGGAAGAAGATAAGGAGAAGCCAGGAGAGGGAGCTAAGAAAGGCTATGCCCCTTACACTCAGGTGTAGGCATGCTGAGACCTGGCTGGAGGCTGGATTGTTTATTCACATGGGTAAGTAAGGATGCTCTTGGGAAAGCAGTCTTTTCTAGGGAAGGTAACCTGACCCAAGGTTACAAACCTGTACTAAGTACAGAGTGTGGCTCCTAATCCCAGTCTGTCTCCGGTTTTCTCCTGGCTCCAAATACTAGGGGGAAAAAAAGAAAACAAACAAACAAACAAAAACAAAAAACAAAACCTGCCCTCTGTTGCTTCTACAGGACATGGAGCAAGAGATGTCACAAGCACAAGCGTGGGAGCAACCACGGCAGTGATAGCAAAGCTACTGTAGGGAGAAGGTGGGTGTTGCCACAGGCTGTGGAAAACATACCTTCATCATCCAGGATTGGCACTGGGGAAATAATCCCAGAAGTCCAGGCTTGGGCCACCACAGGATCTGTGTGGCTGTTCCACACAAATTATGACAGTGGTGGGAGGTGCTTCAGGAGACCCCCAAGACACAGTTGCATGGTTTCACCATATATAGGAAGCAGGTGGCCTTTGTGCCTCCCATTTGGGGACCCATGGGCCGTGTTGGACAGCAGGTATGAAATGTGGAGCCTGCCGCATTCCCCCGGAGCAGGAAGTCCAGTTAAGATTTTATGGTGAAGTGTCGTCTACTTTATAGTTTCAGGATAGAATTCTCTAGAAACACAGATCACTGGGAGCTGGCTGCTAGGGTGTGTAGAGGGAAGGGAAAGGAGAATACCAAGAAATCAGCACACAGCCCCTCACCACTGCCGTTCTTTATTCTTACAGCCCAGCTGTCAGTGAGACGGCATCGAACACTCCGTCAGGAGACATTTCCCTCTGAACTCAGTCCTCCAGTGACTCCTGTAGGGAACAAGGACTCTTGCTTTTAGGAGGAAAAAATATTTCATGAGATGAGAGAAGACAAAGCCATCATCAGTAAGCCAGAAAAAAAAAAAAAAAAGCCCAATTATTTTCCTAGAGGCACAATCTTAATATAGGATCGTGTGGGTGGGGCTCTCTAAAGTATTTTCTCACTTTTTTTTTTTTTTTGATACGATGGCTTTCAAATGTTTTTGACTACATATTCAGTCAGTATAAGTATTTGGGGCACGCACCACAAACATGCATATCTATGCATATTTATTCATAGTTACAGGAAGTGTGCTGTTTGTTATGTTGATAGTACAAGTTCTAATAGTCTGTCACAATAAACAAACAGGGTTCATTTCACAGGTTGGTAAACGAAGGCTTAAAGGAAGAGTCTTCCCTAGATCTGACACAACTTGTAGGAATGGATCAAAACTCACTTTAAGTCAAGCCAGTGACCTCCCCTTCCAGTGTACCCACCCACTACCCTATCTCCATGGCAGTATAAGCCACATCTCCCAAGGGGTCAGATTCTTCCATGTTCTCAATCTCCTGTCTTCCCATCCCTCTCAGTTTGGGAACAGACTGTTCGCGTTAGTTTCTAGTGATTTCTACATTTGTCCTGCGTTGCCCATTTTTCCATCACTTCCTATAACCCAGGCTGAACCATAGTGTCGGGGTTTTTCAACCAGGAGGCATGGGCTTCACAGGCCTCATCTATTTCCCCACACTCCATTAGGCAGAGATGATGCAGAGTCCATTCTGCAGGTCTCACCATGCCCAGAGGTTAATGTATTCTGAAATTTATTTGTAAAGAGAAAATGTGTTCTTCAGCAGAAGGAACATGAGATGTGACTTGCTCTGGGTGACCATGCCTGGCAGGGAAGACAAGATACTTGAGCTTCTGGGATGAGGAAGAGGCGTGAAGACCAGCTTCCCTGGTTTTGTAAAATCGCCAAGTCCCAGAAGCAAAGTAAAGATGAAGCCGTGGAAATACCTGAAAACAAGGAAACTCCAAGGTGAGAAATCAGCAGCTAATGTGTCCAAAGTGAGTCGGAGGCCGGGGGTGGAGGTGACTGGGGGGGGGTAGATCTGGAGACCTCACTGTTGAGAGCATATTCATCTCTCTCTGTTCATCCGTCTCTGTCTCTCCGGGGCCAAGGCTGGAATTACTGTTTAACTAAGGTGGGGCTGTGGTACCTGCTGTACCCATATAAGGAAGCACCTGAGAGGGAGAGGTAGGCAGAACCTGCTTGGCACCGCCAGTTCTCCTGCATTTCCTCCAAAAGGACAGCCCTCTCCTCCATTGTCCCCTCTGCCACTCTCCAATTCTCAAGACCACTGCTGCTCAACCTGTGCGACTGATTCATCTCAGTGGGCCTCCTGCAGGAATACTGCCCACAGTGCTGCTCTATTGGATGCACCTTCAGAGGACACAGGTAAGGTGCTAGCAGCGACCTCTCAGGCTCCGGACCTAGATAATCCTCTGGCCATCAGTGAGCCTATGTGTTTCCTCATGATGCTGGGTCTGGGTCCTGCCCCAGGGCTATGATGAAGGACGGAGGGCCTCTGAAAAACATACCTTTCCTGTGTACCTGGTCCAAGGAGATAGATGTTTTCAGAGGACAGAGTCAGAGAGAGGGGAAATCGTGATCAGAATATATTGTATGCAAAAATACCTAAATTTTCAATTTTAAAAAGGTAGTATTAGGGACAAACACAGGTTTCGGAGAAGCTTGTCACAATTTTGCCCAGGTTCACATAGAGCAAATGTCTAAGTCACTTAGTCATTTTTGCTTTCTGTTCGTTCAGGGCCACAACCCTGAGGTCATTGTTGACCACAGGAACACTCCAATGACAGGAATCGTGATTTCTTTTTTTATCTGTCTCTTTGTGTGTGTATGTGTCTATGTGGATATATATGCATATAAGTGCTGAGGTGAGTGAAGTTCAAAGGTTAACCTTGGTGTCTCAGATGTTGTCCACCTTATTTATTTACTTTGTGTGTGTGTGTGTGTGTGTGTGTGTGTGTGTGTGTGTGTATAGAGGCCAGAGACCAACCTTGGGTGCCGCCCCAGGAGTCATCTACTTTGTTTTGTGAATCAGGGTCACTGGGACCCAAGGCTCAATGCTCCTGCTAGACTGACTGGCCAGTGAGCCCTAGGGACCTGCCTGTCTCTAATCTCTGCTGGGATAAGTGTGTGCTACCATGCCCAATTTTCTACATAGGTGCTGAGAATCAAAGTTGGGTCCTCACGCTTGTGTAGCAAGTATTTTACCAACTGAGCAATATGTCTAGCCTGGTAAGCGTGACTTCTGTGTCCACTGAGTCATAGATCTGGCAGAGTAGATATTTAATAGATATCCATTAAAGGGAAGTATGGAGCTTAGACACTGTCGTCTAATAATCCGATGTAAGAGCTACAAGAAAGAAGTTGAAAAAAAAAAATCTTAGCTCAACACAAAAGGCAGGTCACTGCCACTGCATTGGTTCAGGTGGCTTCCATAGCCTCCTACCATGTCATAGTCACATGAGTGCCTCTATGGTTGCTGACGTTATCCTGTCTTTGAGATGTGATACTGTTGGGTAGGTGAACCCCAAGCTTCCCAGATTAGAACAAAGGCGTATTTCCCTTTGTGCTTAGAATGGGGTCACAAGTGACAGGTGGAGATCTGTTTACCCCCAAGAGGCATTGACTGGATATTCAGTCAGAACACTTTCTTGAATTTCCCTGCTGTGGACTTAGCTTGACCCCAATGCTTTCTATGGGGAGGCGTGGTAACGATACGAGGGCTTGTTGATTGCTATGTGAAGTGACAAGACTATAATAATGAGCTGCTTGTGTAATGGGCAAGTATCGTAAGCCGTGTGAGTTCAGTATTTCCAATTTGTAGATGGAGAAGGTGACTGGTAAGCTCTTGCTAGATGCCAACGACAGAGCTTAGAGTTCTGTCACATTTTGTTTTGCTCCCTGGTTCCTTGGTTATGTTTAGTGACCCTCTTAGGCAAACACCTCAGAAGAGAAGGTGCTGGGAGGCAGCGCACAGTGGAATGGCCTCCTCATCAGCACTGAGGGCACACTTTGTATCTATCCTTTACTACCTTATCTGTTGGAAGTGTCCCCCTTTCCTCCTCACTAAGATGTGGTAGCCATGGTGCGTTCTTCTCAAGATGGAGAGGTTAGATGAGACAAAGGACTTAGCAGTATATGGAATGTGGTTATTGCTCAAGAAAGTTGCGTCCTTGTTAGTGATGGTACTTTATCCTGAGCCCCCTGTTACATAGCTTCCGGCCGTGATTAGGTGTTCCAGTACTAACACATTAGGAGCTACCATCCAGGGAAGCAAGAGTGCGGGAAATGGGAAGTAGTAAGAGAATGGTGGGCAACAATAGGAAGTCACCCATCTGGCCTCTCTTTACAGAGAGACATGGCCCAGATGCTTAGCTCCAGACTGGCTGTCCATCTTGTCTCTGCACAGAGACAAGAGGAGAAGTGCTGCACATTCTGGCTCCCTCATTTTCCTTGTCCAGATGGACTCACTCTCCTGAACTCCTGGCTGTGTTATCTGGTTCACTGGAACACCCTGAGAAACCTATGTCTGGTCTTTGAGGTCTGACACCTCACCCGAGTCCCAGAGCAGTTGGCAAAGGTGCTTCCTCGTCTGGGGTATTAAGGAAACCAAGAGGCTGAGCATCTAAGTTTCTTTTTCATTGCTTGAGAAAATACTCTGGCAAGGGCAACTTGTGGTGGCAAAGGATTTATGTCAGATCAAGTTCAAGGTCCATCACGGTGGAAGAAGTCACAGCAAGAACTTGAGACGATTCGTATCATGTCTACAGTCAAAAGATGAGAACAGTGAATTCATGTGTGTTCGTATTCAGCTTACTTCTTCAACTCTTGTACAGTCTAGATCCTCTGCTTGGGGAATCGTTTCACCCACAGTGGGTGGGTCTTCTTACTTCGGTGAAGGTAGTCAAGATAATCCCCCATAGACATACCTGGGGCCCATCGTCCTGGTGGCTATAAGCTCTTCTCAACATTCCAGTTAACACTAACTGTTCAAACTAGGCATGTAGGCACATGCATGAAATGTGCCATCTTCATTCAGATCACCATCTTTGAGGCCAGCCTGAGCTACATCAGCTGTCTCCAGACAAAACAAAACAAAAATCAGACAAGTAAACAAAAAAGTAAGTAGGGAAGAAAGAAGGAGGGAGGGAGGGAGAGAGAGGGAGAGAGAGAGACTAAGAATCCCAAAAGAGTCTGAAAGAACCTGAGACAAAATATAAGTTCAAAAAGGACCAAATAATCATTTTAGTATTTTACTAATTATCAATTTTCTTGGCACAATGTAATATACAAGTGTTTTCTAGGAGACACCTCTTTCACCCCTCAGAGTACCATGAGGGTTTCAGATGGTTTGGCCCACCCCATGTCTTGAATGTTTGTAAGAAGCCATACCAAAGTTCTGAAACTTCACACGGTATAACATGCAGCAAGCCACTGGCAGGCTGAAGAAAGCCTGGGGCTCTAAGAAGCCCAGAGTAGAGTGTGGCTTCTCTGCCATGCTCAGGACTCTGCTACCCACCCCTTGAGACTGACTCTTGTGTAGCTCAGACTCTTTTTATGTACTTGAAGGTGGCCTTGAATGTCTGGTCCTCCTGCATGTCCTGAGTGCTGGGATTACAGAAAGCACCAACATGCTAAGTTTACCTAGGACATTGTGCATGGTAGGCGAGCACTCTACCAACTGAGCAAATGCCCAGCTCCATCTCTACCTCTAGAACAGTTCTGCCTAGAACACAGTACATAGAGTGAAAAACAGCAAGCGAATAACAAAAAAATAAGAAATGAAAAAAGGAAGGAGAGGAAGAAAGAATAGAGAGGGGAAAGGAATGAAGGAAGAGAGAGGAACAGGGAGGAAAGGAGGAAGGAAGAAAGAAAGAAAGAAAGAAAAAAAGAAAGAAAGAAAGAAAGAAAGAAAAGAAGGGAGGAAGGTGAGAGAGAGAAAGAAAGAAAGAAAGAGAGAGAGAGAGAGAGAGAGAGAAAGAGAGAAAGAAAGAAAGAAGGAAACTAAGACACCCAGGAGATAGATGAAACTAGAAGAACTGGAGAAAAAACCGGACATGACTTCTGAGAGCCCGAGTGGAGAGTTCCTTGGTGTAAAGGATTGATGCCAACATCTGGCTAATGTGTCCTACTACCTTCCCTCTGCTTGGTGGGCTATGATTCAAATCTCCAGATAACGGCTATGCAGAGGCCAGAAGAAAGGCATAGGACCCACCACCCCTTCCTCTACTTAATGCCCACAGGAAATGCTGCTTTTGACCATGGCAGTTGTGGGCAGGTCTTCATCCCCTTCTGCCTTGTTCCCTGAATTCTCAAGGGACTTTACTATGTTCTATTTTTTTCTTTTGCATATTTTTTTTTGGCAAAAGAATTCTTCAATGTAATGAGAAAGCAAGCAATATGTAGAAAATTCATCAACCTGCAAAGCTGAATCTCCCAGTAAACAGCTGGGAGAGTTCAGTGTGGCCTGGTTCCTCATCTTAAGGATGAAGACAGTTGCATGTGAGATGTGTGGAGGCCCTCCTAGCCTTCTGTAACCACGATGTGTTCAAAAGCAGCTGTGAACCAATTCTTCCCGCTCCTGCATTGCCTCCGAGACAGTCTAATTGTCATCTTTTGTTCAAATCTATATTTATTGCTTATATCCAGTAATGGATCCAACTTTCAAAAGAACTGGTATAGGGTAAAAAGTAAGTTTGTCCCACTAGCTGCCCATCTGGTGGAGTCATACACAAAAAGAATATTGTATAATATCGCAGATGTCCGGGTGATCTGTTGGGCTGCTGGATACATGAATAATATCAGAGCTAGCCCTGTTCTAGTACCAGTGTCTCTGTTGGACCTGTGTATGAATCCTACCTGATCACTCAGTGAGATTGCTTTCTCCAGATGGGCACAGGACCCCCAGTAACTCCTGATCAACCTCAGGGGTTTTGAAAGGGGGTTCAAGCAACAGGAGAGGTCTTGACAACATCACCACCTCTTCTCAGAGAGAGGCTTCAATGCCTGTCCATATTCATAGGGGCTGTCCTGTCCATACCAGCCCTCTACCTTTGCATCTGCAGCCTCTCAAACCATTCCTTTCTTCCTATTACTGTCTTTCCTTCTTAGACACAGTTCTTCTCACAAGTTACCTGGCCCCGCTTGGAAATCTAGAGTCTGGGGAATGTGAGTGGGTGGAGAAAGACATTAAGATGCCTGACAGGCTTCGTCACCCTTCCAAGCTTGCCTGTCTCTGCCTCCCATACTCCTTAATACGTCCGCACTCATTTATATACACAGGTTTGTGTTCTAATTCCAGTCTCTTTTGGACTGCTCTTTGGCACATTTAATGTACAAGTTTTGTTTTCTGAAGACATTGGTCCTCCCATTGATCCACACCCTGTCCCCGACTCCCGAGATGTGACCTTATCTACCTGGAAACTTGGCTTTTGAACCTGGGACCATCATTAGGTGACCCAGATTACTTCTCGGGAAATGGGAATGGTCCCCGTGGTCAAAGTGCTCCTTGGCTGTTGGTACCACTTACTCCTCCTCTTCATCACCACCACTCCCATATTATGTTGGGAGAAGCCACTGATAGCATTAGAGTTGGGCTGGGCCTCCAGTCTAGGGCTCTGACACACATTTGTAAGGTTAACATTGACATCAGATGCCCAGGATAGCCAGGTCAAAAGTTAGTGTGTCAAACCAGCTGGGAAGGCATCCATACTGTTTAACTCGACTGACCTTTCTCCTCTCCCATGTTGAAGCTAGAAGCAGAAATAAAGGGGCAGGGACTGTCTTCAAGAGCTCCATCTAGAGACGAGTCACAGCAAATGCATTTTTTTCTGGCTGTACATGAATGCTCACTGTGGAGAGATGGGGGACCCTGGCATTTAACAGCTTCAACACCGTGAGCTACTAGAATGATAAGAGAATGTCTTCCCCAGGTACATTCTGTCTCTCCTTGCATCTTGACACTGCATGCCTTAGGTCTCTTCTCCATAGTCCCTTTCCCACCAAGTGGCTATCTCTGACTTCCTTTCTGTCTCTGGCCCCTTTCTGCCTCAGTCTCCATGCTGTTCTTGTTCCTGTGTGTTCTCCCTGCCTTTATCTACCCCTCTCATCCATCTGTTCTTTGTCTCATGTCAATCAAAGACTAAAAGAAAAAGCCCAAAGGTGATCTTTCAAGAATAAATGGATTATCTAAAGGTGACCTTAACTTCTCTATTTTTTTTCTTTCGGAAAGGGAAGAAAGACTCTGAACCTGGTGTTGTCTGATTTGGCCTTTGGGAAGTGATCATCAGGAGGGGAGTCTAGGTCTTTCTTCCAAGGGACCTTGGTTCTAACACAGAAGCTCACTTATCATGAACCTGTATTTTAGCTTAGTACATGCCCAGCACCAACTTCCTAAGACTTCCTGATGTGCTTAAGAGAAAACTGGAATGAGCTAAGTTTGAGTGTGAAGCACAAGCTTTCTTCATAGGTGAAGAAAAAAAAATCTATGCCCAGAGATCTAGGAACATAGCAAATATTATACAGTGTTTCTGAGATGCATCCAGCTGTAGCATGCAGCAAGAATATTCCACCCTGTTAGTGGAATACAGCTAGCAGTCTGCCCACAAGCTTTCTAGGTATGTTTCTTAATGGAGTGATACTTATCAGAGACCTTTGGGGAGAGGAGAGACACCAAGACAAATGTCCTTTCCTTGTGGGTGTTGGGACACAAACTTAAGCACAGTAAAAAGGATCTCAACCTTACTGCCTGGTAATATTTAAGGTACAGAAGAGCCCATATGCTATATATTCTTAACACCAGAAACACAGAGCATACATTTAAAAAGAGGGGGGGGAAAAGAAACTTAGAAGAGAAAGTCCAACTTACTTAATCTTCCAAAGGGAAAAATTGAGGCTAGCTGAGATCAGAGGATTTACATAGATCCTTTCTGTTCTTAATGTCAGTGGGATTTCCTGAGACGTTCCCATCAGTTAAGATCTATGAGCTTCCTGAGGCTTGTGAAGATGGGAGGCTGGGAGGGTGAGAGGCTACATTCACATGCCAGGGCAGTGGGAAAGAGAGTGGTGTGGCTGCCGTGTCTGCTGACCCACAGAAAGTATCTTCCATACTATGTGCTCTCACGCCAAGCTGTTGTTCTCCTTGGCAGCCAGCATTGAGGCTACACCCAGTCACTGGCAGTCAATGGGTAGTTCTATTCTGAGCACTCACTTCTCTGACACCTGCTATAGAGCTGAGATGCTCCACTGCTTCTAAACCTGAGCATGGAGAAAGACTTCTTTCATCTCCCACCCCCGTGGCCAGTTGGTGGATTAGAGATTGTCTTGGAGGATGGCAGACGCTTGCTTCCTCCCATCCCTTTGAGCCCTGATCAAGCAGAAGGAGAATGGACAGGCACCATGTGTTACTGCAGGCCAGATTTCCAGCTCTGAAGTCAGGGATAGTGCAGAAGCCCCTAAGTGTCACCCAACTTCTCCCACTTGACTTTGAGCCTCAGTTTCCTCCTCTGGAAAGTGGAACACACTACAATCTTTGTGACAATAACTCTGACTTGTCAGCTTAACTGGATCTGTAGTAAACTAAGAGATAAGATCCTGGGCAGACCTGTGAGGGATTATCTTGATCACATTAATTGATATAGGAAAGCCCATTTTAACTGTGGGTGGCACCATTCCCTAGCAGGGGAATCCTACACTGTATAAAGTGGAGGAGGCAAACTGAGTACAGGCATGTACCCTTCTATTCCAGCCTCCTGCTACCTTGAGTTACCTGATGTGATAGACAGTACCTTGAGCTATGAGCTAAAGCAGCCAGTCCCCTTCTCTCTTAGGTTGCTTTTGTCAAAGTATTTACACAGCAGCAGGAAAAGAAGCTACGAGAGTCTTCCTCTGAGACCTGCCTTTCTGGTGGATGTAATCCCCATCCGTGGCTTTTAGACTACAAATGGCTGGAAACTCCCTGAGTGTCGGAAGCATGAACAAAACTCAGGATCAACACTCACCTAGGAGTGTAGCCCCATCTTCAAGACCTGTCATCAATGCCCAGTTCTCACACTGGCACCATGTCCCTCAAGCTCTCCTGGAGAACAGTTCTGTGCCTTCCACTAATAGCAGCTAAGCCTATGTACAAGGGCTTCTTTCTTTCCTCCAATTTCACTGCCCCTGGCTTCTTCTCTCTCCACTTGTCTTTGCATCCAATTCCTCTCTTCCTCCCTTCCTCCCCTCCTTACTCTTCCCCTGTCTTCCTCTGTTCCCAGATCTCCCTCTCTCTTCTTCCCTCCATCTCTCCCTCTTTCCCTCTCCCTAAAGCTCCGAGGTGCGTCAAGGTGGCATATAGCTAAAAGTGGCTTGCACCGGGTGTTTTTCCGCCAGAGAGCAGTTAAGTGCCTTATTTTCTCCACTCCGGTGACTAAATTATTCTCCGTGTGTTAAACAGTGTAATTAAACACATACACATGAGAGTGAGCAGGCTCCCTTCCCCCACCCTTCCTTGTTCCTTGTCAGCAGAGAGAGTGTCAGCCCCAGCCTTCAAGCTCTGTTAGTTTTAATTTGAGTTGTGGAATTAGTAATGGGTTCTGCTGTAACACTGTTGTGGGAAATAGATCGCTCCTCGCGCAGGGTTTGGGCACCATTTCAAATGAGTCTTTGTTAAGGGGAAAGCCGTCCCTTGTCGTGTTCTGCTACATTACATCAGATTTATTTCCATTGTTCTAAAAAACACCGGCCAGGAGAGGGCTGTGTGCATCACTCCCGGGCCAGCAGCAATTGAACACTCCTTCCTGTTTCTTAGCTGACTTGGGAAAAAAATGCAAATGAACTCATCCTTTATGGCTTGAATAGTCCAAGTACTTCCTGTAGGCAGGGACACCAGGACAGCTCAGGCACCTGTCACTGTCAGGCCTGTGGGGGTGGGGGGTAGCTGCTTTCCTGGGCCTGTCATTGGAAGAAAGTGACTGAGTGAGTCGGAGGTAGGAAAATTGGATGCTGGAGAAAAGGAATTGAGTGGAGAGCGCCCGGCGGGCCAACGTTGAAAGAGATCTGCAGGCTGCAAAGACTCTTCTGCATCCTTTTGCAGTCATCCTCCTCGCTTGATAAGTCCGACCGGAATGCTGTCATGTTCCTCCTTGTTCCATGGCACTTCGTGTCATGATCGGGTTTTTTCCCAGTAAGGCAGCCACTAGTTGCACAGAGATCGGGTACAGTTAAACGCAATTTAAATGTAAATGAAATAGAATGGGGTCAGATTAAAAGTCAGTCACTTGCATTATAACTAAGAACTCAAGGGCCACATGTGCCTAGTGATTCCTGTTGTTAATCAGAGTTCTCTAGGGTAACAGAACCAAGAGAAAGAATATATATTAAAATGAGGCTTATTAGCCTGGCTTACATGATGTGGCCAGATGATTCCAACAACGGCTGTCTCAGGCCAGAGAGGACAAGAACCCAGCAGCTGTTTAGGGTCCAGAGACAGTCAAACTTCTGCCTTCCCAGGATACAGGGGCTGGGAACAATGACATTTCTGTGCCCTCCTTCCCAGTAAACTTACTTAGATACTGATCATGGTCTCTAGACTCCTTGTCTGCTTGACTGGACTGCCTCCAGTCTGTATATCTTGTTTGTACAAATTCAGTAAAGTCACCCACTGCTCCAGATGTGTATAACTAACAACATATCAAAAAGCCTGCCTGCAAGTGGAGTACTGGCCTCCCTGGCCAAATTCCACACAACAGAGAGAGAGCAGCACTGGGCCCCTTGGAATGTAGCCCCTAGTACTGAAGCCACACATTCAATGCTCCAGTAAGCCAAGAACAGCTTGATATACAAGACTACAGCCATTCCATCTTGAGCAACACATTGTCTTTGAAGCTGTTCTGACCCCACACATAGTTTTGCTCCATTTTAAGCAGGAAGTCAGATATACAGAGTATTTTCTTTTTCTTTTTCCCCCAACATAATATTTTTATGATTATTTGGGAATTTCATACAATGCACCCCAATCACACTTGCTTCCCAGTCCTCCCAGGTCCATCCTCCACCTGTGTGTCCCCCCCACCCCACCCCATCCTCCCCAAAAGAAGAAAAATACACCAAGTCCAATTTGTGTTGCCCATATACTTATCGGAGCATGGTCAAATGCCCAGAGTATTTTCAAAATGAAGTCATGCTAACTATTGATTGATTGATTGATTTTTTACATCATGCTAACTTTGACCCTGCTCTCTTTAGTGTGCACAGTTCGTCTTCATATGCAAAGACAGTTTTGTGGTGGTCTAGTTCATACTTCATCCTCTTAGTTCTGAGGTCTTTTAGAGCTTTGATTCTGTCAGCTCTTGGGTTGTGGTTCTCCTTGATTTCCATTATTAAACATGATGGGGAAAGTTGCAAAGGATCTTCATTTGAATCTCAACACTTTTAGATGGTGACTGAGGTAGAAATGCTGAGCAGGATGGGGCAAGGAACATAATTTAATGACCATTCCAGTACAATGATTCCCAGGTAAACCGGACCCCTTATTGCATCTCTGGGTCAAAATGTGACCGATGAATTCTGTTTACTGTGCTGCATTCTGCCTCAGAGTGCTCCCATCTGGCAGGATGCACAGTCTGCCCAAGCTATCCTGCTGTTACCTACCACCTTACATGTGCAGAGTAATATGAGATTTTTATCAAAAAATTGTTTTTGAAGACGGGAACATCACACACACACACACACACACACACACACACACACACACACACACACACTTCCTCCAGCATTATTTATTAAATTCTCAAAATGTTTCTTGTGAGTCTATTTTAATTTTTTTTCTATCAGACTTGTTAAAGTTGCCATAGAGCTAGAAAAATCCTTAAATCAGAAAAAATTGTAGTGTTAATTAAAAATCAACTTTAAACAAACAAAAAAGGAAAAAAGCTCACACAGTTTCTTATAAATACCCACAACTGTTAGCGTTTGGCTCCACATAAAATTTAAACTGATATTTTAATATGTTTATGTAAATTAGAATATAGTTGTGTTCTTCAAATGACACTGTGAAAGAAGATAAAGCCACAAGCTGGGTGAAGATACTTGCAACATATATACCCGATCAAAGATGAATATCCCAAGAAGATAAAGAAGTCCTACAAATCAATGAGAGAAGGACAAGCCAGTAGATAAATGTGCATCAGATATGAATATTCATTTCTCAAGGGAGGGAGCATGAATGGAGAAGGAACATATTGAAAAATGCTCAATCTTACCACTAATCAGGAGAACAAATTAAGACCACAAGGAGTTGCTATTTGCTCACACTAGCCAGATACTAATGAGAAACTTGCCAATACCCAGAATCACTCAGGATATACAGCAGTGGAGACTCTTCCTTGGAAAATAGTGTAGCTGACTTCGACTGCACGTGTACATACTCTACACTCAAAGCTTCCACTCCAGCAGTTCCAACCTGGAGACATTAGCATAAGGTATTTCTATGGCATATTTATGGCATAACTTTTCATTAAAGCGGAGAGAACTTCCAATATCCATGGAGAGATGGCTGTATAAGGTGTAGGATACTGTGTGAGATGGGAAGGAAAATGAATGGTGAATATTATAAATATTAGCTGGAGAGCTCTTCCCACCAAGCCCCGGCAGTCCTGCAGCCCACTTATAAAATAAACACACAGACTCTTATATTATTTAAACTGTTTGGCCAAATGGCTCAGGCTTCTAGCTATCTATTTCTTATATCTTAAATTAACCCATTTCTATAGATCTATACCTTGCCACACGGCTCGTGGCTTACCAGTATATTACATGTTGGTACTCATGACACTGGCTAGAAGCGTCTCGCTCTCAGCCTTCCTGTTCCCCCAATTCTCCTCTCTGCTAGTCCCACCTATACTTCCTGCCTGGCTACTGGCCAGTCCATGTTTTATTTATCAGTTAATCATCCACAGCAATATAATATATAAGAAGTTATGTACAGCACCTAATTTTGAGCAACTTTAGATACAACTAACACATAACTGTACATATTTAAAGTACAAACGTTGATGGAACTGGAAGGTGTCCATGCATGCGATGTCCTCACCACACTCAAGATGAGTATCAGTGTCACCCTCAAAAGTTGTAATGCCTTCATTCTTCTCCCTCGGTTTATGGGTGACCACTGGACGTTTTCTGTCACAATGGCATTAGCTAAATGTACTTGTATGGTATATATTCCTTTTGACTGGTTTCACTCAGCATAAGGATATTTGAGATGTGTTCATGTTGTTGCATGTATCAACAAGTATCAGTGCCACTCTGTTAAAGAGGCCTTTCCATCTTTCCATTCATTCAAATATTTGTCTACTCAGTACTGTTAGGTGCTGCCTGATTTCCACTGACAGCCATTCCCCTCTACCCCCTGGTCCTAATTATTCCTAATTCCCCAATTCCCTTGGATCTGCAAACTTCTTAGCCTATGTAATCAGGACATGTTGGGTCACACTGGACTGAGTGACCCACTGCTGCAGATGGATCCGAGTTCCCTCACCCCTACCCACACTGGTATGAAGGAAACCTAGCCAGCCCCTGGTATGACTGCCTCTAGAGGTGACAGACAGCATCAGGGACTAGTTTATGTCAAGAATACAGGCCGAATACAAAGGACTGTGGCCGTGTATATAGAGGAAGTGAGAACACAGAATGAGGCCTCCTTTCAAGCCTCCAGATGGAATCAATAAAATCTGTTGCTAGAGGGCTGTGGGAGCCCGTTTTCAGGTTCCTTGTGGCTTTACCTAGCAGATCCGCATAGAAAGGATGATAAGGACCTCGGGCCTGAGTGCAGGTGTCTGAGATGGTCTGCACTTGGCTGTGCTGGGGGAGGAGGTCTTTTGCTCCACCCCTTGGCATCTCTATAAATACCCTGGGACAGAGACAGTCAGGGCCCATTGGAATAGGTTCCAGGCCCTCTCGGGGCTATCCTTTATTTTCTATCTGTTTATCTTTACACTATAAACCCTTCTATCTAATATTTCCTGCTGCTCACACTCAAGAAAACTCTGGGGAGCTGTGGGGTTGGTGGGCAAATGCCCCACAGAGGGCCCAGCCACTGGTGTTTCGTTATGCAGCCCAAATTAAGACAGTTTTCCCCTCAGTAGAGGAGTGTAGAAAGTCTGGATTCAGTCTGTTTCCCAGATGCAAAGGTCAGCAGAAGGGGAGGTTTCATAGCTCCCCTCCCCCACTCTTCCCAAAGTCTGACTCATTCACTTCCCTGATTTCTCAGTTTCTATCCATTCTATCATTGTCATACCTGCCTATGCCTTTTTTAATTGGTGTACCCCAAGAGAGATCCGGCAGCCAGCCGGACGTCAGCCGGAGCATCAGGCGGGGCTTTCCTCTCTTACGTTTCTCTTTCTCAAGTTAGTGCAGCCGAGTCTTCACCTGTTTCTGTTTCCCTTACAACGTGAGGCAAGTAGGGAAGAGAGGACTGGAACGAGACCCCAAAGCCTCCTCCAAAGTGACAGGTGGGAAAACTGATCGGTCCTTCCTGGGACACATAATAGTGACATCCTGCAGTCCAATTCTGCAGATGAACAGTCCAGAAAGGAGAAGACATGGTAGGTGTGAGGCACGTGTGCTGCTTGTGTGTGTGGGCACAAGTATGTCTCTGTCAGCTGAAGGAACCTGCCTGTCTGTCTTTTCTGTTACCTATCAAGATTCTCCCTCAGAGGTGGACGTGAAGTCCCACCCCTGACCGAGGCACCATTGGTAATAGCATCTGGGAAAGGGAGAAGCGGTTTCCATTAAGGATGGAACCTCTGGTCAGTCAACCATGCTGCAGCAGATGGCCCTACGCCCAAGTGGACTTGGGCAGCACAGATTGGACTTAGTGGGTTTAAAAAGTAAAGACACCAAGGGCAGGAAAATTGAGTGAGTAGGGAGATAGAGGTGGATCTGAGAGAAGATGGGTGGTGAGTATGTATGTAACTCCCAAAGAATTAATCAAAATGCTGTTTTAAATAAACAGGATTGAAAAGAAAAAGCTCCTTCCCCCGGAGTAGCCTACCTCTTCCGGCAGCAGACAACATCTGCCGCTAAACTTTCGAGCATTTTCCCTGCCCTCCTGGGCCTAGACAGCCCAGTGAATGAGCGGACAGTGGAGGACGAAGAGCAAGAGAGGTATGATCACCTTCTTACCCCCATCCTTCAGGCCCCTCTGATCCTAGCCTACCCTTGAATACAGGAAGTTCTTGCCTTTGATGATGTCAGGCCACTGCGTAACCCATTTATACTCAAATGATAATGGCCATTGTATGAATGCCGTTACCCATTGACCACTTTCTGCTTACCAGTGATGGTGTTATGCATTCTACAGGCATAGTTTCTTCTGAGTCTCAGAATGACCCTTTTCGGTATGTCAAGTTATCTCCATGTTACAAATCTAGACAGTGACTCTTCAGTGGGCATGCCTAACGTCTAGCCAACTCACTACCCAATAGTGGGCAATGGGAGCTCTCTAGAATGGGCCAGGGACTCATTCCCCACATAGAAGACCTTTGAATGATTCTGACAAATAAATGAAACAAGATCTTTTAAACTTTAATTTTTACATGCAATTATGGGCTCCTTACTAGCAATCCCATAATTGTGTCATTAAGGGTAACTATAGTGTGGTTTTCATAAGCTAAAATTAGGTCATTGCTAGAGTTCTTTCACATACTCCAATTCAGTATTTGATGGAGGGGCAGGAGCTGGGTAATACTGTGTTGGTTCCCTGGTCCCTGAGCATGCACAGAGTTGGCAAACCCACAATTTCCTAACTCTTCATTACCAGCTGTCATTGCCATTGTCTTGAATCGACAAGCATTTTCTCCCACTGTTTTCCTGCTCTTGAATGATAGCTTGCAGTTACTCCGGCTCTGCCACTACTATTTAATTTGTTGTGGGCTCTCTGGATAAATCCCATTGCAGATGGTGAAGTGTACAGCATAGTCTGGTTTGTTTTTGTCCCCCAAAATAAAATCAAACTGATACGTATATAATGCTAACTGAAGACAAATCAAATGGTCTCTTTTTAACCATTATTTTACCTTAGGTTAAACTGTATGGATCTGACTCTATTTAAGTATTTTTGATCCATAACAATGCCAGTTTTATAGGGCTCAGTCTAATAATGCCAATGTAAATTATTCATCTCTTATTTGGGAGAAATTATAAGTACAGTTTCCCTCTGAATGTGCTCATACAATGACACTTAACTGGTGATATGCTGCCTGTGAGCTTGCACTATCTCAGTAATTTGCCACATACCACTACCAAGTAACTGCAAGATAATTGCCAAGTTATTTTAAGTTTGCATATGTTTTTCTAGGATTCACAAGTCTTGGCTGTCAGCTCATATTATTCCCTTATAAGTTAGTTCTCCGTGTTCTCTTATTCTTTCTCGCTTCATTTCTTCACTGTGAAGCAGTAGTGGGTGGGAAATAATGGACACCGAGACTTTATGTACCACCTAAATAGATCTTTGCCAAAGAAGCTTCAATAGCAGGACTTAAGACCTACAGGGGGTTTTCATGCCCCACTAATTTGGTAAATTTTGGACTGTGATTCAGACTAGCTTCACAGATGGTGAATGGGAGAATGGGATGTACATGTTGTTGGATTCCATCCGTTACACCTGTATGGCTTTGTGGACAAGAATCCTATCTACAGATATGATCAGGGCACATCACACACACACACACACACACACACACACACACACACACACACACACACACATACACACACACACATACACATGCACGCGCGCTTACAGGTGGTTGTCCAAACCCCAAACAAACAAAACAAAAACAAATGAAAAAACTCTTAATTTGACTTCCCAATCTGCTCTTCTAGTTATTTTCCCCCAATATTTAACTATTCCAATCCCAACCCCACTAAACCCTCCAAGTCACTTCCTGTTCTCCCATACCCTGTGACTTCACAAGCCAGCTTCCAAGGCCTCTGTGGTGCACTTGCTACTCAGGGCAGCTACAGACACTTAAAGCATTACCCACCATTTCTCCATCGGGTAAATTCTTCTTCCGTCAAGGGCTGATTCAAATGTCCCCACCTACAGATATGTCCTCCCAGGCTGTCCAAGAGTTCTGGCGCTTTCTCTTTATGGCCACAGACTTTGCACAGATTTTAAATTGAGTAGTGTCTGTTGAAAGATAGCTGGTTGTTGAAATGTCTAATCTATCTTTCCCACTTGATAATGAGCCCATAGGGGATAAAGATCATGGTGTATTTATCTTTGGATTGCCAACATTAAGAAGAGAGCCTGGCACAAGGTCAGTGCTCAATAAATGTTCGTTGAAGGAACAAATCCCCTCATCATCTCTGGTGCACACAAGAACGCACTGAGATGCTAATTCAGTATACCAAGTTGAATGTAACCAGGAAGTGTAGGGATGATGAATTTTAGTTGGGGCCTGCCTGCCCCAGGGCTCTATGCCAGGGACAGCAGAGATCTGAGCCTCAGATTTTATGAAAGTGGGGGCATCAAAATATTCTGGTACTAATCATTATTTCTTTTCCTCACCAGAAAGAAAGGATTCCAGACATCTCCCTAGAAATAGTCATGGCGCATAACCCAGAGCCTCTAACAGAGACCTCGGTGGTCAAATTCAAGAATCAGGACTTCAGGACTTTACAGGATCGGTGCCTGAGCCGGGGTCAGCTGTTTACAGATGATACATTCCCCGCTGAGGCATCTTCCATAGGCCAGAAGCTGCTCAAGGGTAAACACCTTTCAAAACTGGAATGGAAGCGACCACAGGTGAGTGAGCCCTATCTGGGAACACAGCAAGCTCCTTGAATCCAGGAGCTGTGGGCCATGGTGTCTCCTAGGGAAAGGAGGGCAGTCCAGCCGCAAACCAAACTGGAAAGGAAATAAGATTCATCTGGTTTCTCTGTGGCAGTCTTCTCTCCAGTCCAAGGGATGGGAAGGCTCTGTGCTCAGATCCGAAGCCTGGACCACTGCTTCTAACTCGGTTCTAACAATGACCTCATCCGCAGATTAAAACATCTCAGTCCTGTGACTAGAAAAATGGCATGTCGTGGATTGGGAGACTGGGCTAGTTGGTCCCTGGGGTCTCCCCACCTCTTTAATTGAGCCCATCTATCAGGTTGTCACCCTTTATTCTCTTCAGGTGTCAGTGTCTTTATGTTCCTTTCTTCTTACCTACTAGGATTTACTCAAAAGGAATATATCATGTCAGTCATTTAGACTAGAGGATGAATTAAAATAATTGCTTTGCCTCTCTTTTATAATAACATTCTTAGCCTTGTAAAAGGACTTCAGACATCCCCTGCGACATCAGAGTGGTAGTTCAGGGCAGCATTTGAATCACCCTGACTTCCCCCACCTCAGCAGATGGCCACTAACTACCTTGCAGTAAGGTGCTTTTTTTTTTTTTTTTTTTTGAGAACTATCTCAATCTCAGAACATGAAACTCTGTGGGAAACATTTCAGTGGACTGAAGTTTCTCATGATCTCATCGGGACTCTTATGAATGCAAAGGAGCTAAACAGGAAATGCTTTGGGATGTCTGATGCTTCCTCCTGAGACCTCCAAATCTGCCAGGGCAGCCTGAAACGAGGAAAATGAATACAAAGTCTGTGAGTGGATTCTGAGAACAGTTCTCAAGCACTGCTTACCTGACAAGCATTGTACTAGGCACTTTGGGTAACACCAGACTAGCACCAGTGTTTTCTGGTGATGCTGGGAAGAGGTTGAGAGACTTGGGAGATGCCACAGTGTCTATTTTGTCCAAGGCTATGTATTTGCTTCTGCACATGAGAAAGAGAACTCAAGACACTGAGCTCTGAAGAGAAAGCTTCTTGCCTGAGCCCTAACAGTTATATCTCTGTGAAAGGAAAGGGCCAGTGGAAACCAGGTGGGGTTCAGTGCTAGTTCAAGAAAGCTGGGTGCACTAATAAATCTTGTGTGGTCGATCCAATGAGCCCTTGGCAACAGGTCCTTAGTTACAGCTCTCTACCATTGTCTTTGCCGCCTAAGGAGGTACACAACTCTAAAGAAATTCTGAAGGGTCATTTTTCCTCCTCTGTTGTTTTGAAAAGATGAGATTCATTCATAAAGTATTTTTGTTTCCATCACAAGGTGCTGAGCAGTCTACATGAGACCTTATAGTGTTGAGAATTTAATAACATTCCTGCTTAGAAAGGGAAGAGAGCTCCTACTAACTATGATGGGGCACCTTGCATAGCTTTGATGCAGGGGGAGGGCTTGGACCTGCCTCTACTGAATGTACCAGGCTCTGCTGACTCCCCATGGGAGACCTTGTCTTGTTGGAGGATGGAATGAGGGGTGGGTTGTGGAGGAAGGCAGAAGGGGTGGAGGAGGGAGGACAGGGGAATCTGAGATTGGTATGTAAAATGAATAAAAAAAATTCCTTAATAAAAAAAAATGGTATTAAGCAAAAAGAAGAAGAAGAAGAAGAAGAAGAAGAAGAAGAAGAAGAAGAAGAAGAAGAAGAAGGGAAGGAAGGAAGGAAGAAAGGAAGGAAGGAAGGAAGGAAAGAAAGAAAGAAAGAAAGAAAGAAAGAAAGAAAGAAAGAAAGAAAGAAAAGGATGGAGTGTACCTCATTATCTAATCCCATCAACATCGAAACTTATGATGTTTTGGGGGATCAAGGAGAAACTGAGGCAAATGAAATGACCCAAACACAATCAGACCAGAAATCCAAAGTTGAGGCAGCTAGGAGCCATGTTCATTCTCCCATCAGGCTTTACACCCAGGGACTTACCCATATTCTACTAATAGTTCGTGTTCATTTCATAATACAGTATTTCTCAAATATCGTATTTCTTAGTGTGTTGCTTTCCAAATTTAGCAATACTTGTTTACGTAGTACTTTCAAAAGCTTTCCATGTAGCTATCTCACTTGCAGCCTTTATGTTTTTAATGTTACAAGAAAGAAAACAGGTTCAGAAAGATGATATGCTTGACTGAGATGACATGGTTAGGGAGAGAAGGGCCCAGAGTTATAGCAAGACTCCCAAGGCCACATGCTGTATTTTCATGTGCACAAACTTGCATGTCTACTAGGGGCTTGTTAGGATTTGGAAGAATAAATAAATGAGAGTTGGTGACTGTCTACAAATGACTTGTTGGGGTTTCAAGCTCGTATGTACAAAAACTAGCTTTTTGTTGACCAATTTCCTCCATAGGCTAGCAAAGAGAAAACCCAGGTACATACCTCTTCACTACTGTGGCATCTCTGACGACTGCAGCCTGACTATGCATAGTCTTGAAAGAAGAGGCATAGCCAACCTGGCCCAGACCTCATAATATAAGGTCAAGATGCACATAGTGTTATGGTTTTAAGCTCTTTGAATGATTTTTAAAATATCACGAGGAACTATCATGAGTCCAATTCTGCAGATAAAAACAGGAACAGCATAGAATGATCAGTCTAGCCATACAACTAGACAATTTAAGACCTAAATGCCTGGCCTCACAAAATATTGTCCCCTATAAGGTGTCATTCTGAACTCATGTTACATGTTATATCCTTGGCTGTTGGTTGCCACAGATATTTTATGCACCATTAGCATCTCCAACCTCAACCAGGAACCAACCCTTCCATAAAGTCAGTCTCTGTTCTTAGACAATCTCTTTGTTTCATTTCATAGATGAAAAACTGTAGGGATGAAAACTGGGTCTGTATCATACTACATAGGATTATTTTAAGAAGGAACTGAATGCAATGCTTAGTAAATGCTAACTATTGTTTCTCTGATCCCTCAGTGTTCTTGAGCTTTCACAGTCCAAGAATTCCAGTTTCAACCCTCAGACAAAATCAGCAAATGTTTCCAAGGAGAAATGTAGGTCAGAGAACACTATGAGGGGCTAAGTGGCTGCTGGGAATGGATGTGCAAAGTACATTTCTCCTTGTGTTCTGTATCCTGTCTCTTTCACAGTCCAGCCTCCCCCACCTACAGCTTGCTTGTTGCTTCTCCATGGGTCTGCTTGGTTCACATGCTCTGAGGCTCCATAGCCCATCTCCATATTCTAGCCCATTCTAGACAACGGAGAAATGCCATACTCTAGGCAACTGCTAAACCACCATGGATGCTATTCTTCCTGGAGTATCTATCCATCCTAGCTCAGTAGATTCATCAATAACCTACAAGTCAGAGGCCTGAGACCCAGGTTAAGTTTTCTGGGCCTATCACAAAAAAGTTGTTTCATGTCCCAATAACTCTTTTTCTGTCTCCCTTTGTAGCCTACTCTATTAGTTACTTTTCTTGTTGATGGTCCAAAATACCTGACAGAAGCAGCTTCAGGAAGAAAGAGCTGCCTCTGACTGACAGGTTAAGGGTATTGTCCATCATGGCCAGGAAGGCATGGTGGCAGGTGGCTGATTGCATTGTGTCCACAGTCAGGAAGCAGACATGATGCTGATGTTCAGAAGCCTTTCCCTTTATGTTTAGCCCAGAACCCCAGCCCACTTAATGGCTCCACCCACATCGAGGGTCTTCCCACTTCAATGAACAAAATCTAGAAAATCCCTCACAGATATGCCCACAGGTTTGTTTCCCAGGTGGTCCAAATCCCATCAGATTAACAGTCAAGATTAAGCATCACACCTCGAACTCACAGAGCTCTGCCTGGCTCTGCCTCCCGAGTACTAGGATTAAAAGCATGCGCCATCACCACCACCACTGCTCAGCCATTCTGTTTCTCTTTAAGGAATGCCCAGGCCCTCTCCTCACTGCAGCTTGGGTTCTGCAGTAGCCTGTGACCTTGTAGGGAGGGAATTTGAGGATTCATCATTCTTAATCTTTCCTATAACCTCTGCTCTCAGTAAGAGATAATGCCAAGAATTAAACATGGGGTGCATGTAATGCATTCTCTAAATTAAACTTGGTACTTAGATGGCTGCCTTTTAGGAGAATTTTTATTCTGTGGATAATAGTAATAAATCCCACTTACTGAGTGTGTACATAGTTGAGGTATTATACTAAGTGCTTACATGCAATTTGTCATTTAATTACTATCAGGTCCTGTAAGGTGGATGATATTACACTCACTAAATATATCATCAGTATCCTATAGCCCTTTCAGCAGTGATGGAGGTGCTCACTCTGCTCCATTCGCTGCCATGGGCACTAGTCAAATGTATCTACTGAGTCATTTAAACGTGATCATTGTGATTGGGAGTAGGAAATTTTAATGTTTAAGCCCAAATCAATGGTTCTCAACCTTCCTAATGCTGTGACCCTTTAATACAATTCCTCATGTTGTGGTGACCCCCAACCATAAAATTATTTCATTGTTACTTCATAATCTGTAATTTTGCTACTGTTATGAATCATAAATATCTGATATGTGACCTCCAAAGGGGTTTCAACCCACAGGTTGATAACTGCTGGTCTAAACCAACGTGTATAACTATAGCTATCATAGTGAACAGCACAGAACTGAAGATGGCAGATTGTCACATTGTCACCACTGCAGTAGACCAAGGAATTGGAATGTCATCTTTGACCCTATTGAGGGAAAAAATAATCTACTCCTCTACCAAAGAATGGGTCGGTATGCCTAAAGCATACTCCCGAATAGGTACTTGGAGCTCAGTTCACAGCTTTATTGTAGACCCAGGCTGTAGTCACTCCATAGTGATGAATTTGCCTGCCCAGGAAATATCTTCATGTAGTCAGAATAGTTTCTGATGGAATCATTCACTCACTAGAAGTGACTCACCAAAATGTATTGTTCATAAAAGAAGAGGGGGAAAAAAGAGGGAGATCTGAATGTAGGGTAAATTGGAAAGATGTTCTATCACCTAACTGTTAACAGAAGGTACTGGAAGTAACTGTGCCAACAGCCAATTGCTAACATGCCAAAAAAAAAAAAAAAAACTTTGATGACAACACAGCAGAATTCTCTCAAAAAAAAAAAAAAAAAAAACAGGAAAGGAATTATATTGCCACCTGTCCAAGCAAAAGCCCAGTCACCATCTGGAAGGGCTGATTGACAAGATGATGGGTCTGATTGTTACTGATTGAATATGAAATGCTCCCATAGGCTTGGGTACAGAATGCTTAATCTCCAGGTGACGGCAGCATTTTGGATGATTCTGGAAACATTAGGGGGTGGAGGTTAGTAGGAGGAAGAAGGTCATTGGTGGGCATGCCTTTGAAACTTATACCTGGTCTCACATCCCTTAACTATTCCCTGTTTCCTATCTACTATGCTGTGAACAGCCTCCTCCAACACACCATCTCACTACATGGTGTTACAACTAAGGGCATCCATGAACCAACCCCCAAATGGTGTTCTAAAATAAAACCTTCCTCTTCTATGTTTTCCCCAGGTATTTTAGTCATGGCTGTGCAAAGGTAACTAATACTTGTGTTTTCTTACCCAAGACCAGCACTTTATGTGGGAAATTCATAAGCAGTCTGCAAAAAAAAAAAAAAAAAATACTGTGAGGCAGATGTTTTCATACTGGCGTGATATCCCCAGAGATGACCAAGAACAATGGCTTCTGTGTTGACACTGCAGATGATATTTACCAAAATGTGCATTACATGGGTTTCTGATACTCCTAATATAACAGAGAGTAACCTAAGCTTGGCCTGGAAAAAAGGACCTACAGCCTAGACTTAAGTTACTATGATTCTGTAATTTGACAGTTACTTAGTCTGATGATTATTGATGGCTTATGCATTATTCAGATTTTCAAAACACCTAACAAAACACCTAACCCTATAATATATGGGTGTGTAGATGCGTATCTATATAGCACTGATGTGTAATTATATGTTGTTAATGATTTATGAACACCCATATTGATAACATGTACTCATATATTATCCCTATTGATATACCTCTCTATAACCTGTTGATGTATTTACTAGAAGAAAGGTATTGGCTCTTGTAGTTCTGGAGGCTGAGTAAGTAATACCATGATATGTAGTCTGCGACCTAGAGACATGAGCAAGTCTTAAGTCAGTGGCCTGAGAGCCAGGTAAATCACAGGTGTGCTTTCCTAGTCTGGGACCAGGAGACCATTTGGTGAGCTCAGGCTGAGAGCAGGCAATTCTTTTTCAGGTACCTGATGAGTTGGATAGTATTGGAGGTTCCTACCCACACTAGAGAGAGTAGACTGCCTTCCTTACTGAGTCCGCAAATTCAAATGTCAATCCACCCACCCCTTCTTTGACAGACACACCCAGATAAAATATTTACCAAATAAATGACTCCCTGGGATCCAGTTAAGCTGACATATCAAATTATCTATACTACAGCTTCCTTTGGCATACTTAAGCCCTCCAAGGCTCTGTCTAGCTCACAGAATCAAATACTCCAAGCTGGGAAAAACTCTAGCTACTGCAATGTGGAGAGGGAAAGAGAGACTCATGGAGGCAAGCTGACCTGGAACATACCACTAAACTTCTCTGAGCCTGGTCTCTTGCCCTGGCTGGGGCTCAGAGTCACCCCAGGATAACTGTCAGTCTCGAATGCTACCTCTGGCTGACCTACTGATTCACAGGTGTGGAAGGCAGGGCTCCACAGCCTGCAGGTCTACCAGGTTTCCAGCTGAGTCTGAGTCACCATCTGGAGGTATAATTGAGCACAGATCTCTTCTAGGATCTTATCACAATAACCTCCCCACTGCCCTGGTTTGCCAAGTCCGCCTGCTAATCTAGGACTTTCCCAGCCCCAGAGCTTACGTCTCAGCCATGGTTACACATGTTCTGTATGGGCCTTTTTCTCGAGGAAGCCAGATGTCCAACATGAAAGGCTTCTGAAGATCATCACACCTCTCTGATGAGGGCAGAGGTTCTAAAGCCCGGCATAGGGCAGACACTCGGGGGACAGGCTTCAAGATACTGTGCCCACCAGTGACAGTCAATTTCACCATATGCTTACAAACGGTGTTCACAATTGACTTCAGGTCTATTCTGTGCATAACTAGTAACTTTTTGTTTTATGCTTATAACTTCCATTATTTTGGTAAAAGGTTGTGTGTTTATCAAATGCCTTCATAGCATTTAGCAAAAGAGTATAAATTTTTCCTTCTTTTGGCCCATGTAAGTGCTTTTTTGTGTGTTATTCGAGATCCTGAAATGAAAATATCCTTGCACTTTTCATTCCTGCAGAACTTGATGATAATAAATTAGTCTAAGTCAGTCTGGCTTGTGATGTCAGCATGTGTGTGCCTGCATACGTGTGTGCATATGTATACATTTGTGTGTGTGTGTGTGTGTGTGTGTGTGTGTGTGTGTGTGTGTGTGTATTTACTCTCAGGTAATACATAAGAATCCACTGGCTTCTTAATTGGCAATACAATTCTTTTTTTTTTTTTTTCCTTAACTGAAACTGTAAATGATACAGGACTTGTTTACCTCCTGAAAGTTTGAGAGAATTCAACAGGAAAATTACCTAGATAGGTATACTAGGGTGATAGTCTTTGAAATCTTAAAAATAATGACCAAGATTATTGACTTGGGGTGTTATTTACTAATTTAAGTCATTTTGTCGTTAATTTTTTCAGAAAGTTATTAGTATTTTTAATTGATCAACATAAAATTTTCTGCTGTGCTTTTATATTTCTAAAAGCCATTTTTATTTCTAATTGTGCCTGGGTTTCTCTACCATACTTAGCAAAGGTCAGTTCTATGTAAAGTCACTATCCAGAGCAGAACAATTTATTGACCTGATTGTCCTTGCTATGTTTCTGGCTTATTTTATAACTTACAGGTTGTTTTCTTTATCACTTCCTCCCTCCATTTTCGTCCCTTTCTTTCTATTATCTATGCATTGACTGCTTAATTTATGTTTGATTCTGTCTTGTTTCATAATGAATGCATTTGAGGCTATGAGCACAGCCATTTTAATTTTGTGGCTGTCACACAAGAGAAAGGAATCAATAATTATTGAACACACACTCTGTCAGATGCTGTGTTGAAGTGTTCCACATCCTTCCTTGTTTGCAAATGGAAGGGCTCATCCTGTTTTGTGAGTCTGGTTCGAGCCTGCAGGGCATAGCTTAGGAGGAAGACATCTACAGCTTAGTGGGGGGTTTATAAATGGCAGCCTTGCCCTCCTTCAGAGTTTGATTCTCTCAGCTGTTTCTACATTTATGACGCCATGTTACACATGAGGAAATTGAGCTACAGCAAAGAAGAAAGTGTTCAAGGTCCATCCTCAGGACACCTGGGGAGAAATGTCAGGGCAAGATTCCATATGCAGTCTGTCTGCAAGGACCTTCCAAATACAACACCCTCTTGTGCAAGACACAAAGTCAACAGGGCAGCTGCTGAAGAGCTGAGCAGTGGATAAAGTTAACTACAGGATTGGCTGTGCTCCTGGTCCAACCCTCCATGGTCTCCACCTTCTCCTGTTCTGTGTGTATGCATGTGTGCATGCATGTGTTTGGGTCACAGGTAGAGATGTGCACATGGAAGTTAAAGGGCCATTTCAGCTGTCATCTTTCTGAAAGTACCATCCACCTTGATTTTTAAAATGAGGTCTCTCTACTTGCCTGAAATTTGGCAAGTAGGTTAGGCTAGTTGGTGGGCAAGCCTCAGGAATCTGCCTGTCTCTGCTTCCCTAGTGCTGGGATTATAAGTGTACTACACCACTCCTGGCGTGTGTGTGTGTGTGTGTGTGTGTGTGTGTGTGTGTGTGTGTATTTATACATATATACTTCTATTATTTTTATAAATTTTGAAAGTATAATTAAATCATTACCCCCTTCAATTTCCTCTTTGTAATCCTTCCCCTGTACCTCTTCCCCTTGCTCTATGACCTCTTTTTCTTTAATGTTGTTACAGACAAAAACTCTCTCTCTCTCTCTCTCTCTCTCTCTCTCTCTCTCTCTCTCTCTCTCACACACACACACACACACACACACACACACACACACACACACACACACACACACACACACACACACACACACACACACACACACACACCACTCCTAAAATATAAATGCAACCTGATCAGTCCATATAATGTTACTTATATGTATATGATTTCAGGGCTGACATTCGGTATTGAAAAACTAATTTGGGGGCTGTTCTCTGGGGAAGACTATTTCTCCTGGTCTCAGCCTCCCTGGGCTGTCTGTAGTTCTCTGTCTAGGGTTGAGACCACACGGGCTTTCCCCTGCCATGTTAGCATATCTATTGGTACCGCCACTGTTCAGCTCATGTTTGGGCAGCCATATTGAGGAGATGGGATCTGGCATTCTGGGAGACACAATCTCACAGCAAACTACTTCCTGTTCCTCTGCCCCCTCTTCCTCAATGATCCCTGAGTCTTGGGTTGTAGATTTATCCACTGAGATTTATCCGAATTGTGTTGTAGATGTATCCACTGAGACTGGGCACCACAGGATCTCTTGTTTGCTGCATTTTTGACCAGTTCTGATTTTCTGTAATGGTCTCCATCTTTTGCAAAGAGAAGTTTCTTGGATGGCGAGTGATAACTATACTGATCTGTGTGTAGAAGGACAAATATTCAGAATGTAGTTAGGGCTTATGCCGGTTTAGTAAGGTAGCAGTTGGAGCTTCTCCTCCAAGATCCCTGACCCATCTAGGTGGCTAGGTTTCAGGTACCAAAGCATGCTTTCCCTTGCATTGAGCAGGCCTTTAATATAGAGTCTAGGGACCAAACTCAGGTCATCGTCCTTGCTTGAAAGGCAAGGACTTTGCCACTGAACTCTCTCCCTGGGCTTTCACCTTTCTCAAGTCCTATGACTGGAGCATCAAAATTGAGTGTCTTCATTCAGATAGCACCTCCTTTGAGACCTCTAGCTCCTTTTCCCAGTAGAAAAAGACAATCCATGGTCAATGGAGTGTACCCGCATTGTTTTAAAACCAAATCCACAGCCAGTGCACAGGACCATGGCCCCTTAGAGCAGTTTTTCCTGCTTGTGTGAATTGGGGAGATTTCCAAGTATACCATGGACCTGGTTATAGCAGAGGGCCTATTGGAGAGACAAACTGTGTTTCTCCTGGCATCTAATAGGGTCAATTCACTGCCAAGAAAGCAAGTGAAGGCTGGTAGGAAGATGTTCTTGCTTGAGAAAATGCAGGTGGGTACACCTTTGCTTGTCCCCACGCCGTGTTCTCATTAGGAAACTCTGGTAGCACATGACAGGTGGGGACGGTTATTCATAGTGTAGGTTATAGACTATTACTTTGAGGTGTGTTACATTTGTTTGTACTGTAGAACATTTGTTTAATGATGCAAAGATGTGCTGCATTCTTTTATGTTGCATTTGTTTAACTCTGTGAAGCTGTGTTACTCTGCCTCCCTAAAACACCTGATGGTCTAATAAAGAGCTGAATGGCCAATAGCAAAGCAAGAGAAAGGGTAGGCAGGGCTGGCAGGCAGAGAGAATAAATAGAAGGAGAACTCTGGGAAGAAGGGAGAAGGAACAAGAGAAAAGGAGGAGGACATCGGGGGTCATCCCCCCAGCTACACAGCAAGCCATGGAGTAAGAAGGAAAGATTGGGTATACAGAAATAGACCCCCAAAAGAACAAAAAACAATTAACAACAGTCTTTGTCCTTCTGTGGCTGCTAGGGCCCTGCTCTCTGGGGACTTATGTTTCAATATGAAAGGATACAATAGAGGAAGAGTTAGTTACCAGATGATTCCCACATATACAGTGGAAGAGCCTCACAGAGAGGTTACAGACAAAAACCCCATGGCCTCCTTAAAGGAAACAAATTGAGGGGCGGGTGGGCCCTGGAGTAGGAGCATAGTTTTACTCCAGTGTGTCCTAAAAGTGTCTGGAGATCCCCCTTAGGGATTTTATAATAATCACATCTGCTGAGAGTCCTCCAAATTCACCCAGATGTCGTCCTCTTTGACACTGTAGCAATCCTCTTCTGTGGCAGGGAAGTGGGTGTGGGCTAGATGCCAGGGATAGATGGAGGTTTCCCAGACTCAGTCTGTGCATAGGTGAGGGGTGGGCAAAGATCTGGGTAATTCAAAGCTTGTGTCCTTTGTGGCATGTGAGTGGACTGGCCAATCTAGAAGTGGGAATGGCCAAGATGATTTCTGAGGTATGCTGTTGGACTGGCTGGTTTTGTATCCACTTGACATAAGCTGGAGTCATCAGAGCAGAAGGAGCCTCCGTTGAGGAAATGGCACCATGAGATCCAGCTGTGGGGCATTTTCTCAATTAGTGATCAGTGTGGGAAGACCCAGTCCATGGTAGGTGGTGCCATCCCTGGGCTAGTAGTAGTCCTGGGTTCTATAAGAACCTGACCCAGCCAGGGGAAGCAAGCCAGTCAGCAGCTCCCTTCTATGGCTTCTGCATCAGCTCCTGCCTCCAGGATCTTCCCCTGTTTTGAGTTCTTGCCCTGACTTCCTCCAATGATGGAGAGCAATGTGGAAATGTAAGCCAAATAAACCCTTTCCTCCCCAACTTCCTTTTTGGTCATGGTGTTTCGTAGCAGCAACAGAAGCCCTAACTAAGACCGCCATTTCCCAGGAAAAGCTTTACTCAGATAAAGTGTAGTCCTGGTATTTCTCCAAGTCTCCTCTGACGAATGGATCCTATTCACTTTTATTTGTTTATAACCATCTAATAAAACACAGGCTTGTTGGGAGCAGGCAGGCTGACTATTTGATATAAAGATCTTCAGACCTTATTTATGAAGTCTCCTTGTGCAGTTTCTTTGTGTGTTTATTGCCTGCCTTCTCAGCCCCATACACACCCCTTTGACACTTGCTTTCCCAAAGGCCATAAAACCTGAAGAACAAAGGAAAGTTTCCAAATTCATACTGCAAGCATCTACTTAATAATTAACCTCTGTCTCTCAAAGGCAAAGTTAATGATGCTGTGGGTACCACATTGAGGCAAAAAAGAATGAGAGAAGCTCACAGCATTTCATTGTCTTTTTTTGCAAGGACTTATCAGAGGATCAGCCTCACTTCATCCTGGAAGGTGCAAGCAGATTTGACATCCAGCAAGGAAAAGCGGGTAAGAACTCTACAGCTCCCATCCCATCCCAGCCTTTTGACTTGGCCGTTGAATGGGAAATCATAGTCTTAAGCCAAGTACATAGACGCCTAGCCAACTACCAGCCTGTTAATCTGCCCATTAGAGTTTCCCCTAACTGGAGAAAGGCCCCCTCTAAGGGTCTCTTTGTGATTGCCGCTCTGAGCACAGTGCCTGGCATGAGAGAGAATTGATGGTGTTGACAATGAGGCAGGGGTGTGGGGGGTGAGGCTGAGACAGGAGGGAAGCATACTTAGAAGGACTCACATCAATACTTGTGGAGAAGGTCAAGGCTACTCATCTGTTAAGGGGAAGCAGAGAAAACTTCTGCACCAGCTAGAGTTCCCTGCATAGAAAGGGGCAGGGCAAATATTAGCAAAGAAAAATACAGGTGCGTTTTCTGAAATTATATAAAGTACCATTGCTGGCTCTGTTCAATGGTTAAAGAAAAAAATTAATGGATGTCAACCCTGGGAAACTCTAGGAAAAAGTATCAGGGAGTAAGTTGAACCCCCTATTGCCAAAGCCTATCTGGGGTTTCCCTGGCCTTCCTCACCAGACCTGGCCCCACACCCTGTCCCCCAATACCTTCAATTCTGGTACTACCATTTCTTCTCCATCTTGCTTGGAAAATAGTTGAAAATTTAAAATAACTTGAAAATGTTCTGGTCTCAAAGATCTCTAATTGACATTCACTCTGTATTCATTAAGGAGATTTGTTAACTCTGGTATCCATGACCTGTAAAATTCAGGGGGTGGGATTTATGGGTATAGCTAGTTTCCATTATGGCTTTATCCTCTCCCAGGAGACTGCTGGTTCCTGGCAGCACTGGGCTCCCTGACCCAGAACCCACAGTGTCTGCGGAAGATCCTGATGGACCAAAGCTATTCACACAAGTATGCTGGGATTTTCCGGTTCCGGGTATGTGCACCACAAGTATACTACTTCTGTGATGGGGAACTCTTGTGAGCCACGAACATTCTCATGACCTGGGAGTGACATCTGAATGCCAGTTACCCTTCCTCCTCCAAAACAGCGTTCTGCCTTCCATTTATGGCCCAGCCATACATAGAGATGAGGAGGAGGGAGATGTTTGCATGGAGATAGAAATGGTAGGAACAGGATGTTAAGAAGTCCTTTGGTCGGTTTTTTTTGTTTGTTTGTTTTTTGTTTTTTGTTATTTGAGACAGGGTTTCTCTGTGTAGCTTTGCTCCTTTCCTGGATCTCGCTCTGTAGACCAGGCTAGCCTCGAACTCACAAAGATCCACCTCACAAGTGTTGGGATTAAAGGCATTCGCCACCATCGCCCAGCTCCTTTGGGCATATTTTGAGGGGTACATGACAAATAGTGAAAGAACCATTGACCTAGAACCTAAAGGTCATGACCATGGAGTCCTTGCCTCTTATTCCTGTACCACGCCATGATATTAGTGACAAGAGCATTATAGGAAATTGTAGCATCTGGAACAAATGTGTTCTTCATTTTTCATCCTTCTTTTCTCAAATACCCCGGTAATCCTTGCACATTTCTCTTCCATGGGAATTTTAAAATAATTTTGTCTAATTAAACAGAAAAGCCACTGTGATGTAGAATGGAACAGCATGCAATTTATGTATTAATTTGGAAAAATTACATTTTTATTGTTTTAATTATTCCTTTCCAGAAACAGGGTATATCTTTCTATTTATTCAGAACTGATTTTATGCCTGCCCATAAAATGTTACAGTTATGTTTTTGTATTGGTGTTGTGTCCTTCTGCGTAAATTTATCCTCAGATATTTTACAACTGTAGAGCC